>NW_026889779.1:20485000-20740000 GCF_033153115.1 Saccostrea echinata
AGAATAGAAAATTTTTAAAATTCATGTGAGAAATACCAGTACTGTTCACACAAAAGAAAACTCGGTTTGCTGTCACATTGACAATTTTCCTATTGTTATACTAATACATTCAGAGCATGGTAGTTAGGAGATGCAATCATCTACAGGGTTTATCTCTGTGTTAAATAGTGTGTGATAATCAAAGTTTATTTTGACATGCCTACTGTTTTTATATCTTAATGAATTAAGAATTAAAATACTTCACTTTTAAAGTCATACTATTAAATTTTGTGTATACATGTATTTTCCGTCTATTCAAAGTTAAGGTAATCAAAAATATTAAGAACATATATTACACACCAGGAAAAAAGAACAATAGATCAGAAATATTTGAAATATGATAATTTTTTGGATTAAAATAAAGATAATTTAATGAAAAAAAGTATTTTTGGAAGAAAAAGTCAACCCCCTACAAAGATTGAACTCCTGACCCCCAGTTTACTAAGCCAATGTTTTAATTTAGGCCACAGAACTATCTGGATATAATTAAACATAACAATCAATATAAAATTAACAGCAAAGTCTGCAGTATTGTGATATACTTCAGTTTGAAAAAAAAATGTGACAATATGTTTCTCTACCTTAAAACCTCAGATTTCTCAAGAAAAAGGGAAATTAAATAGAAAAAAATGCAGTTTGCAATGTTGTCAACTCCAGCTGTAAATAACATGTAGTATCACAATAATTCTCAAGCACAAGCAGAACACCTTTACAGGAATAAATTCCAAGTATGAATCATTCTACATTAAGGTCAGATGACACGTTCCTCAAATATATATTTTATATATCTTGGTATTATATCAAAAATTATTCATAATTGTCATTCTTTTGTGATTTCTAAATAGTTATCAATATGTTAAAAAAAAATAAGTACACCAAAAATTGTGACATTGGCAATTCAAAAGATTACCCATAAGGATTATATAAGAAACATCCCCCTCTTGTATACTGCCCAAATGCCTGGTAAGGTACCTCGATTTTTGGTGAGGAAACTTGTTTAGGAAGTTAAACTTCAATGACAAATTCTTGGGACAAATTGTATATTTTCTAGGAACGTGTCATCTGACCTTAACAGGAGGTCATTCAATAACTTTGATTTTGATTTGGTCATGGATTAGATGTGGTCATTAGAAGTCTTTTTGAAAAATCTTCCTGAAATATTGTTTACCAACATCCTCCTGCGATCCATGTATCTGATATATCTGTCAAATATAATGAGACTTTTCTTGAGAAGGACTTTAATATGCCCGTCTTAAGACGTATTATGGGATGGTGTTCATGTTCATCCATTTGTTGTCTATCTGTGTTTCTGTTAACTTTTTCGTGTCCTACTCATAACTTAAATACTTTGAGTCCTAGAATATTCAAACTTTGTCAGCTGATGCATCTTGGGTAGAAGGTGTGTTGCACATTAAAAGTAGGTCGCTGTGACCTTTAATTAAGATATGGCCAAATGTACATGTAGCAAAATCCTGTCTGGCTTATAACTAGAAAACTATTAGACCTAGAATTATCAAACTTGGTCAATAAATGCATCTTAGGTAGAAGGCATCCTACTTATGGTCACTGTGGCCTCTAATCAAGGTGAAATTTTAAAAAAAAAAAAGTTTAAATTACACAATCCTAACAGGTGTAAGAGTATTGCAGTAACCTTATTAAAAAATTTAAATCAAGAAAATGCACATATTTTTATTTCATGGTAAAGTATACAGCAATATAATGTCAATAACAAGAAATTCTACTTATCCCATGGATGTAATTATCAAGCAATGGTGTTTCAAAGAGCATTTTGATATGAGAAAAGTTGCGTGTGTCTAACTCTAATCTGTTTATGATAATTGAACAATATTATCTTATGGCTTATGTGCCATGGCTGTGCACTTTATTTTTTCTATTCTGTTTTGGACTTAAATCACATTGTCAAAAAAATAAATAAAGGGAAGACAATTTTGGACCTTATCATGGATATTTTCTTTCTTATCACTGTTGATTTTCCATTCAAATTGATAATTCTTATTTTGTAGGAAGTGCTGCTTTTCCCTGCCATGAAGCCAGACATCACTAAAAAATCTGGAGATGACCAGGACAAACAGATCCCAGGGCCTACCAGCTGACCAGGATAAAAACAGAGTGTGCTCAGCTGAGAAATCTGTCCCCAAAGACTGAACAGTTTTATCTATTTATTTGTGTCATTGCACAGTGCAGATCTGTGGTGTACTTTGTTACATAAAAAAAACAGTTCTAAAGGACAAAATCTTTCTGGCTTTTGTTTGCTTACTGTCTGCATGTAGAAAAATTGTAGGGTTGCTGCATAGATAACAAAAAAATTAAAGATTTACTTGATTTTAAATTCATTAGCACGTGCAAAGTAGGCAGTTCTTAAGAAATGTCCTGGATCTAAATGAAGTAATGCCCATTGGTAAGTTACATTACTTTAGTAATTGTATGCATAATCTTGTTTTCACACGTGGGAAAATTGTCTTTCTTACAACTTTTTAAATGCAATTTAAGATTTCGTTTTACCGACTATATCTTTAGTCATTGCATTCAGTGGGTTTGGTGATTTACGATTGGTTGATAATTTGATTAAATTCAATTCATGTGAAATACCAATGTGTCTACAGTTTATGTAATTCATTTGTCAACAAGGTCATACAGAGCAGCCTGTAGAACAGCTCAGCCTCCACAGAGCGTTTGCTTTGTACTAGGGGGTAGGGTGGGGGTTAGTGTTCAAATTCTGATCGTGTCAGAAGTACATTATTTTGAAATATAATTGTATGGTCATTTAGACGAATGTCAAACTGCAAGAAAAAAAAAGAGAATGCTGTCGCAGACTCATCATTTAGGTAGAAGTTTTGTATTGTGCCATGTAAATCAAAAAGAATTCATCACTACTAAATAGATCACAGCCAGGTGCATGGCATAATACTGGTCTTTTCAAAAAGAGCAATTCTGTAACGGCCAGAGAATTTATAGCTTTTAGTAAAATTATTTTAAAATCTTGTAACTCAGAGGTAAAAATAAACAATTTTAATATTGAATTCTATGGCATAATCATACTCGGGAGTCAGACAGATCCTGTCACTGATTGTCTTTTTAGCGCTCTACTGCTGCTAGGGTAGATTAGGAGAGCTTGTTTATTGATAAGTCGTCCATTGTATGACTGTAAAAAATACCGTGCTAATTGTCTGCATAAATTCATCAACACGAGATACACATGGAGACAAGGTACATATAGTCCTGAGTACCGACTTTTTTTTCATGTAGACAAATGGTGTTGCTTTGGTTACCTTTTAGAAACACACGTAAACATGTACAATACATTAAGATACTCAATAATGAGTGTTCATATCAACAAACGTCATTAAATATAGATTAGAATCTGTATACTAAAGTATTTCAAAATCCTACATTTGCTACAATAACATTTTTGTCTCGATATCAGCAAATCCTAAAATACAGACGACGTTTTATCAAGTAACAATATTCATTTTCATTCCTACATTGATTCGATATACATGTACTAGTATCCCGTTGCACTCGAAATAAAAGACAACACAGAGTCTGACACATCTGTTTTATATCTGGATTTTTTACTTGACAAAGACATTGATGGCAAACTGACAACTAATCTTTTCTATCGTCAACTATCCATATTAATGTAGCAATATACCATTATCATCTGCATGTGGAGTTAATGTCTCCTGGTTTATTCAATACGCAAGAGCATGTTCAACGTACAATAGTAAAAACGAGACAGGCTATTGACAAATAAGTTAATGATACTAGGATGACGTCTTTCATACAAATTGTTGGGCCATGATTGTCACACTGTAATTGTCTACGGATTTTTCCCTTTATCCAATCATGAAAAGGAGCACACAGTAGGTGTGACTGGTCGACAGGGGATGATTACTCCTCTATGACACCCGATTTCACCTCCGTTTTCAGAGGTCCGTGTTGGCTCTGCCCATGATTTGTATAGTTTACATGGACTTGAGAGAGTTATTGTTCCATTATTTATAAAGTTTCAAACAAACCATAAACAGAGAATATCATACTTAACTCGGATTTAGATGAATGCCGCACTTGCTAAAATAAATCTCTCACTCTGCTGCCCCCTCAGGCTTTGCCTGATTTCTGTAACATTTTTTTTTAGAAATATAGAATCGTTACCGAAATCTAGATACAAAAGTCTATGTCTTGGAATTGAATTTTGAAATATATTTTCCCCTCAAAGCCAATTGCTGGGTTTTTTTCTTCTTCAAATATTTCAGTGAATAACAAAAAAATGGTATATCCAATTTCAAATGGTATCACTGAAGTATTGTTAACATAAATTGAAATTCTTAGTGACAAACTGATAGCTACAAAAAATAATGTATCCATATCTATTTAATTTCTCTTTTACTCGAGTCACCTATTGAATTTTACATCATGAAGGTCTACCGCTTTATAGAGAATTTCGGAGTGTGGGCTAATCTGTCTGTCTTCCTTGTTATGACATGTCCCGATTACAAAATCAATTAATCGTGATTTAATACCCACAATGCAGGTGGGCGTGCACTAACGTGCATTAATTATATAAACTTACATAACTCTTAATATAGTGATTTCATAATATGTAATTGTTATAACCACATATTTCAGATCCATTAAATGATCATTATAATATACATGTAAGTGTATTTAGTGACAAAAATATTCCAAGATATTAGAATTCTTCCACAGTTGTTAAAATACCGATTATCGTACAGCTGTACGTGAATTGATCATCTTCGCTCTTTGTATATAACACTGCTTTAAGATGTGCTTATATAGTTCACTATATAAGATTTAAAATTTTTAACTGATTTTACTCATTAGTAGATTCTGCAAACGAATCAGGTAATTTTAAATACATTTCAATAACATCCTTTTCAAACAACAAATATGAAATATTGCAAACAAAAAACATGTGACCTAAATAAATTCCATCAGAAGAGACCGATTTCTTACCTTTTCTTTGGAGGAGAAAAGTAGGAGTAATCAATACATATTGTATATGTACAGTACATTCTCACATTTTTTTTTATAAGATGTTGTGTAACAGTCAACATTTTACCATCGATACTATTGGGTAATACTAGTAATTTTTGATACAAAAACACCTTAATTGTAAAGTGAATCAAAGGCTTTGCGATAATCTATAAAAGCACAATACACTTTTTTCTCTAAAATAAACACAGATCAGCGAGACACACTTTTAATTAAAACTCTGATCAAAAGTACCAAAGCCCTTTCTATGAACATAAAACATTTTTTTTAACAAAACAGCCCTAGACTTATAATTAAATCATCTATATTATATATAATACTCAACCGTAATTACCTGTATCTTCCAAGGAATATATATGGGACCATTAGAAACATTCTTAATCATAAAAGAGTTAAGTCTTGCATTCCACCATATTTCAAGTTGAAGTCTACACCCTGCATTTCCTACAGATATTCCCAACCTGTTCCCTATTCCCAAACTTTTCAATTATAAACAAACTTTACAATGCCTAGATATTGAACATCTAAAACAAAATCCTCTCAAGTGTTCTTATTCTTCCTCTTCTTTCAACTGTAGCCCCGCTGGAGACCTCAGTTGAAAATGACCACCTACACGCAATCATTTTGAAATCTCCTTATGGAGCCCCGATCTTCCTCTTCTTTCAACTGTAGCCCCGCTGGAGACCTCAGTTGAATATCACCACCTACACGCAATCATTTTAAAATCTCCTTATGGAAACCCGATCTTCCTCTTCTTTCAACTGTAGCCCCTCTGGAGACCTCAGTTGAATATCACCACCTACACGCAATCATTTTAAAATCTCCTTATGGAGCCCCGATCTTTCGAATGGCGAAAGAATATCATTCCTATTATGAATTCTGTCGAAGATTATACCAGACGTTGGGCAAAATATGAAGGTGACAAAAACTACATGAACAATGTGTTCCAGCAGACAAGGCTTGTAACAATATCGTCTTTGTTTGTAATGTTCATTATTATAACTACATTTTAGAAGAACTTGGTTTTAATTCTACGTCTGGAAATCCAAGTTATACTCACAGTTCACTTTCTGAGGAGGGGCTTCTTCAAAATAACTTTTCAGTGTTTAATACTTTTAACATTCCAGTCAATGAAGGTAAGTTGGATCTACCCTACCTATACTGGATATCTAAACGTCAAAAAAATTCTTACACAATTTAAGTACAATCCTGAGTCCAGCATGTGCCCTCCAAGCCCCTATCTTTTACTCCTCACAAAAATATTAATTGCTGTAAAGGAGAAACCTCAGACATACTGTGCTACAGCATATTCTGAAAGCGATGTAAATCAATGTAGGTTCTCAAAAACTCCAAAGAACTTTTAGAAAATTTAAAATCAGATTTTTTTTTCAAAAGTCAAAACGTATGCTTTGTCTCCTCGCGATAGATTAAAAACTATGCCTTTTGATATCATATAGACAACTGTTTCTTCAATAAAAATGAAACTTGGGAATTTTCACATCTTGTGATTGGTCATCAACAAAATTATTTTGTTAAAAATCATTCTGATTCTACACACAAGTACACTGAAGATATGAAAAAGATGCTGGAGTTCCTCACTGACAACGTCTATATAGTCTTTGGAAACCAGATCTTCCAACAAACTTTTGAATTTCTGAAAGGGAACTAATTGTGCTCCTTTATTAGCCGACCTGTTTTTATATTCCTTCTATTCAAAAATCTCCGCATGAGAAGAAGAAAAACACTTGTTGTGGCCTTTCAACTCGACTTTCAAATATATCGACGTTTTATCAATTACAATAGTTACTTTCATTATGTGTCGACTCAATATATCACAGTGAACTCGAAATAAAAGACACTACCGGGATGTTTTACTGACTATAGACGATAAGGGCCAACTAACAACTAACATGTATGGCAAACGGGATGACTTCAGCTTTTCTATTGACTACTTTCCTTATATTCAAGTAGTAATATTCCTCTATGGTGTTAATGTCTGCCAACTTATTCGACACTCAAGAGCATTGCTCTGGGTACGATCAATTTTTAAACGAAGGCAAGCTACTGACAGATAAGTTAATGTTACAGGTATTTCAACAACCTGGTTTAAAGCCAGTATTTTGTAAATTCCATGGTCGTTATAATGACTTTGTTAGCAATTATAACTTATCATCGGGTTGTATTTTGACTGACATATTTCATACCAATTCTAAGGCCTTTGTTTTTATACCAAATTTAACTACGGAAAATTCCGTCTATCTATTCAATACATAGGGCCACGGCGGGTGTGACCGGTCGACAGGGGATGCTTATTTCTCTTAGGCACCTGATCCTACCTCTGGAATTTTCGGGGGGGGGGTCGTTTTTTTTATGCCCTATTCACAGATTTGTATTTATTTTTTCAAAGATCGCCACTGTTCGTTGTCTTCAACTTTTTCATATACATGTATTGGTAAAATTATTGAGGAGCACACGTTTCCAAAATAAGACCACAAGAATTTAAAGCATGGTTTCTCTTTCAAATATGTTTTTTTTAACGTACACCAGCTAGGTTGCATGTTTAAGAAATTACACTGTGCACCACATGCTTTATTATTTTTATAGGACTCGCGGGCCCGTTGGAACTGCGGAGGGGGCTATCCCTATAATTTTGCCAATTAATATAGACTATTTAGCTAGTGTACAAAAGATTTTTTTTTCAAGGAAAAAAATATCTGTTCGGTTTCACCCCGCCCCCCTCAAATTGCTTTCTACGGTTAAGGGCCCTGTTTTACAATATAACTTAAAGATATAAAACAAAAATATGTTTTATATACGAATAACTTTCTACTTTTAAATAATTTTAGTTGAAAAAAAGTGTAGGTAATCTATATATTTTTTTAAGACTCGGGGAAAAAATTTAGAGAACAATTTTTAAAAATATAAAAAGGAAGGCAAAATGTAATAAAACGCTAAAATTATTGGTTTCAGTCGTAAGTTCTTTTGTAAAACGGGTCCCCAAACTGTCTCGACAATTTTTTCCCCTGCGTTGGAACTCTTTTGAAATGAAAAGAAGTTTCCGTCGTTGAGAAAGGGGATTCACTCAGTTCAAGCTACAGAAAATTTACCATGAAAAGAAAGGTACGTTAGGTAAATTAATTCAGTTTTCACACACTGTAGTCACTGGTAACTTCACAAATATTGTTTACAACAGGCCCGTAGGAAGCAATTTCACTTTGAGGGGGCACAACCATACATTTTCAGTTGGGGGACACTATCAACTACCAAAATTCCTTGACAAGCCAAAAAAAAAGGAAAAAAAAGTTCATCAGATGTTATTATTGAGGGGGCACAAACACATAGTAGCTATATTTTCTATAGTATTCTATATATCGGCAAAATTATTGGGGGGCACGGCCCCCCCGTCCCCCCCCCCCCGGTTCCTACGGCCATGTACAATCGTATTCAGGCTAATAACATCTTCATTCCCGAATCAATGAGCTGAACTTTAGTGTATAATAGATGGTTTTCCATCAAGGTGATTTAAGCAAGAGTTATTTCCCATGGCCGCCATATTGTAGGTCAACATCCCCAGATCAGATCCCTTCATTATTCAACCAAGTTCAATTTGTTATACTGGGCACTGAGGTAGAGATAACACTGGTTTTCTTATGAATATACATTTGTTAAAGTTTCTTATAATTCATAGTTTCAATATTGTAAATATTTTTTACCATATATTTTCGGCATGCTTTTTTAAAACTGGTTGCTCAAAGAGGAAAATTCATTACATTGACCTACAAGATGGCGGCCAGGGGGAATAACTCCAAGGAAAAATATGTCATTGGAAAACCATGTATAGAGGGATTATACGTCTCTGGACTATATTAGAGATGAAACACGTCATAACTTAATGTATTACCAAAACAATGTAATAGCAAAAGCGTTGTCAGATCTTTATATCAGACACATACCAGGGACACATGCTTTTTTTGCCTTTCCTTTCATTTGCTAAAGTGTATTTGTAATCTGTTCACAATCAGATGTATACATGTACAGATCATAAGCTTCTAGGTTCGAAAGATACATCATAGTATATGTATTGATTTTTAATTTCGTGATACCAGATTTTATTACATTTATTACTTTAATGTAAATATTCCTTTCAGTTTACATCCTTATTTGCTCATCAGATCAAACAATACAGGATAACTTTGTGTAAATAATAAATATCGCGCATATATTTGGTCAGATAAAATCCTCTTGCACATTCATCAGAAGAAAGGAAAAAAACAACAGTGGACTTTTCTCAGAATAACTTTTTTTTTAAGGACATTGGCAAGGTTCCTGGTTATTGTATAGAATTTTTCAAGAACTTTTGAGTAGGTTTAAATGTACTAAACAGGCTATATTCTGGATCGTTTTACCTACCAATCCATCATTCTTTTTTAGATTTTGTCAAATTAGAGTTTTCACAATTCTTAATGCATTTCCTATGTGAAATGTTGATAAAAGGGACCTACATAATTTTTCACCATAATATTTCTTCAAAACCCATTTATTTCATACAGCTTTTGTATTATATACATTATTGTATCTTCATTTCCTATGACTTCTAGATATTTTGGCTAAAAATGTATATTTAGAAACAAGACATGGATATACCGGCACCGATCATTATTTTTGAGTTGCGCCCCTTAACAGCTAAAATTGGTCAAGAGACTGGTTGATTGTTTTATCATGTAATTGACTGAATTGAAACACATTGTCATAGAAATATTGTCATGGATTTTTTTAAAACTTTTATTCGTAGTTACTAAATGCCGATTCCTTCACATGACCTAAGAACTGTTCTCAGTCGGCATGGTCGACCTACCTTTCAGCATATGTCACATCTTTGCCCTTTCCAGCAAACTGAGCATAACTATGGTAAATAATGACCTGTTGGCTCTTTGTCCCTGAATACAATGTACAACAAAGCCATTACAGCTTTTCTTTCTTGCTGTATAGATGATTCTACCCGTTGAAGGAGGTACAAGTGCTTATGTTTACCTCTGTGACATACGCTTTATTGGTTTTCACCGCTTAGAGAATTCTACACGGGAGATCACTCTCAATCACTAGTTTATAAGCGAAAAAACCCATGTATTAAACCTTTTTTCTCCGGAAAACCCTGACTTGCCAATGTCCTTAATTTGATATCAAAATTTAATTCTCTGCAGTTACAATGAATAGGGGATGTTTTTATTCTCTTGTTCATGAGCTTATATGTAACTTTTTATATGTGATCTTATTTTGAGTCGTAAAGGAAGACACAAGTTCTTTTCTTCTTCTGATGACCACTGCCTACTGACAGAAACTGGTAGACATACATCGACAGCAAAAATTTTACAATTTATGTCATGCTGTTGATGACGAATTCCCTTTTACAATGTAACTTTAAAATACAAGCAAAGAATATACTAATAAAAACCATGTTAGATAATTGTTCTTCATTCTGTCTTAAATCCCCATACAGAAACTTGAATGTATACTTAGTCCAACTTCTGAAGTTATATCGCCTAAACAAACACTAGAATCAAGAAATTAAAGCTCTACGTCGGTGTAACATGTAATTATACATTCATTGTTCTCTGTTTTTATATTATTATTGAATTGTGTTGCTTGACCCATATGGATGTGTTATGCAATACATGCAAAGATTATTTTTAAAAAA
This sequence comes from Saccostrea echinata, assembly GCF_033153115.1. Lineage (NCBI taxonomy): Eukaryota > Metazoa > Mollusca > Bivalvia > Ostreida > Ostreidae > Saccostrea > Saccostrea echinata. The sequence continues at coordinate 20,495,772 of NW_026889779.1, forward strand.
GGATTATTTTAATGTAACTGATGACAATGCGGATCCAGGGATCCGTGTTATCCCCAAGTACAATCTATATATATATATATATATATATAAGTAGATGAAACAGGAAATGTGATAAGAACAGTTACATGATAATAATAATAAAAATCCGGAGAGAGAGAGAGAGACAGAGAGAGAGAGAGAGAGAGATTAAAATGAATATGAGAAATCGTAATTTGTAAACGAATTTACGGAAATAAAATAAAATTGCATTTAACGACCGCAATTCTGATCTGTTTTATTCACTAGTTAATAGAAGAACCGCGGACATGTGTATTTAAATCAGCCGGCTTCCAGCATGTACATGTATATTCGATACTAGATTAGGCCTAAATATATGCATACTATTTGTTTAAGGTATTTTAAAGTCCATATGACGATAGGCACAAGTGTACAGTATACCAGAGGGAGGGCTTAACACAGTGCGTGTTTTCATTTAATATTCTCTAGGTTTTTATAGGTCGGAACAGGAAATACATCGACGCCTCGCCAGTAAGCAGTGTATAACCGTCAAATCGAAATGACTGTGAAATCATCATGTTGACTGTGTTTGGAAACAATATCGGATTTTTCATTCACCATAATCAGGTCAGTGCATGTCCATTGGATTGCTAAATAATTGAATAAAAGTAAACCATTATTGTCGTGACAATGTAGGTGGAGCGTGACCGGTAATAATTAAATATTTTCATGGACTCCATTTCGGGTGGAAAAAAAGAAACATTTCGCTAAGGATCGATGGATTTTATCGACCAGCTAGATGACAAGAAAGACAGTGTACATAATGTAACAGAATATAAACACAGTGCCAGAGTATGATTGAGGATTTGATTCGAGAGAAATGAGAAGAGTACAACGCTGGATATATATTGTGGTGGGTGTATATACATTATGTACCATCCTCATATGGCGTTCTGAAAATGAGGGAATTATTTATGCACCAATAGAAGAAACTGAAAGTCAGAAAGCATCACCGACTCGTGAGCAGCACGAGGTTAAACCCAATTTTAACAAGGCCCCTAATATTGTCAAACCATTGCCCCCCAAAATAGACACTGCAGGAAGTCGAGGTTCAAAATGCCCAGGACTTGAACCCCCTACTAATATTCTAAGGGACTATTGGCAATCAGCGAATGGAAACAATGTGTATGTCTACTCAGCGTATTTCGAGCCCAGTCGAAACCAAGTGGTGGTGATCGGGGCACGGAACAAGAACTCCGGCTCCCCCTTACGGTGTCAACTCTGGGGGGAAGATGGACGACTGGAGGTTACAACAGCCTCCCAGAGAGACATGCCAGAGGGGAAAGGCAAAAGGTACGTATACATACCATGTGTCGACTGGATATTAAAAAACTATGTTAAAAAACTTCAATCTTTATGTGAACGTGACTGAGGTAACAGGAAGTCAAACACTATATACACACACACATTAAACGTGTGAAATATATATATATCCCTTTATTTTAATACAAATTTGATAGTTATTTTGAAGACGAGGTATTCAGTGAACTTTACACACATTTTCAATGTGTTTAGGGAAAAGATCTATTGAAGGATAATTTTATATCAAACCTTTCAAAATTATTTGCAATATGTCAGAAATATATGTAAACTACGTATATTATCGTATCAATAACAAAATCTTTTCCTCTTTTTCCGAAGTCGTATTCATGTGTTACTGAGAATTGATACACACACATTCTTGAATTAAGACTTGAATTATAGAACTATAAAAAACACCCGGAGCATCATTTATAACTTGACCTATCCGGTATAGATTTAATCTATTAATTTTACTTATTTGATCTTTTACTGAAAGTTGAACATATGAACAGCTTCATGTACCTTCCTTTATTTCTTCACTTTTGAGTCTTTCATATATTTCTTATCTGATAAACATCAAACAATATACCGTATGCAGACATTTCTTATGTGGCGTTAGGTCAAACTGTTTCACAATGTCATGCGGTAAATCTCAAGTTTCATTCCGGAAAAGTCTAAAAGAAAAAAAAAGGTGAGCAATTTGTAAACACAGTTGAAAGTTGATAGGTTATAAATTCAAATAATCACTATTAGCCAGGGGCACCTTATTAACGTTTTATATTAATAACGCTTATTACATGCATCTACATGTATACAAAAGGTCTATACACAAACCGAGTAGACATCTTTAGATTTGCAGGAAAATGATAAGAAGCTTTGATGTATATACTATTATAATTTTGAAACAAGTATTTTATTAAGGAATTATAATTTGTTTCTGACAAAACAATATCCTAAAATTACCCCCCACCCCAGTTTTCTCAGTTTAATGCGTGTTAGAAAAAATTAAGATCGTCAACGGTAAACATATTTTAAAGTCATTTATCTGTCTGGCTCCATTATGCATATATAAACCCATTTCTCTCTCTCTCTCTCCCTATTTTTTCTTTTTTACATTATTGTTCGCTTTATCTATCACGGTTTATTATTGCTATTTACGTACTTCCATATAACATAGAGACTCTGTATGAACCCATCTCATCAGATGTTCGGATCCGGGTTGCAGTGATTGCCGGTTAAACCTCAGATTTTATAGGTAACTGAATATAAAACAGGAGCAGTTAATTGGAAGTCGTAGTATCTATTGAAAATTTTATAAACAGTGCCTGATACTTAATGCTCCTTTTCTCGCAGCAAAATCTAACTTTAGAAAGATTGTAAAGTACCGGTAACAACAGGTAAACCAGCCAATAAACCCAAGGGCATCTCATTAAGTCTTCAACAAAGAAGCACACTTGTTTACAATCCTTTTGATTTATTCAATAAAATATGTTCAAAACAAAACACTTTTGCATAATTGCGCAAAAAAAGATGGTGATGGTGGGAAGGGGGTTTCAAGTTGACCTGATACTTTTACTTTGTAATGGCCCCTTTTTGCTGTTTATTCAAACTTTCGTCGTTATGTGCAAAAAAGTGTTTTAAAATAAAACGAACATTCTTTTTAAAAATATTTCTTTTATGATAAGTTCAAATTGCAGAAAACGGATGAATTAATTAAACTTTTATTATTGCATTAGGAATTAAATTTCTGGTCAGCATCTCTAGATGTACATGTAGGTATATGAATTCAAAAAAAATATATGTAACATGTATTATTATCACTTTTTTGTCCTGCTTTTGTTTTGTTTCGAATCTTTTTTTTTATTTAAAATAAAAAGTTAATTCTAGCAATATCATTAATTCAGAAAAGCAATTTTTTCCCCCGTGCAGTCTGAACTATGAAGAAAGTAGACGGATAGGGTCTGTTGTTTAGAAGATGTAATAATCAAAAGTTGTACATACCTGTATAAAACATATACATGTATACACACATACAATGTATATTCTTTCTAAGTGCTTTTACAACAAATGGATTTTTTTTTTTACTTTACATCATAGGAAGGGGCTATACAATAACAAAAAAAAATGTTTAAATAATTTAACTCTTCGTTTTCTGTAGTTTGAACTACACGTAATCACAAGAAAAAATATCTTTAATTGCACAAGTGACAATTAAGATATGTTTTACGTTCAATATTGTAGATAAAAACAAAACGTAAAGGGTATCGTGGGCTCGAAAGTCCAAAACCTGTGGATAAGTTTCTATCATTAATGTAAGATAAGGGTTAATCTGAATTTAATTAATATCAAAGTAACTTGTACAGTACTACAAGGCTGTTGTGTAAAATGAAGCTTTATGAGGAATTTGCAAGGACACATTCAAATCAATTACTTTATCACGTCATACACCCAATTATATAGTAGATATTCAGTATTTACACTGTACTCCCAATTTTCTCAAGTTTGCAAACAAGATTAAACCTCGTTAATTTCGATATATACTAATACCGTTTGCGCGGCTTTTTGCGTATATTTGAAATGCCGTTCATCACATTGAAGGAGAATATGATAATAGATCGGTTAATTAGGTAGATAAATATTAAGAATAGTAGAAGGTTTACTCCGACGGCGGGTAATCGAAGCTTTACCTTCATCAGTTTACTACCTGGTGTATATATTATTCATTGACATGTGGCAAGAGCAAGTACCTTTTTATGAATATTGTCATAGCTATCTTTTTGAAAATCTATCGCCAGATAGTATAAAAAAGGAACATCCATTTATTTTATATTGATTTGATTGGAAACAATATTTTAATGCAATATAATTCAGGAAATATTTCTCAGAAAAGCATGAGATATTTGACCTTACAAAGTAAATAATTTATCCGTAGTGTTAATACGACCGTGTTCAGATAAAAATTACATGTCGCAAAAGAAAAATTCAGGCTTAAAATCAATAACCCCCGCCAAAAAATCGAGATAAAAAACACACAGGAAGAATATCTAAGCACCACCTGCAATTGATATAAAATCCGTTTAAGTGCAATCAGTCACTTTATGCATAAGAGTTTCAGAAAAATTGAGTGTATATGAACTACATGTATAGAATTTTGCAGAGTACATGGATAGATACGTCTTTCTATTTTTTTGGGGGGGGGGGGGGTGTCCAGGAATTTTGTTTAAAAAAGAACATGATAAATTAATCTGAAAGATGTATTTTTTGAATGGTTTACTTTTTACTATAAAATATTTTTAGATTTATTGTAAAACACAAAGCAAAACAAGAAAATTGCATTTAGCTGGGACGGATCCAAGATTTCAGAACACGGGGCTTCCTAGATCCAATGTTAGATCCTCCTTTGTTAAGTGATATATAAGTATTCTTTCATCTTTTATTAACTTTGGAACGTGGATCATTTGGTATTATATCTTGTCAATAAACCTTTCAATATCTCACCCTATCCTGCAAGGTAAACGGAAAACTGGACGGCTTTATGTTGTGGGTTCCAAGACGGCAGAGGGCGCGCTGGGAGACACAGGAATTTAATTGTCGAACTGATGGATTGATACGCGACTCTCTGCAAACTTGATTACCTGGAACTTAGTACTAAAATTAGGTATCTAAAATTCTAAACGTCCAAATTGTGTCAGCCAATGTTTCGCTGTTTATTTAAGTGCATTATTTCCTAATGCTGTGGTTTACCGTGTTTTCTTCCTTCAGAATCCTGATGTAGATAAACCTGCACTTGACTTGAATTAGTGGCCGTATCAATGTTGTATACAGTCCCCGTACAGGCTAAGCAACGCAGAGATCACACGAATTGAGCATTAACAATCTTGTCAGAGCACTCGAACCCGTCAACGACATTAACTAGCTAAATACGGGTCTGACCGAAGAGATTGAATATGTATAATCTTAAAAAATGTCTTTAATTTTTATAATGATATAAAAAAGATCGTATTAATCCAACTCTGTAACAAATAATCAATGTAATTTGAATTCGTTTTACCGCAATTTGTTTATTGCACTTACTAGTGTCTAATACAACTTAAACTTGTAGGGAGAGGGCTAAAATAGGCTTAGCCTGCTGCTCAGTCCTATTCACTTCTAGATCTGTGAATAAAATATTAAATTAACTTTGAAAACTTGCACTTTGTCAGATCAAAAAGTGTAAACTGCAATTCAACAGTTGGGCAATGAGAAATATCAGGATGCCACTAACATGGCAGGTCAAAATATATATCCCAAAGCTAAAATGTCTTTGTCATTTGAACCACATCTTACATTAAAGTTTGTACGGTTAATGAGGTAGATCAATTCCTGTACATGTCTTCTGTCTCTGTAGGAATATGCTGTTTGTAATTCATGGGTGTTTAAGCTTGCCATGCCTTTTCCTTATAGTAATATGGTAAACAAAACTGGAATTTCCGCGGGGAAAATCGTAACAATCCTTTTGGTTTTAGGAAAGGATTATTCATTTCCTCTCATTTTATTCACTTTTCAGCTTTTGAACAGAATACGAGCAATTTGAAATTTTGCCATTGCAAGCAATAACTTTTGTCACTCCGAACTGACCCCCAGCGGTGCAGTGCTGGAGTTTAAAGCAGAGGAGGCAACAATTTTGAAATTTAAAAAAAAAATGAAATTTTCTTCAGCTTTCATGGTATTTTGAAAATTTCAAGCCCTAGAAAGGGGGGGGGGGGCTTACACATCAGTATTACGCAGTTTAAAGTAGGTTAACGAAGAAATCAGAGTTAAAAAAAAAACTCACATTTTTGTTTCCTTGGCAACAATGACAAACATTATTCAACAGATTCCAATGTTTTTCAGAAACGACTTCGACATGTTTTAAAGAATAATCCTTTAATGTTCTAAAAAGATTGGGTGAACACTTACTGGGAAAATAAGAATTAATTAATAACTCGCTTGTTGTGAATTTGTTGTCGGGTGGCATAACGCGTTTATTGGTTTGTAGAGACGACTATAAAGTTATAAACGGGTAGGAGGTGGATAAATATACAGGTTGGTCATAGAATATGTCTAGAATTAGGGGCGAAAGGTCGTTGATTGACCAATGCTGGAAAGTGGCGAAATACATCCCAAAGCGCGCAGAAAATCTTGCGCCGTAAATTGCACTTTATTTGTAGCGTTATGGTCAAAGACTAAAATATAAAACCAGAACGCTACAGTTCTGCAGCTAAATGTGGGTATATCAAATGCACTCCCTGCTTTACTGTTACAATGTTTTCTTTTGTAGGTTTACATGTACATTTTACATGTGTTCAGTGCCTGCCAAGATGAAACCAACAACAGTTTCTATGGTGACGTCAGAGTGCGGCAAACCAACATCATCAATCTATGTTCATGGACCGGAAGGAAACAATGGCAATTTCACAGTCTGCGTCACTCCTCTCAACTTTAATTATAGCAAAGCATATGAATTAGTAGAAATGATTGAACTTAACAAGATTCTTGGTGCCTCCCATTTTGTTTTTTACAAGTATAGCATAAACAAAAATGTTGTCCGAGTTTTGGATTATTACAAGGATAAGGGTGTCGAGCTCATCCAATGGAATCTCCCAATGCAGGTCGACACGTGGCCAAAGAAGAACATTCCGGTGGAGATACATTACTTCGGCCAGTTAGGTGCTTTGAATGATTGTCTTTATAGAAATAGGTACAAATCCCCATTCGTTGTCTTTCAGGATCTTGACGAATTTATCATACCACGAAAGCACGCGAACTGGAGTGAGCTATTTGCAACTTTACCAAAAAACAAAGGATCGTACATGTTTCGAAATACCTTCTTCCGAAAAGACTGGCCCGACACAGATCTTAATTTCACTGGAAAACATATCGCTCAAAAATATAAGTTAGTGACCTTATTAAAACAGTTCAGGGAAAGTAAGATATTTCCTAGGAAGCATAGATCGAAATATATAGTTAACCCCCAAAACGTAGAGGCCCTTGGTATTCATTCCGTGAACCGTTTCCGGGGAGGAGGAGAGCACTTTGTAGAGCCAGGCGAGGCGTTAATGCATCACTATAGAGACTGGGAAAACCCCGGAGATAAGCAACCACGAACTAAAGATGACAGCATTCTAGTGTATAAAGATAAATTACTCAATAATGTACAACGAACATGGGGTAATCTAAAGGATGTACAATTAGGTCCATTACCATTTAGTTAACATCAACTCATTGTGTAAGAGAGAGAGAGAGAGACTGTACTGTGCCTTCACCAAAATATTGTAAATCTTGGTGCATGATAGACGGTTATCGATTGATAATTGATGTACATTTTGTGTTTTGTTGATTATGGAGAAATCTAAAGAATGATGTCTCTTTGTTTCATATAAAAAAAACCCAGTCTGAACCGAAAACCAATATTGTAATAATACTTGTGATAAATGTAGTAGTATCTCCGACGTCATTCACAACTCTCCAATTAACAGATGAGATTATGCTAAATTTTGTATGCAATATTTTGAACCATGTGAAGAAGTTGGTTTTTCAAACCCTAGTAACTCATTGTTAGGCTTTATACATGTTTAGCTTACCTGAGCCAAAAGCTTAGGTGAGCTTTTCTGATGAAAAAAAGAGTCTAGCGTCCGTCTGCCGTTTCCCTCTTCAGAATCACTCACCCAAATTCATTCAAACTTGGCACTAAGTTTCTGTGATGATGATCCATGCCTGTTCACATGGAGGGAAACGCTTTTCAAGGGTGGGATTTGAAATAAGTTCAGAAAATAGGGGTTTCTTTTAAATATTTTTTTTAGAACAAACCTGTTACAAAAGAAAAAAAAAGCAATATTAGAGTTTCCGTACTGAATGTAGATTCAAAGAATTTGTTTAACCTTGTGATAGGTTGGAACCACAACAGGTTAAAGTTTTATATAGCAATTCATTACGCAAGTGATTTAAGGCTAGGTATAGGCGTTTCTATGCAAATGAGCTAATAAAAATGCATAAGAGGTATATTTATTATACAGAGAAAGCTTAAATTCATTTTCTTATACATACTTAGTTCCCAAGGCATGTTATAGCTAGTGCACATTATGACGTCATATTATGACGTCATTGTTCTTTACTACTCAAAGTAATAAAACACATCAACAGACGGCTTTGGCGCAAGGGCATACCCTATTTAATTTTAAGTAAATAAAGTATAATTCTATGAAGAATACTCTAAAGATTAATAAAAGTGCTGCACAAATTCTATGCATTTTCTCGTTTGATAAAAATTTGAGGAAACTAATACTGGACTGTGAATTTTTACCCCATATCAACTCAAAACTTTACAAATAGTAACTAAACAATTAATTGGTCGACATTTGTGCAGCAATATCACAAATCCTTGTAATATTCTGCTTCTAATTATACCCTGTTTCTTTAAAAATAAATAGGTTATGCCCTTGCGCCCAAGCTTTTTTGTTGATGTTCTTTATAACTTTGTGTAGTAGAGAGCAATGACGTCATAATATGACGTCATAATGTGTACTGGCTCATTCGGCAAACCTCGGCTGATTCCGTCACCTTCATCAAACTGATGAGGTACGAATCGGCCGAGGTGTGCCGAGTGTGTACTGGCTATTACTTGTCGCGGGTACCAAGTTTTCATTAGAAAATAAGTTTTAACCTTTTCTGCATAATAATTATAGCCCTTATGCGTTTTAATTACTTTATTTTCATAGAAACGTCTATGCTTAGCCTTAACTCACTTGCGTAGGAAAAAATTAATAGTTTTCTCAAGAACAGCATGACCATTTGTCATTTAGTCATCTTGACATGCAAGCAAACAAGTACAAAGACAATTGTCAGGATGAGAATTGTGACGCAGGAGAGAGGTTTGTGCATCTTCATGCGATTGATTTGCATTTTTTAAGCGAAAATTTGGCCTTGCAATAAGAAATATTTTTATACATATCGTTATATGTTTCTGTTGGTGATTTTTTTGAATTACTCATAAAAATTACTATGCACAAATGTATTTTAAAATTTTAGATTTTTGAAACTAAAATGTACAACCATTGTTTAGTCCTGTTTCCGCTTAAAATCACATATTCAGAATGTTATCGTGTACGAGTTTACCGTTTCTGAAATGAACACCAGGAATTCCTTGATGCTAACGTTTTAAATTTTTCATTATATGGTGTTTTTATATTTCTGTGCCATCAACTGAAACATTATTTATCCATAGCATTTCTTATTAAATCCTCTATCGTGTATTTTCAGTCTAAAGAGTATGATAGAGATACATTTTAGAATTACTTTAAAAAATATAAAATGAAAATGTATATTTTTTAATAATGTACGTGGATTTTGATCGTTCATTTTGAAGATTTGTTCATATTCGCTAATTTTGTGTGCTTGTGTTCAGTGTGTGTTAATATTTGCCAGATGGTGGGGTGAGGTGTTGGGTGTGTAAGGGTGAGGTGTTGGGTGTGTAAGGAATTAAGTGTTTTACCCTATCCAGTTTTTCAACTGTTGATCGAAAATAGTGGACCTCTGTGTACATGAATTGAATGTTTGTCTTTGCTCAAGTTGTTTTCCATCCTGTTCATTCTAATTGTTATTAAATTATTTAATTTATTGACTTATTGAGTGTTATTGATCATTACAGTTTTAAGTTCCTCCTTTACTAATGGCAGCATTTGTTTTAAAAACTTAGAGATGAAACACCAATTTGCAAATTGATGAAACGGAATCGAGAAGTCGTCCTCACTGGTATCTGAGCTTAGGGTTAGGTTGTATCTGAGTTTAAGTCTAGGTTGTATCTGAGTCTACGGCTATAGGTTGAATTTTTTTGATCGCCAGAAATATGGCAGACCATGCGTGACAGCACCACAGGATCGCTTCATTGGTTCGTGTTATCTTCATCAACTTCCAAAATGACGTCGTCTACAGTATTAGCTTCCCCTGAACTGCACAGACTATCAAACAAGACCGTTTGCAATTGACTACGGGATGCTGGAATTGGAGCCGGGGGACTTATTATGCCATTGTTCTGACCCCACAATACCGCAAATATCGACTTCAAAGGTCTCAGACCAAGAGTATATATGGCCACAGTAACACCGCTGAATAGTTTGGTTTAGCGATGAGTCCAAAAGTTTTACAGCAAAGCCTGCATGATGGAAGAGCCAGAGCACATAAAAACTTCGTAGTGGTCGTTTTGCAGAAAACTGCCTCCGGGAGATGATAGATTTGGTGGTGGTAGTGTAATGATATGGACAACGGTATTGTATATAAACACGACTGATTAGTTCATGTTCAAAGGACTTTGACGACACAATGATACTCTGAATATGTCCAACCTGCGCAGGCAGCATTCTGGAGCCGTATTTCAATCTGAAAATGCACAAGCACGTACGGCTCGTTTGACAAGCGGATTCTTGTAAAACCACGACATCCTGTTCTGCCATAGCCATCTAAATCGCCAGATTTAAACCTCATTTAGCATGCATTGGGTAAAATGTATCTAGGCATATCCGCCAAAGACATCCGCATGCCCTGACTCTGCAACAGCTGACACAAGCTGTACATTTAGAGTGGGATAGCATTCCTATAGTTTTTAATACACTCATTTGGGTCCATTGGGATGAAGTTTATGGCTATCATTGGACCTTTTGGATTGTGCACCTTTTGTTTAGCATATTTCTTTGTTATCAGAACATCATTCTACAAAGTAACCTGTATGTCTTAATAAGTCGCTAAAATTTTACTTTGCGATTCTTTTTTTGAACAGCATATAATAAAATCTCTTTTATTTACGAGACCACATTTATCTGCACTCATCCTTGTGTCATCATAGCTTACGGAGAAAGATTAGGAGTTATATCAGGAATGGTTCCAACGTTCCCTACGCAACGCCTTATAGGGGAATTACATTGTATAAGAAAATGTTTGTTTTCACTGAAGAACAGCCATAATTTTTCTATTTACTTTATTCGGGGACGGCTAACCCTATATCCCGGCGTGGCTGTTCCAAATTACTGTTTCTGGAGCACGTCAATTCCCCACTTGGGGTTTAATTTAACATACTCGCTCTGGATGCAACAGTGTATTTTAAAAGAATGGTATCCCATTGGGCAAAATTACTGATAAGTCCTGAAAATAAGATTGTATGTATTATATATACTGGTATGTATTTATTTGAGCTGTTTCTTACAGGAAGTTAAAAGAACCCTTGAAATTTGTTTTTCTCCAACAATGAAACCTCAGCCGAACATTACTTTAAAAACTCTTGACCATACATAGGAACTCTAGAACTCTATAACATAGGTACTCTAGAACTCTATAACATAGGTACTCTAGAACGCTATAACATAGGTACTCTAGAACTCTATACCATAGGTACTCTAGAACTCTATACCATAGGGTACTCTAGAACTATATTCCATAGGTACTCTAGAACTCTATACCATAGGTACTCTAGAACTCTATACCATAGGTACTCTAGAACTCTATACCATAGTAACTCTAGGACTCTATACCATAGGTACTCTAGAACTCTATACCATAGGGTACTCTAGAACTATATTCCAATGGTACTATAGAACTCTAAAACATAGGAACTCTAGAACTCTGGAACATAGGTACTCTAGAACTCTATACCATAGGAACTATAGAACTCTATACCATAGGAACTCTAGAACTCTATAACATAGGTACTCTAGAACTCTATAACATAGGTACTCTAGAACTCTATACCATAGGAACTCTTGAACTCTATACCATAGGTACTCTAGAACTCTATAACATAGGGTACTCTAGAACTCTCTAAAATGGGTACTCCCGAACTCTATACCATAAGAACTCTAGAACTCTATAACATAGGTACTCTAGAACCCTATACCATAGGTACTCTAGAACTCTATACCAAATAGGTACTCTAGAACTCCCTTACAAAGGGTACTCTATAACCCTATACCATAGGTACTGTAGAACTTTATACCATAGGTACTCTAGAAATCTAAAACATAGGTACTCTGGAACTCTATACCATAGGTACTCTAGAACCCTATACCTTAGGTACTCTAAACATAGGGTACTCTAGAACCCTATACCATAGGTACTCTAGAACTCTGCAACATAGGTAATCTAGAACTCTACACCATAAATACTTTAAAACTCTATGCCATAGGTACTCTAGAACTTCATACAATAGATTTGCAGATTGGCAGAAAGGCATTCCAAGGCTATTATTAAAATTATCCCAATCCTAAGCAGGAAAAAATACAATATTTACTATCCAATGTGCCATTTTTTAAATTAGTACTAATATAAGTTGACAAAACTCTTACAAATACAATGTACAATCATCTAGTGTATGATTAAAATTCAAATGTAATGTATAATCATACAATGTATTTGATTAAAACACTAACTTGATTTATAAAATGGAAAATGGAAAGTAGAAAAAGCCTGAACACTGGCGTTTTGTCGAACACAAGATTCAAAATGTTAACAATAAGCGGAAAGGGGAGACTAAATTACTCTGACTCGACATCTGGCAACGTGTTTGGTTGCCTTGAATTCACTCTAGAAATGATGCCATTTTTATTATCTGTTATACACTTGTCCAATTAAATAAGGACATTACATGTACATTCAAGAAAATATCAATTGCTACGATAAAGACATGTAAAATGCGACCTGATCCAATATTAATTGCAGCGGTAAATGTTAATCTTGCTGAAAAAGAGTAATTGGCAAATACGACTGACATTCTGAAAATATTTGCAAAACCACTCTATGATTCTCACTATAAGGCGAGCAATAATTAAATATTGATTAACCATTTGCATATTAGATGCCGCTTAGGACAGTAAAAGAAAACATTCAGTGAACCAGTAATAAATATAAATTAAAACTTCAGAAGAGGTAAACTAATCCCAATTATAAACAAGCAAATTTAGAAAAGTGTGCCCCCGCTTATGAGAAAAAGATGGGGGAGATAGAAATGGAAATGTTTTGCAGATGGAGAAAGAAATTATATAGATAATATTACAACGAAGAATTCTTTATTTTAAAAACTTTTTAAGAAAATTATAATTATCATCTTTGTGTTCTACAGGCTTTTGGATCCGTTACATCCGTTTTGGACCCGAGTAATTTTCCAATCGATATATTTCTACGCAGCCGTCGGCATGTAAATTTCCTGCACAATTTATCGAGTTAGCTAATTAATGCGTATGTACATGAAAATTAGCAAGTGTATCACTAAAAATGAATTATAAACATTTTTTAAAGTTCATTTCTCGATCAACAAACCATTTATATAGTCAATCGTATAATAGATTTGGTTGCTTATTCTTTAAAAGTGTACAGAAGATTCTTTTTATATAAAATATTCATCATATTGTAATGATGATTTTATGAGAACGTTTGTACATGACATACATGTGTTTGAATGAAATTGGGCGCGGATCCAAATACTTCAAATTATAGATGTTATGTACATGCACAGGGTTCTCCACAAGGGGTTTTACCATGGCGGCCCGCCATGGTTAAATTTATGTGCGCCATGGTTAAACGAGCTGCGCCATGGTTAAAATCGGCGGCCGCCATGATTAAATTTTTATTGCATATTAGTATGTACACCTACTTTTTAATGACTTGAGTAGTTAAATGTGTTTATACTACGACTGCCATGCATCTCGCATGCCTCGAGGGAAAGTAGACTGTGCTAAATAAACACGGCCGCTGATCGGTGACTATGCTGTGAAGCGTGACAATGGAGAGTCAATCAGCTGATGATCAATATCTTGTGAATTAATTATCCTGTACACATACATGTAATTTTGGGAAATTCCAACGTGTTCACTATACGGTAACAGATTTACAAAAAATGACACGAGCAGTAATTAACAACATGATAATCAACAAGCATCCGATTTCTATGCCCAGAAAAAAATGAGCCCTTTCAAAATTTCCTATTCTTTGTATTTAGGCCTAATCAATTCCTCATGCTTTGTTTTTAAGTACCGGTATTAACTTTATTAGTTTTCTGATAAAATGAACGTAAGTGCCAATCGTTGTCTTAGTTTTAGAGTTACCTCCCGTTTTTATGAAACGTCGCGTGGCGCTATTTTTAGCACTGGGGCACGTGGAGGAATGAACAATAGAGGAAACTCGGCGAAAATGCAATATGTAGAAAAAAAGAACGCATATATTTTATGCTTCATATTGTCACGAACGATTGAGAGGCTTCAAAAGTTTTTTTTCTTTACCGTTGACTAATATTTTTTTTTAGAATCACCACGACATAATCATGATATGGGCACCAGCATGTATAAAAACTTTCTGTATGTGATAAACTTATAGGTAAAAAAAAAGGAAAAAAATTGTCATGTCATAATTTTTCTGCAATTCACAATTTCTTCATAATTTGAAGGGAAAAAATATTCATAATGCTTCATGACGGCAACTTAAAGAAACTTAGAAGAAAAATAATTGTACAGGTCCCTGTGTTCTTATCTGTTGGACATTGATCTTCAGTAAAGTGACCTTAAATCATTCTTTAGGCCTGTCACTAACCTACTTTTGCAGTCTATATACTCAGTATTGAACATTATTCAGGATTATGTAAATATTACCCCAGTGATGGTATTTTCCCTACCTATAATATTCAATTAAATTATGAAAATACAATAAAAACGGTTTAAAGGACACTCCCCTCCCATTAAAAAACAAACAAGAGGCCCAAGGACCACAACGCTTACTTGAGTCACTTTGGATTTTTTTCCCAAATACATATATTCCTGTATTTTTAATCGCTTTTTGTGACCCCATCCTACATCCTATACACAGGGGCCGTGATTTGAACAAAATTGAATCTAAACTACCAGAGTATGCTTTCACATTAATATGATTCATCATGGATTTGCTCTTGAGGAGTTTTAAAGACTTTCCCCTATATAATTCATATTGTCGTCCCAAATTAAAAACTTGAAAAGAAGATTTTTACAGTTTTTTTTTTTTTATATATCTTAATTTAAACCTGATCCCCTATTGTGGCCCCACCCTACTCCCAGGGGACACGATTTGAATAATTTACAATCTAGTCCAGTGGTTCACGAGAAGAATTTTTTTTTTTTTTTTTAAGATATTTTCCCTATATATTTCAATTTGAAACTTTGATTCCCTATTGTAGCCATACCTCATCCCCAGGGGACGTGAAAAATTTAGAATCTATACTATCTTAGGAGGCTTTCACATAAGTTTTGTCGTTCCTTGCCCAGTGGTTTTTGAAAAAAAAAAATTCCAGATTTTTTCCTACATATTTCAATGTTAAACTTTGATACCATATTGTGGCCCCACCCTACACCCAGGGAGCTTGATTTGAATAATTTAGAATCTACACTACCTCCGAAAGCCTCCATATAAGTTTCAGCTTTTCTGGTTCAGTGGTTCTTGTGAGAAGAAGATTTTAAATGACCCCGCCCTATATTAGCCTATTCTTGATTATCTCCCTCTGGAAGGGGCTTGGCCTTTCATTTTAACAATTAAGAATCCCCTTCACAGGGATGCTTTGAATCAACTTCGGTTAAAATTGGTCTAGTGGTTCTTGAGAAGAATAAAATGTGAAAAGTTAACAGACTTTTCAGCTTAAAAAATGTTATCGCATCACTTTTTTCAAGTTTCTCTTAATATATGATGAAATATTGTTTGAAATAGGTATTTCCTCTTCTTCTCTGTAATTTATTTTCTCATAAAATCATGAAACTAGCTAGTACCCTAGTTGTGATGTCGACTTGGTTTGAATGTCATAATTTTAACAAAATGAATCTGCTTCGCATGAAACTTTTAAACAAGGTTAGTACTACATCATCTTGCGGTCTAGACAAAAGGCAGGTCATTTTCCAGTACTATTATCTCAGTTACCGTGCTTCTTTTATTTGTTTATTTTAAACCCTCAACAATGGGTACCCATCCCACAGTGAACAAAAGAGCAAACATTAAAATTCAAGTTATCTTGTGATACTTGGATATTGTGACACTAAAGCTCAACTGATCAATTTAATCTCATTCAAACGTTTGAGAGTATCTTATGATACGTGAAGAGTATGGAAAAGTGATCTCACAAGGGAGTTTTCTAATTGTCCTGTCAAACAAATAATCAAGGTAGCATGGGTTTTTATTTACAAATCTTCATATTTTATTGTTTTAGTGTTGCTTGTTCTGCAAATAGATCGTGGAAGACAATTAAGTGGGAAAGATTTAGAATAACATGGGGACGCCATAGGCCCCAAGCTTGTTGGTTTTAGTTATCATAACGTTCTGAGATTCAAGTAAAAAAGCCTTAGAGTAAGGTACTGTAGTATTTTGGTCTAACGTAAAACTTTGGCCCCCTGTTGTGTCTGTGCCCAACCCCCAGGGGTCACTTAAAAGAAGAATATTTTTAAAAATATTTCCTATATATTCCTATGGTAAAATTTGACCCCCTGTTTTGGCCCTGCCCTACTCCCAAGGGTCATGATTGGAACAAATTCGAACATACACTATCTGAAGATACTTCTATAACAATATGACTAATCAAGGTTTTGCTGTTCTCGAGAAGAAGATTTCCTATATATTCCTATGTAAAACTTTGATCCCCTCTTGTGGCCCCACCCTAGCCCCTGAGGTTATGATATGAACAAATTTGAATTAAGAGTATGTAATGAAGCTTTCAGTTAAGTTTCTTCATTTCTTGCCCAAGGTGTTTTGAGAAGGGAATTTTTAAAAGATGCCACCAAATTTTCACAAATTCTTAATTACCCCCCCCCCCCCTTGAAAGAGGGCGTGACACTTCCTCTGAACAAATTTAAATCCCATTCATTCAAGGATGTTTTGTGGCAAGTTTGGTTGTAATTGGCCCTGTGGTTCTTGAGAAGAAGTAGAAAGTTTGAAAAGTTTACAGACGACGGATGGACGGACACTCTTTGATCAGTCTGTCATCTTATCATAATAATAAGGAAACGGATTAGTATAAGTTTTTAAACTTGTTTCCGAATCCTTTATGATTTTTGTACTACTTATCTGTATCTTCTGCTTGTCATTTTCAAATAAAATATGGTTTAAACTAACCGTCCGGATGAAATAGGATTTTCACGTTCGTTTTTTTTTTTTTTTTTTTTTTTTTTTTTTTTGCGCTTGTCAAGAAATTTTTCGGGGTTTCATACGTTTGGGTAAGAAGTTAAAGTTTTTTAAAAAACATTTTTTGCTGGTTAAGAAAATTTCTGGGATGGACTGGGGGAGGACCCCTCCTCCCCTGGAAAAAATTCCTGGATCCGTGCCTGTATAGAGTACAAATAAAAAAAATTATACAATACAAATGGAAAATTGTAGAATACATATACGAATTATACAATAATAATTTAATTTTGTTTGTATACTAGGTTATACTCGAATAATTTGGCCAAGAATTATTTGTATACCAGGTTATACTCGAATAATTTGGCCAAGAATTAGAGTCATTCCTAAACAAATGAAAAATTATAAAATACAAATGGAAAATTATTAGCAGATAAATTAAAATTATACAACACAATGGAAAATTATATAATGCAAATTGGGAGATCGAATATTGCAACGTTTGGCATGCCATAAACATGTATAAAGCGAACCTGTGTGGCTGAATAGATTATAGTCATAGTGTTATTAATATCCACGAACAAATCTCGAGCGCTTTTCATGGTTCAGGATGAGTAAATTATATTCTATAAAAAAACATAGGTAATCAGAGATTACAGAGCTCACCTCAACGAATGTTGTCTTTATAAGGCAAAGTCCCAAATTAAGTTAAATAGTCCCTCTCTTTCCTTTATAAATTTGCTATAGTGATTAAGGAAATGTTCTTCATCTTCAATTTGATTAAGCATATTGTATGCATACAATTTTTTACATATTCTTCCTGTTCTAGGTGTGTCACTTTATCTGCCCAATTCTATGAAGAGTCTGTGTGTTGATACACGTAATCTACTAGTAAATTAAAGTATTCGTTATATGATCTTCAAATTGTTATATTTTTTCCTCTATATTACTACACGCATTGGTATGATATTTAAAAGATATAAAGGGTCTACTCATACCCCCCCCCCCCCCCAAAAAAAAAAGTTCTATAGAATAAAGAATCCTATCAAGTTTGCTCACCATTCTCATTTAATTTTCCAACATCAAAAAAGAAAGAAAAGATTAATTAAACAATATTATCTAGATACATTGTACATAGTGACTAAGGGTTTTATTCAAAGTAATATACTTTTAATTTTCCTGCATGGATGTCTATTTTTTAAATTTATGTATGATCATTTTACACTCACTTAAGGTGTCTTAATTTAGGAGGACCCTAAAAACCCAGTCACATTTCCAAAAACGACCAACGGCCGACGTATTTTGAGGCAAAAATTGGATTCTTCGGGCGACAGTCGGCAGTTCATCGGCTGTTGTCTAGCCCGATTTTGGCCTCTTTTTTGTCGGCCGACCAATTTTTTTGTCCGTCGGGCCCAGTTATAATGTTTCTGCGTCGATGGCCGATTCCTTCAATTGAAGTAGTCGTTGAATAGTCCGTCGACTAACCCTTGATCATCGCCCGACCATCGGCAGACAGTTTTTAAAGTCGGTCGATCGACTTTTAGGAATTGGATTTTCGTAAATATTGAAAATCAAACTGCGGCCCAGCGAACGATGACCGGGAGACGGTTGGCCAACTTATAAATATTTTTACTTTTAAAGGCATCAGTGTTCCTAGGACTTAATGTAACTACTCTGCGTCGTCCGATACTAGTGTCGGCCGATTTTGTTTTTTTCAGCCGACGATACGGGAAAAAATTAGTCGCCCGACCATCGATTTAAATGTGACCTAGGCATAAGTCAGCTTTGATTTACATGCCTAAGTTTGTCTAAGGATCATCCTAAAATTTCCCTAAGCTTGTAACTCTTTTTTGTCTATTTCTGAATTTTTTAATCCATCTGGACACTGCACTACGTGAAACAGTAGCCATTCCGTATGTAATGTAGTGCAGTGGACGTTTCACACACTCTCTCGTTTCCATTTTCTTGGTAGAGACCATTTTTGGTCAACTCATTGTAGTGAGCATGCCTACTTTAAGAGTGAATTTATTTGCGAAAACGGTTAAAAAAAGACATGCTGCTTTTGAGTGATTTGGGACTCTTAAAAAGGATTATTAGGCAGTGAAGCTTTCCATATTTAGTATGGTAAACCATATGTTGCATTATTTATCGAACACTCCTCGTACAGGACAAGCAATGCAAAGGCCTAGGAAGTTCATGAAACACCAGACCACCAGAATAGAAAATGTTAGAATACGATATCGAAAGTGGAAAAGGAGGAAATGTATGGAATCCGGATAGTATGGAATCCGGATAGGGTCACGTTGTTCACTATCGCATCACTGTACCATCGAGGTTTGAGTCGATAGTGCGATGACGATTAAACGATAGCACGATGACGATGATCAATGGCGCAACAATGCCATAACGATGGTGCGATAGCAATGAAACGATGACGATGGCACGATGAAGATCCATCGTGCTATCGCTCCATCGTCATCGCATTGTTGCACCATCGTCATCGCATTATCGCGCCCTCGACTCTATATCTTAATTAAAGCCAATGATGTAGTGAAGGATGATTCTATTTTCGATACAGACAAAAGAAAAAAAAAGCCTTATCGGTATCGTTTTGAGTAATCTCAGTGCCAAAGTGAGTTTAAAGAAGAGATGAGACTTGTATGGACTTTTAAAATTATTGACCTAAATACCTTTTCATACCATAAATGGCGGGGAGTCTTATTCATTCGGATACATAAAGGAAACTTCATTAAAGTTGTTTATTATCAAGTATCATGTTAAACAATATCAACTCCTAGTATAATTTGTGTCATTGAAATTAGATTTGATGGTTGTAAAAAATCAACAAAAACAAAATCGTTGGAATTCATGGTTTATTTTAAGATCTTACAGTTACAAAAAAATAGTTGCATAATGCACACCGTACATGTATATGGCAAATCTTATCTTCCAACTTCATAATTTATCTTCAATGTATAACGTACACACCGCTAGATATGAAAGCAAAGTAAGGGGAACTAAGGTTGCTCTGAATATACAGATACAAGTATCTTAAATACTTAGTGCGTTTTTTTTCTATTCTATATCTTTTTATGTATAATTTTCTCTAAAATCGTTAACTGCAACTTGAAAGAAATACAAAACATCAGCTAGAATAGAAAACTTACACAGAAAACAATATTTAAGAAGAAATAACACATCCGATAGTCTTTTTGTTTTGAAAAGAAATGTCTAATAATATCATAATTAAAATAATGTCTATTTTGTTTTATTAATTACCATATTCAATATTAACTAGGTAGCGCAGTACTTTAAAGCGTTGGTTTAATAAACTACAAAGCAAAAAGTTCGATATCGATCTCTGCAGGTTTTACTTTTTCCCCATGATTCCATACAAAAACGCTTTTTTTGGTTAAATTGTGTATATTTGAATTTTCTAATAACGCAAGTCTATCATATCTATCAAATATATTCAATTTAGATCTATTACAGTTTTCCGGTGAGTTTCAACTCCTTAACAAAAACAACCAAACAAACAACCCAACTGAACAAAACAAATCGTCTGTAAAGGAAATGACGTCATATTACGAATTCTGTTTAAGTTTCCATGACATGTCCATTGCCTTCCTCTTTGACAAGTTTCAAGTATGAAAATAGCTTGTCAAAATCATCCGACATCGAAATTTTTATAGATGCCGAAAGCGGGCTTGCACAGGAGACCTAAAACACCACAAGTTTACAATGAATAACTAATTAAATAAAATTATTAAATAAGAGAATAATGCCTCTAGAACAATGATTCGTCAAAACTGTAAGCTACAGTAATATGTATTAATACCTGATTGAGCAGCTGTTTTGCTCGGCTGTGGTACACCTGTGCTGAAATAAGCAGACCACTGTGGTCCGAATTGCTGGACATCAGTCTCTGACCAAAACCAATCATAAAATGGGCCTGGGGTTTGCTGGAACCTCCCGTCAGGTAGCGCTGTAACATTGGCTCAAAGTAACCATGGAAATCAAACACTTGTACTCTTTCATTTCGTTCCAACTTGAAGGGTTCTCCATTGTAAACAGTAGGAGTTGAGATAAATATTACACATCTAATAAAAAAAAATTGCATTTCAAAACAAAAGAAAACAAAAAACAAAAACAAAAAACAAACTTCAAAATAAACGTTATATGTGTGCTGTTTAACCTAAAATATGATAAATACTGGTATGACATACTAGTACTAGCATTTTTTCATTATCAAAAGTAACATGGAAATTCATTAAAACTTATAAAACAATGCATCAACTGTCACAAATACATAGAAAAGTGAACTTTCATTACCATTAAAATTGGCTTTTAACAATATAAACACTTTAATTAAAGATATCTTAACTGTATTGAGTTCTGTATGGAGAGTTTACATTTACATGCTGTACCCACCTCGATTTTCTAGTTGCATAGATTTTGCCATCATGACACTCGAGTAGCATGCCCCTGTCTAACGCCGACAGTAGTTTATACGTGTGTTCCTCCTGGCCAGGGTTGTTGGTTTCACAGGGAGGAAATTCTAGTTGTTCAAACTGGTCGGGTCCAAAAAGTTCCTGTTTAAACGGTTCCATAAGGATACGATCATTCCTCTCCGGATCGTAGAAGAGTCGGCATCCATGCGGACTTCGGATGTGAAAACTGCACATTTGTTGTTGGCAGTAACAGATTATTATTTCCATTTCGTGTGCTGAAATACATAATTTAAAATAAAAATATGTTTTTAAACATATTTTAAAAAATAGATTTAAAAAATGTTTCGTTGATAGTACACTCAAAAGTAGACAATAATAAATATCTCACATTGTGCATTATTTCAACATCGTTTCAAATGGAGTGCAAAAAAATATTTGAAATTTATTTCAATTTGTTTTATGCACTAGTAGGATGCATGTTGCAAAATTAACTAAGTATTCCAAAAGAAGGTCTTCTGTACAAATATCTACCAATTAAATATACTAGTACTCGACTGCTAGTTGATTGGAATTCAAATTTGAATCAAAAGTCTACATGTATGAATAACTTACATAATATTAATTTCCCAAAGTCTCTAATGTTCAGTTATATAAGATGTCTTTTTATGTCTATTTATAACTACAGGATTATATTTACCCTGTGGTTCTGGTGGGCGGACCACTAGGGGAACAATGGCCTGTTGAGGATGGGGGCCACGGGATGTCAAACCATCGCCTATCTCTGAAAAAAAAAATCGTCCAAAAGCTTGATTTTCTACAGATCTTAAAAGTACTGAAGACGTACATGTATACACTTTTTTTATCATGGGTAAATTGTTTGTCATATAGATCGGGGACCTGGATAAGATTTTGAGTTGTACAAACATATGTACATGTGTATTTAACTCAACAAGTCAAGCATATGGAATAAAAATTAAAGCTACCTGTCATTTCGACATCACTTGGTTCCTCTTTTACATCATTGGCTGGGGTAGTCACTTGATTCGGCTGAGTATTTGTCGAATTTGGATCAGATTTTATGGGTTCTAGTTCTAAATCTTCTAAATCAGACGGAAAGTTAGGTAACTGGCCCTGGGTTGGAATCTTCACCTCTGACGGGTCTTTTTCTGGCAATTCTGAATTTGGTGTACCGGGAGTGGACTGTATAGAAATTTGTAGGGTTTGAACAAATAAATAGAAAACAAAACAAGCAAGGTAGTGTCTGAAAGGTACGTATGTTTAAATTGGCGGTTTTGTATGCAAAAAGCAGACTTACCGCTAAAGAACAGACCTCACGATACTCTTTATTGTTTGATTTCGCTTGGTTGATTTCTGTAAACAGGAAATATTCACCGTTTAAAATAAACAGACTTAAATAACAATATCGGTGGTGTGATAAAAATTTAATAAATGATTTTTTTTCTCTTCAGAAACATTTTCACAAGTTTTGGTATGTGTATGTACATATAATTCTATTATTAAAGTTTGTTGATTAGCAGAAAAAATATGCTATTTGTGTTTTCAATCCATGCATGTTACCTTCTTTACTGAGGAACCTGTAGGCACGGAATGGATCACTGCCATCTAGCTGATTAAAGTTTTTCATTTCCTGGATATCCGGAAGTTTATTGAGAGCGCACCGAAACCGTGTCTTCCACGTTGGCCAGTCTGCGGGATCAACCCCTTCTCTATAACGGCCGGTGTGTATGGCCCATTCCTGATGAAGTCATAGAATGTCAAATTATCCCAAAAACATTATTTTTACAAAAGTCTTATTTTATCATCATCAAGATCTTTACTAATTACTTTTCCCATCTTGAAGCGGCACAAAGTTCTGATCAGTGTAACTACGTAGAAAGGTTCATGACAGCTCTTTATGTAAAATACTATACTCAGACTTCGAACACTGTTTCAAAAGGTGGAAGTAGAATGAGCACTTTTAAAGTGGGTGGAGTTAAAGCATATTTGACACACACAAACACACCCATTTTTGCTCCACCGCCCCCACTTTTTGTGATATGATTAATACCCCCAGCATCCATTAATACGGAAAAGGGAAAGTAAAAATTTGCAACCCTTGTGCTCTCAACTTTTCTCTGTCTTAATTTACTACCACATACCCCAATCATGCCCCCTTTCTATTTTGACGATTCTTATAAATATTTTTGATCCCAACTTTTCTTTTTATGATTTTTTTTTGTTCTTTGAGATATCACCCCCCCCCCCCATACACACACACTACATGTGATTTAGCCTCTGGTATGGGAAATTGTAAGGTATACATTTAATGAATTTAATGAATTTTAAACATTAAAAAACAACTGCTAAAAGTAAATATGCAAGTGTCGTGCATATATATACTAACATTTATATAAACAAAGCATTTTTTTTGTATGGAAAATCAATCCTTATCGTGAACATGTGTGTGTCCAGAGATTATTTAGTCTTTCCCTCTTTCCCTCTATGAAGTTACCTTAAATATTGTAGAATCTGCCTCATTCCAGTCATGTTTGCCTCCATGTTTCCAGGGGACCTTAAAAATCTTCTTCTCTCTGAACAACCACTCCAGTCCCTGTATGTTTCCCGCCTCTACTTTGGCTTCCAGCCAAGGCCTCATTCGTTGTCTGCTTTGTCCGCTATCCATTTGAACTTCTCCAAATCTGAAAACATGGGGTTCATGTATCACATATCGACCAAAACCCTTGATTAATTTACGCTTCGTTCCTCCGTGAGTTTCCGAGAATCTCAGCTGAATCACAATGCTCTCTCTCTCTCTCTCTCTGACAAATGGGACTCATTTTTTTGTAGGCCAAAACTGCTTGTAACTCAAAGGCCATTGCATAAAGGCAGAATTATTTGGGTTTTTGATAAAGGTACTTAATTAAACAATTAAAAAAGTCTTGTTTTAAAATTCGGAAAAACTACATAATTCTCAGTGGGGCACGAAATAAACAAAATTAAATATGATGTATGAAGACGTTTACATACTAATATTTACATTTGCAAATGTTTTCTTTTATATAACACTATTGAAAGCAATGCGTATCTATATCCGTATAAACACGGGTTCCTCGCGTCATAAACGTTCGACGTAATTTTTCAGTGACGTCATAAAGGGTCGACGCGCAATCAGAGGATCAAACACGTGCCGTTGGGTTTGAAAAATAAAACGTTTCACGCGTTAACCCTCTTACTGCCAGAACTGTGTCAAATCTGTGCAGTTGATACGCCAGAACTTTTGCTTACAAGTATCAGAATGTATTGAATATTCTTTTAATGATAAGCAACATTCTAAAGATAATTTTTGATTGTAAAATGATTTTACTAATTTCTAAATATTAACGAACACAGGGACATTTCATATTCTGAGTTAATGACGTCAGCTCCCTTGCTAGTATTACGTCACAGTCATAAAAAAAATCCGCGTAATTTGGCAAAAGTAAAATTTCATAATGTAAATGAGTATGAAAAATAATGAAAGTTTTTAACATAACAAGGAACAGATTGTTTTTTACTTTTACGCTGTTCAAAATTACTACTTATAAATGTCTCATTCAGAGGAAAGAATGAGTAGTAAAAATAAAAAGTATTTTAATTATAAATTCAACACTATTTTATGGAGACGTTTTGCTAAGGAAACGTTATCTAAGTAGGCCCCAGTCCTCACCTAGAAAAGAGGTTTTTAGACAAAATAAATGCATGTTTTATTTACAATCTATACGATGTGGGATACAAAAAATATTAAGCTAACTCTTACGTTTATTACTATTATCTGGCGCGGATCTAGAAATTTTTAAAGGGGGGGGGGGGGTTAAGAGTAAATAAGACCTGTTATACCGTATCTTCACATAGTTAAACGACAACTTAATAGATGTAATTAGGTTCGTAGCAACGGTTTCAAAAGTGGAGGGGGTCAAATTATTTAACCAAAAAAAAACAAAAAAAAAACAACCTAATTAACTGTCCAAATCCTAGAATATGCCAGTTCTCGACCTAACAGCGACAGGAGGGGGGGGGCAACCAGCATCTGAAAGGAAATTTACTATAGCAAAATACTACACTCAGAAAAAAGTGCTCCCGTCCCCCCTGCGCTCTATGGGTCTGATACTATCAATTAATAAGAACACTTTTTATAGTAAAGAAACTGATTAGATACATGTAAATTAAAATAAAACTGAAATACTAAATACTAATACTAAATTTCAAATTTAAATGTAAATGAGGCCACCTTTATTGATTTGTAAATTTGCCCTTTAAAAGCCCAGTATTTTATCTAGATCGATCCGTTTTAGAAAGAGTGTGTGAGAAAATTCTAAAATTTGTGTTATTGTAAGTAAATATCTACCTGGCTACCACCTCCTATTTTGTGATAATTTGAATAGAGTAGTTCTTCAAAGGGAAAAAAGCCGAAAACAAAAACAAACAATACAAGAAACACTTCTTTTACATGCTGAAACATAAGTATGTCCCTTCGACCCCAGCGGTGTTATATTGGATTTGAAAATGGGAAATACTCTTTTAAAGTTGTGCGAAATTTTCAAATTTTTCGAAATAATGAACCATTTTTAGTTCCATGGCAACTGCAGGTATTTTGGATATTCAAACTCGATTTACTTGGAGAGACACTTACATATTAATACATGCATTATAAATTATAATCAGATGCCAATCTCCATCTCGTTTCACGTAAATAATCCATGAATTGATCATTCAAATTATTATATACCCAACTGTTTGTCACTCAGTTTTACTGTTGAATTTACGCAATCACGTAACGGTGTGATCCGACGTTCCGGATCACCACACTGTGGTTTTCTGAATCCATATCACCCCTCTCTGAAACTGATGACGTAGTACACAGAAAAATGACGTTTTTATTCTCACGCATCAAAAAGTTCCTTGACAAAATGGTTTGTTTAATGTATAAAAGTTATGTAATTGATCTAAAAAGTTTCCTTTTATTATATTTTGCAGGTTGTAAATAGGTATAAAATAAATTTATCATTACAACAGTAACTTGATCCGAAGAGTCGTATCACGTCTCGTTGACAGGCGCGGATCATCAGATCAAACGAGACGCTTCGCGTCTCGTTTGATCTGATGATCCGCGCCTGTCAACGAGACGTGATACGACTCTTCGGATCAAGTTACTGTTATTTTAGGAATGACTCTAATTCTTGGCCAAATTATTCGAGGATAACCTGGTTTGGGTCAGTTTACGCTGTTTTATAATCCGCTTCGCGGATTATAAAGCGTAAACTGACCCAAACCAGGTTATCCTCGAATAATTTGGCCAAGAATTAGAGTCATTCCTTATAATTTAATTCTAAAATCATTAAACAACTGTGGGTGTAAAATTTCGTTGCTTTTTATTAGTTCAAATTTGCTGCTCAATAATACAACCCTAGTAACGGAAGTGATGGGAAGCGAGGGGAGGTAAAAACTGATACATAGTCCTAGCAGCCATGTTTTTGTTTACATGTGGTAAGATCCGAGTTACTGTTTGAAGTTAAAGGTACATTTATTAAATCTGGAATTTTCCATGAATCCCGAGGACTGGAAATGAGAGGATTGCATGGATACAGGCGATTCAGCTGGTTGTCAGGGGGGTGTGTCCCCATACCAAACCAGGTTATACAGAAATAATTTGTGTTCCTTTTTGGATATTAACCAATCAGAGGCTAGAATACAAACAAAATTAAATTATAATAATATATATTTATATATCACATTTATGATGTTGACTTAAAACCGGTAAAGCATCACATCACGTAAAAGTATGTGGTAAATTAAAACTAGACGAAAGCAAAACCGTTTTTGGAAAAATAAAGAAACAAATATTCGGGACTCTCCTCTCTCTCTCTTTCCCACCTTTTCTTTCTTTCTTTCTTTTGCAAATCCAAAGGGGGGGTGCAACCCCGGAATGTCAGACACCTCGGCCCATTGACATTTCGGCCCAATGACATCTCGGCTCAGACGGGTCGGCCCAAGATTTAAGACTGGTTGGCCCATGCATAAGACACCTCGGCCCAAGCAAAATTTAACTATGAAATACATGTACATGTATATATTTCCAATTTTGGGACTTGAATTAAAATGTTGATTGAAAAAAGTATATGAATAAACTATCAAGATTAAAAAAAAGATCTTCCACGAGCACA
Source organism: Saccostrea echinata (assembly GCF_033153115.1). Classification (NCBI taxonomy): domain Eukaryota; kingdom Metazoa; phylum Mollusca; class Bivalvia; order Ostreida; family Ostreidae; genus Saccostrea; species Saccostrea echinata. Next base: position 20,523,904 of record NW_026889779.1, read on the forward strand.
TTGACGATATTCAAGGAATGAGAAGACGATTTAATGCTATTAATTAAGTGCTAATTGATAAACAAACAAAATACCACAGCGCATCCTTTGGGGGGTCAAGCGCTTGTTATATTGGTGACAACAGGGGTTACGGTAATTAAGAGCAGACTTAATTGGGAGACAGTAATTGAATAATTTCTTAAGAAAAACATTTTCCACAAGAAAAAGATGTAAATGAAAGCCTGATCTAACTAAGTTGGAAAAATAAAACGATTATATCTATCAAAGACCCCCATTTTTTATTTTTAAAAAATCATTTAATTGTCAGAAAGAATAATAACACCAATGATATCAATTCAAACGCTGGGTTAATCTGTTAATTTTTTTTTCCATCGTAAAATTTTGCTTGGGCCGAGGTGTCTTTTATATGGGCCGACGTGTCAACAATCTTGGGCCGACCTGTCAGGGCCGAGATGTCAAGCGTGACGGATGTCTACCCAACCCCGTAACCCCCTCTCTTGATTCGCCACTGTTACTCTTTTTTTATTGTTTAAATTAATAACCAGATATCGAAGACCCCAAGAAACGAGAAACGAGAAAGTTATATACATTTTCATTTTTGCTGAGAGACGAATTTAAGTAGGCACATTTTTTTACGATTTCAAGTGCAGAAAATCAAGAAAATGTCTTACATGTGACAAGTAATTTAAAAAAAGTGTTTATAACAGAAGTAGATGTAGCCGAAAAGCGGGGTGGGGGTGAGGGGTTAGCAAACGACACACACACGCTTGTTACAAATATTTGTAAGGGGGAAGGTTAAATACATGTAATGTAATCATGTGAAACATTTACAAAATCTAACTCTTCTTTTGCTTTAATTGTGCATGAAACTGAATTCGAAGTTCAAAGTACTTTAATATACACCAGTAACATTTCAGCACTACGTTAACCTGAATAAAACTAAAGAAGTTCTAAATGCTAATGAATTTTTATTTTCGGAACATTCAGTTATTGGGAAAATTGTTTCATGTAAAGGTGCATATGGAGTTTATCTATTTTATGGCCGTAGGAACCGGAAGGGAAGGCATGAGGGGACCGTACACTTCCAATAATTTTGCCAATATATGTATTAAACTGTGTAAAACATAGTAAGTATACGCTCCACTCTATGCTTGAGCTCAATGATAACATGGATAACGTCTGTATGATAACTTTCAAACTTGACAAGGAGTTTCTATTTGATAGTCCTCCCATGAAAATATTTCATGAAAAATTCAAAATCTAGAACATTATATGACAGTGTCCAACAATACATAGTATGTGTGTTATAAGCAATCTGTCCTTCAACTCTCTCCTTCTCTTATTGATGGAAATTTCGATATCAGGGTCGGTAGCAAATAACGAACAATGTTTTAGATGTTTGTTTCAGTGGCATAGCTGGGCAAATATAATTTGGATGCTTTTCTGTCTCAAGCAAAGGCCTCTGGAGCAGCATTAAACCCCCCCCCCCAGCGGGTATGGGTGGGGGTGAGGCTCAACAGAAATTGACAACATTTAGGAGTGTAAGATTGAGTTCCGGAATGCATGAGCAGTGTGTGGATAATGCAATATTTTTAATTTATCTTTGAATAGTGAAACAAGTTTATTAAAATACATTCTCACTTCAAAAGATTTTGTATTTTTCTTTCTTTCTTTTGTTTTCCTTTTTAAAGGGGAGGGGTGTTAATGTGGATGCTTTAGCATCCACGCTTACATATAGTAGCTAATCCACTGTAATTTATAAAAATCTGGAAATATTAATCCCGCTAACATTGTCTTTATTTTGTGGCTTGTATTACTAAGGAAAATTACAGAGGTATGCACAAAGTACGAACGCTTTCTGTTGCTTAAAGACATATATATCGGAGCGAAAGAAATCAGAAGTGTTCCACAGAAACGGATTCATCAATATGTAACCATTGTTGGTGCGAGCGAAAAAGTTTTTTTTTTCTTTATCTTCATGATAATCAATGATTTATTGAAGATGCACTATTTCAAAACATAAACTATTTGCCTTCTTTTAAAAAAAATGATGTCCATAGGTCTTATGATCCACTTGTAGTACTCCTTATATGATTTTCTAATATTCCCATTCCTTTTTTTTTCTAATGTTTTGCTTCCGACGCAAGGATTAGAGTAGATTTTTTTTTACAGTATAGACATAATACCGTTTTCAGATTTATTTCTAGCCAGATAAATATTCATAATCTAATTTTCCTGTATATATTCTTAATTCAAAATTTCAGTCAGTCATGAACGCGTTATTTATTATATTTATTACACTATCCTTTGAAAACTAAAATTCCCAGGGGATGGGGCATGGTGGTGATTTTCTAGAGTCAGATTTTTATTTTAATACCCTTGCAGGACAGAATATCAGAATATTTATTTATAAGGGACAGTTCTTTTTTTCAATTTAATTTTTATTTTCATTTTTTCACTTAGAAAACTTCCCATAATTCCCAATGGAGAAGAGATCATTTAAAATCACATGTATATGCAAAATTTTCAAAGGCAAAGTGTTCCATTCCAAATTCTGATACCCCCCCCCCCCTTCCCCGGGATCAAATGGTCAGCCCCTTAATAACACGAAAGGGAACATCCTAAATTTTATTTGTGTTTCTATGAAAGAAATTAAGACAATATTAGTTTATTGATCATGCTTTGCACAATATAATTAATTTTTTTTTTATTTCTAACAAAGATTTCAAGCCTTCTCTTTAAATATACTATGATATTTATGAAGTCATAATCATTCTTTGTAATATTCGTTTTATACTTTTATAGATCTCAAAGTGAATCTATGGTTTGAATAAAAAAGATAGTTCAATGATTGTTTTATCTATCAGGTTTATAATTTGCCAAGTCCATATGCAAAGTGTCTTGAATAGCCTTGTTCAGTCCTATTGTGACGTTTTTGACGTCATCAGTGTGAGTTTGACGTCGTCAATGTATCACAGTAAAACTATTATAGCCTACTTCAATATATGCCCACAGACAAGATACAATTTTTATCACTTGAAGCAAATGAATGCTTAAGAATAAATACATAACTAATTAACTGAAATCTTGAATCGATCAAACCTTATAAAATATTTTTGATGGGACATATATGACCCCTGTGGCAGCCAGTGGGTAGAGCCCATATATGACCCCTCTGGCAGTAAGAGGGTTAAAGATTATAATCAGGCAAATATAAAATATGAATAAGTCACAAATGTAAATATAAGTAATAAGGTATCATTTTTAAACATCTATCGGGCTATAAATACGGGTTGGTACGAGATCGTGACCAACCCGTATTTATATCCCGATAGATGTTTAAAAATGATACCTTATTTCTTAAGTATACGTGTACTTTCCAAAAATATTCCTAAGCGAAACGAGAGCCCCGTTGTGGCGCGATTCTAACCCTGGGTCCATGATGTGAGTTAACATGCATATATGATGTACACTATATGATGATATTTGCATGTCATAAATTCGACATCTTGCACCCTACATGTATCTGTTCTAAGTGCAAAAGATTAATAATTATACATTCCTTTTTAAAAGTAAAATGCACTACCTTCATCCCGCCTCAGGATTCTGCTTCTAAACAAACGTCAATCTGCACAACATAGGGGGATAAAAGGTTGATAGCAATTTTACTAATCACGTCAACCAGTTAATCTGTGAGGAAAATTTTAGGGATTTTCTCCTTTTTATTCCTATATAAGAAACTTAACCTCTATTTCTGAAGGTAATTTCTATGAATAAGCTGCAGAGCTGTAGCTCACTGGTCTGGAAAATGATTGTGTCCTCCATCCCAATTTTTCCAAATCAGTGAGCTACAGACCTGATACTACCCTGGAAAAAGACAGTCTGACACAAACTAAACTCCAATAAAGTGTACATGTTAAATGTGAACCAGTGCAAGGTCGTCATAACGAGGCGGGGGGGGGGGGGGATATTCGATAGCACCCCTTTAAGAACAAACGCTCGAAATATCATTTCTGAAAAAAAATAAATTCATAGAATGCTCTACATTTTGTTAATTTGATATTTGAAAGAATGATTTCAAGAATGCACCAGAACCCTCCAAAATAGTGTCCATTTTATAAAAACAAATTCTGGCTTAAAGGAGGGGAAATCTCTACAAGACCCTCCTCCACCCCCACCCCCTCCAGAAACCTGGTGACAGTCGTATAGTGTTTCTAGAGAAGTTCAATAATTTCACAAACTTTGGTTGAAAGTAGGTACAAACCTTGATCAAATACGTTCGCATAGGCCTTTGGTTCGTGTGGACTAAAATATCAGATTCTAGAATTATTTTAAGCATTTTAAAAAAGTTATTTACTTAAGAAAAGCGTTTTTTTTTATATATATATATTTACGTGTATACAGATATGTATGTAATCAACTTCATAAACCTACTTACTATTTACATAATGGTTCTAAGTCAATTGTACAACAAAGGATAGTCGAATCTCTATATCCATTAAGTAAGGTATATGTTTAAAATATGGTTTACAATCATGACAATGAACAATAAACCCATTATATACACAAAATCAAATAAATATGTTGTTCAGTTCAATCATTTCAACATAACAGGGTAAGTTTTTAAAACAAATATTAATTTTACCTGAAGGAGACACCTTATTTACAGTGCATGATATGGCATAGTTAGATAAATAAATATACTCTCATACCAATTTCCCTTCCACTGGAAGTTCCAGTTGCTTATCTGCACATTACACTTAGAATGAAGATTTTAAAAACGTTGTACAGTCTTACCTGTGTGTCACTATACTAAATGTTAAATCACAAAATGATTTGTGAACTACAGTACAATGTTAGTCATGCCCAACTGGCCTTGGAAATAGACCCCATGTCAACCAAAATTCCACTTAATTTGGGAAACCCTGATTACAATTTGACCGGAAGGTATTTTTACAGGTAAAAGCATGCTGTCTTTCGGAAAATGTTTCTTTGTTCAAAATACATACTAACCTGACAATCAGTCTCAAAATATGCTTCTATTTGTAGATAATATTTGTTTATTTCCAAGCGTCACTGATCTTCAATTCGACGAATGTTTACAAGAATCGAAAGTGAAAGTTGGAATTCCCAACAAATTTTTAGTAGCTCGATCATAAATATAGCCTATGGGATTAGTGCAATTCGCAGAACTGATAATTAGGGCAAAGTGGATTGCTTTATTCTTAATACTGTCTCTGGTGACCTGTCAAAAACATGTTAAAGAAATGTTTGAGAGGGAGTGGTTTTGATCTACAATTTTGAGTAGGCTGGGGTGGATTATTTTAAAAAGGTGGGAAAGGAAGGAAAAAGGGGGGGGGGGGAGTATTAGCGGCAAAAAAAGTAATTTTTTCAAAAAATACATAATAACTAAATTTAATAAAATAACAATAATAATAATAATATGGTTGTGAATTTAGTGCATGAGATACTAATAGCAGATAGGATATTCATATATTTTAATATCAATTTTATATTTCTATATCATTGATGTCAACATTATTTAATTAGAAATAAGTTAAAATCTACTTTGTTTTACTCAATTTGTAATCAATTAAAGCATCCTTGACATTTCATTAGGCCTAGTCAGGCCCGTAGGAAGCAATTTCAGTTGGGGGGGGGGGGGGCACAGCCGTACATTTTCTGTTGAAGGGGCACTACCAACTATCCCGTGCCCCCCCCCCCCCCCGGTACCTAGGGCCTTGCTAGTTATTTGCATAACTATGTACTTTCTCCTATTTAAGTGAGAAACAGTAATTTCTGGTAACCAATACTGCTCTGTCTTTGAATTTTTTCTTTAAAAGCCGATAAATGACTGGTACACTATGTTGAAAATGAAATTGATAAACTCGATACTTACATCTGTCTGTATGCAATAGAATTTTCTCAATGTCTAAAAAAAAAACAAACATTTTCCTTAGTGTATAGAGGGTCCTTAAAAATTCACATCCTATAGCCCTTCTAGATTCATCTTTTTATATATTCCTATGTAAAATTTTGATCGCCCATTAATTGTAGATCCACCCTATCATGGGGTCATGATTTGAACAAAGTGAATCTACTCTACCTTAGGATTTTCCCCATGAATATGACTAATACATGTAATAACTTTGCTGTTCCTGGGAAAAATATTTTAAAATATTTTTTCCTATATCTACCCATGTAAAACTTAGTTTGCCCATATTGACGCCACCATATCCCCGGGGTTAATGATATGAACATAATAAACAAACTTTAATCTGCACTACCTGCTTCCATATAATGAAGTTAATTTAATCTTTTCTGACCCAGTAGTTCTTGAGAAGATTTTTAAATGACCACACCCAATTTTTACTATTTATTAATTATCTACCTTTGGTAAAGGGTGTGGCCCTTCATTGAACAGACTGGAATCCCCTTTACCTAAACATACTTTGTGCCAAGTTTGGTTGAAATTGGCCTAGTGGTTCTGGAGAAGAAGATAAAATTATAAAAAGTTTAGACGAAGACGACAAATACAGCGCGTTAACGACAGCGACAGACAATTTACGGACAAATTTTGATCAGAAAAGCTCACTTGAGTCTTCAGCTCAGGTGAGCTAAAAATTATTGGTTGATTTTGATTTTTTAGTGGATATTAACAGCTAGAGTCAGTTGTATATTTAAGGGGGGGCACCCCCCCCCCCTCAAAAAAACTGTCAAAGTTAGCGTAAATCTTAGTTTCGTCAAGAAAATGTAAAAATGTCTACCCGGTAAACCTCATTTTTACCATACAAAATCTCTAGAATCCAGGAGCTTCCGGGGGCTTCGCCCCCTTGGTCCCCTCCAGGGCTTCGCCCTGGACCCACTGGGGGCCTCAAGGTGGCCCCAGACCCCCTGCCTACTTTCTGCGCCCCCCTAACTTCATTTCCTGGATCCGCGCCTGAGAGTGTTCCAAGGAACGCATGTGTCGCCTGCTATGTTGCTTCATTAAAGATGTATATAAATCTTAGAGTGGTCAGCTATTTATTTAACTCTACTAGCATGATAATTCATGCATTTGCCCGCAAAGAAAAAAATTCAATGAATAGTAGAAGACTGCGATAGAATCTGACAAAGATAAGATGATTCCCCAACCCTCAAATGAATAATTAAATTGAAGTAATTAGAAATAATTATTTATCATTTTATTAATACGTGTTTCCAACAATCTTTCAAATAAGATATCAGTCTGTCTTTACTCATCCTCACAATGTCAGGGGTCCTGAGTCAACACGTTGCCGTTGGACCCCTGACAAATCTTGCGGGCTGACTGCTGACGTCTTTCGGGAAAATTATTAAATCTAGATTGTTTTTCTTATCTCTCAATCAATCATATTAAGCCTTCTGGTGATAAACAATACAGAAGGGGACGACCATATGATTCTGATGGAGGGTACCTAGCAAATTTTACCGGGTCAGATTATTTATTTTCATGTCGGTGAAGGACAGATTATTTATATCAAATAAGATCAAGGACAGGTTATTTATTTTCTTCTTCACTGAAAAAAGTATGACAAGCAAAAATAAATAAATAAAATAAAATAAAAAATAAAAATAAATAAATAAATAAAAATAAATATTAAAAAGGAAAACATCAAAGTCCAAAACTCTAATTGGGGGGGGGGGGGGTTACTAGCACTAATCATGGACAGATTATTTATTTTCTTGCCCAGTCGAGGACAGATTATTTATTTTCAACATTTTCGAGGACAGACTATTCATTTCCAAAATCCCCCCCCCCCCCCCGAATCAAATGGTTGTCCCCTAACACGTGCATTTTTTTGTGTCAACTGATTCCTTTCTGTTTACATTATCTGTCTACTTCAATTTTATTGGTGATTCTCAATGAGAGAAGCAAGCCCAAATAAAACGAATGAAATTTGTCAGGGGTTCTATTGGTAACGTGTTGACTCATGACCCCTGTCGTTGTGAGGATGGTCTTTACTGTACATGTAATTGTCAGTCTACGTAATCCATTGTGGAATACCTTTTCATAGTATTTATACATAAGAAGTTTTAAAGTACAATAAAGCTCATAGACACGTATAAATGCTAATTCTAAAAACCCAGCCTCTCAAAATTCAAAAGTCAGAAGTTAAATTAAACTGCCCGAGGTATTTTTTGCAAAGTAGGTCAAAGGTCAAGATCAAGTGCATAGTAATGCTGGTATTTATCATAATATCATAATTATATGTTTATCATAATATGATAAATACCAGCATTACAATAAACGTTTTATCAAAAAGACTGCACATGCTAAGTATAGCATAGACTTGCCTCTTAAATGTCAACAAGCAAATTCAAAGAATTGTGGTCCCCCACTTTCTGTGTCTTAGTGGATGGGATGCCATATTATTATTGGTATATTGTGTCAAATATGAATGTCCTATCTTATGTCATTCTAAAGTAATCACCAAAGTTAAAATTTTTGAAAATTAGGTCAAACATGTAAGTCAAGGTCAAAATATACTCGTACAGCATATTTTGTCCCCCGCTTTCGCGAAAGCAAGGGGACATTAAATCTCATTCGTCTGTCCGTCTGTCATAAAGACTTTGACCTTGGTCAAAACTTTTGAAAGAGAAAAGATAGGACTTTCATATTAAATATGTATATTACCTGTGGCAAGACTTTTTCTAAATATACTATGATTTTTGACCCCGTGACCTTGAAGTTTGACCTATTTTTCAAAAATGTTATCTTTCCTCATAAATTTTGATTGACAAGAGATAGGGCTTTCATATTTGACATGAGCACTACTTGTGACAAGATGTTTCCGAGCATGTTATGATTTTCGACCCCTTGGCATTCATATTTGACACAATATGTCAAAAATAATGGAATCCCATCCACTAAGACACAGAAAGCGGGGGCCACAGTTCTTTGAATTTGCTTGTTCATTTGGTTTGTCCGAACTCACGAATGCATCTGAAAACATCGTTATTAAAATTTTGGTTATCATCCATCTGACACGTTGTGTAATATTTAAATTTACTAAATGCTCATTTTTTCCTGGTAAACCGTAATTTCCCACTTCTTAAATACTCCGAAATAAATGACTTATTGTTTAAGTAGGTGCAATGCTTGTTCCTAAACATCGCATAAAATGAGAAAAAAAGTGTGATACAGCAAGGGCGGATTCGGGCATTTTTCTGGGAAGGGGTCGTTAATATTGCCACTCAAAAAACCCAGACATGCAGAGAAAATCGCCAAACCCGTGGCGGGGGGTTACCGTGAATGTAGTGTAGCTTTTACAGATAAATAACCCAACTTCATGTACATATTTTTTAAAGATTTTACGCAGAGTTTTAAGTCACTAATGTAAATTTCTAAATAACCTTAGCTCCCAGCCTGCTGTTCTGCTGTATTTAAAATCTTGGAAATTAAATCATGCTAACAATTGATATTCGAAAATTCTCTACACAAGGAAATCCCTCGGTGGCTTGAAACTTTGCGTTTGGACAAAATTCTTTATGGAAAAATAATTCATGAATACTTGAATTTCATTTAATTGTAATATATGAAACAATAATTAATTATGATGTATTATTTTACCTGCAACAGTTATTTTCTGCCATGTTGATGGAAGACACGTATAGACGGTGATATAATTCAAAATTAAGAAAATATTTTCAATCAGTTATGTTCCATAAACTATGAAGCTGTCGGTCGCCTAGTTCATCAATTAAGTGCTGCAATACTAACCCCCCAGAACAAAGCCAAGCAGGAAATCTGGATCATGCAAAAAGGAAATGTTTCCCTAAAAAATACCCCGCACTCTACAAAAACGCTTCAACAAACTGATACCACCTAACTTCCTTAATTATCTCGGTTGATGGGACAAGAAGTTGTTTTGTCATGTAAATTTTTAATTTAAATTCATAATGGGTTGTTTTATTTGTTTATAACTTGAAATTAATTCCTACGATGTTGCAATAAAAATGGCATTGATTCAAACTTGCGGAATTTCCCTTCAATTCTGCTGATCTTGTGGGTTAAAAAAATTATTTCCCAAATACATGTGCTTTTTTTTAATTTTTATTCTGGTCCAGTTCACAAGCGTAAGAAGTAAAAAATGAAAAAAAAAATCTTCCTTTGCTCAATAAATTAACTTGAACTTGTTTTCTAAATAGAACTTTTACAACTGCAAGGCAAATTATTGCCCCTGACCAGACTCATGATACATCAAGACATTTATGATCTTACCAATTCTACAAAAGATCGTTTTCATCAGTTTTTTTTCTTTGTATGTAACATTTTCCCTCAAACTTGACATATGCATGCAATATATTTTTTTTTTAAGTTTTGGGGTACAGCCCCTTTTCAACTACACAAGTTGCTTTTAAAAAAAATTTTTTTTACATATAACAATTATTTTTAATATACACATGTATGCATTAAAATGAAACAACATTAAAAATTATCAATAAAAGCAAAGACAAAATTAAACTCATTAAGGTTTTAGCTTAATACTTTATCATGCATACTTTTATTCCGAATTTTAAACATTTTAAGTCATTCACAAATCAGCACAATCAGGCGAGAAAGTGCTGTGGGTGTTTACATTTATATTTATAATCGGAGGAAGGGGGTGGGGTGTAAAGGCAACACCTACAGCATTAAAATACAATGTAGAAATGGATCTGTTACGATTTTATGCTATTGCATCTTTTCAGCACAGGATACATGTAGTATATAAATTATAAATGTACACCATACAATCAAAGTTTTATGTGATATGCAATTTTTAAACCTCCTGAAGAGCGTATTTCTTCAATCTAAATGTTTAAATTAACTTTTGCAGGTGGCATTAACAACTCAATTAACAGGTCATTTTTCCTTTCACTAAGCCTAGTCATTTATGATATTTACAGAATACAATAAGAAATTGCATTTCTCTAAATAAGTTCTATGGATTCCAAATCTTTCAGAATCATCTCTTGTCCACTATGACAATAGTTTTGCTGGGGAATCCCTTCAGTTCTACAATAAGGTATACATATTCACTTTCCTTGTCTGGCTCCTATAAAATACAAAAACCAGATACTATAAATGGCCATAATGATTAAACACATGTAATTTCTGTTATTGCATGTTTCTTAATATATATTTATAGTAGTTTGTGTTTTATAGTGATAATCAAATTTTATATTATTTCTAAAATTTGACAATTAGCTACATATATTTAAAATTAACTGGAAATTCTTATGCATAAATTTCCTTTTCCAAATTTAGAAACAAGAAATCTTGCCATTGTATTATATTTTCTTATTTAGCATTGAACTATAAATAGACTGTCGTATCTGCACTTCCTTATCACAAACATGTTTAATGTTTGTAGTTACTGGAACTATTTTCTTAATTTGCACCAATTGATTCTTGCTATAAATAGAAGCAAGGAAATCAAGTATCATAGTTCAATGTCAGATGAGTATAAATAAGTTAGATTTAAATTTAGGATGGAATCCACCTTTAATATAAATACCTGTTTTATTTCAGCATACACTGTCCCTACTTTGTGGGGACTCTGGATATAAAAATTCATTCGCATATGCTTGACACCATTCACCATAAACTCTTCATGGCTGTAAACAGAAAGTAGGAAAAAAATCAAAGATTGAATGAGAATTAATTATAAATACTGGCAACAAATTAAGAACATTTATAATATACATGTATATACTGAGCTGACAAAATAAAGTTCTTGGCTTTTGGCTCAGGAGAACTGAAAAAGGGTTCAGAGTATATAAAACCTCAAAAAGTGTGCTCTGTACAGAAAAAAAGGATAATTTTGATCCAACCCTCACTTTGTGTTATACATGTACTATACATACCTCAAAAGCAATAAAGTTATCCCTTTTTAAATCTCTCTGAAAATTTATTCCTGGATTTATACTGAAAATTTATTGGACATTACAACCTAATAGGCTAAAAAGACAAAAACTTTGCTCTTAGGAAGTAAATATTAACTGCTCTGTTGTAAGCTAAAGGATCCGTTACCTAACATGCTTTCTTCTGCCTCTTCTGTCCGTCATTCCAAATACCTTGATAGGCTCTCCCATAGCATTTATCACCTGAAAGACGGTACTTTGTTATAGACTATTTGAGTCACATGTACATGTATGTACATTCATAGTGGATCTGGCTTGGTCAATTGCCATCTGAAAGCTTCATAACTGACAGACTAAAAGAATCCCCTGTGAGTGTAGAGTCAAGGGTAGAGTCATGAACATGTTCTAATATTTTTTACCCCTTGTGACCACACAATGACATGTATAGTATGCATACTAAATACTACTATAGTAGTAGTAGAGACAGCATGACAGAAATTGATTGTGTTTGTCACATTTTAAAAATACTTTCTTGTTGAGATAAGTAATATTATTGGCATATTAAATAAAGTGTAAAAGGAAGGGGTGAAATAGGATGGACCAGACCAGGATTTCAACCTAGGCCCCCTGAAATGGCCAAGAAATAGACCACCCATAATAAGTCTTAAATGAAACAACAAAACAAAATTGTTTATGTTGGCAGTTGAACACAGCTAGAGATAGAAAGATATTGCTAATCCATAGATCTGATTTACTTTGCAATGCTGTAAGAAATGTCCCAAAAATGGCTACATTTGAATCATTCATTCAATTATGTAGTACATTTGAAAATCTGCTTCATTAAAACAGATGTAAAATCTCTGACATACATGTGCCAGCAAATGTAACCATAACATCCAATATCATAATTACCCACTATCAGTAACACTCACCCTGTCATCTTTGATGCAGATGTCTGCTGCAGCGTTGTATACACTTGTTGCCCCATCTGTACCACACAGCTCCTGGTACAAGTTATAGAAGACATAGCCTAACAAAATGACAGTAAAAATATTTACATTTAAACAATTCATAAATGATTAATCACTTTGTTGAAATACTGTTAATTTTTTCTCTGGATAAGAACTCATTGTTAAGGACATATGCAACGTACATGGACATGTAGTTTACAATGTATCTTCCCCACTGATAATTTTCCAAGATATTTTTAGTTTAAAATCATAGTCCCATCACATGTTCTTAAACAGAAAATCAGCATACATTTCCAGGATTTTGAACAGATATTAAATGATGAAAATCATTGCATTTTTTGAAGGAAAATTAAGGGGAAAAAAGTTTCAGGGGGTATTTCTCCAAAATTTGAATCAGGAAAGGTGTAGAGCATTATGGGACATCATAAAATTGCACAAAGGTCACTCAGTTATTGTATCTATTAAATTATTCAGGGAATATGAAAATAAAGTTCAAAACTATGTTGCATATGTCCTTATAGGATTCTCCACACTTACCAATTACACCAGCTCCAAGAAGGATAACTCCTATATATGTCAAATCTTTCCCTGCCTCAACAACTAAATTCAAAAATATTAAATTTTAAATGAAAAATGACACTCATACATGTACATGACACAACAACATCTGTTCAGTACAACATGGTTATAATTTTTTTTCCTGCAGAGCATTTTGGTGGTTCTTTAAGCATAATAAGAGATGATTGTTTAAGGTAGTATGGGATACCTCCACGTTATGACGTATTTCCGTTTGAAGTATTGTTTTGATTTGCATGAGTGCTTATTATCGGGTCAAAATTTGTAGATACACCGTTGAAAAGAACAATCTGAAGCCTATTTCAATGCAAGTTCTCACAAGTCGGCATTTTAAGTAAAAACAGACAAAAAAATCGCAAGTATATAAATTTACTTATAATTGTACAACGGACATTTAAAAAAGCAAACCCCTGTAAAAGGTAGTTTCAACATTGCTGCTTTTGAACACTTTTAAGCAAAAGCTGTATTTCAATTGTTTGAGTAGCTGTACAGCACCTTGTGTGCGGTGAGGCATGGATAAGTGCGATTACTTCACATTGTGCTGAATTATCACCAATCAATTATCACGTTAACCAGAGCTGGACTTTTTTGTTATTTAATTCAAGAAGTAACTGTTTGGTCACAAATCAGCTAGCTATTGTATATAGTCCCAAAACGTTCAGATGAATGCAATTGCTCTGAACAAGACACCTCCTGGAAAGCGATTGTCCATGCATTGTTTTCAAAACCGCTCAAAGTTGAAAACTACAAAGTGCGATTTTTTTATGGTTGGGAAAAAATGCTCATCATTTCTAGAATAGCACCCAGGTTTTTCAACCCTTGGAAAATAAAGAAGGATAACTCTTCCGCTCGGATCTTTTAATTCAAAAAATTTTAAATGCATTTTATATTTTCCATTTATATATATATTTTCAATTTCTTTATTTCACGTTACTAACATATTAAGATACATTCTTATTGTAGACTTTCATGAATTGTTATCCGTCTGTTTTCAAGAAATAAAGTTTTCCCAGTTTTTTACGCTTATTTTTTGTTGAAAATTAAAAAAATACTAAGACATATTTCTTGTCATTTTTGTTTTTATAAACATTTTATATTAGCAAACGCCTGCCTATAATATTAAGCTTATGAAAAAAGAATTATGCAAGAAAAAAAAATCGTTTTTGTATTTCTCATTAAAATAATAAAAAAATTATTAAAATTACACTTTAATATACTGAAAGGTGGGGGTATTTCAAATCCTTCTAATTTGGGTACATAAATATGTAGGAGAAGTTTCGTTTGGTATCCCATACCACCTTAACAAGATATGATAAAAACAAGCAACAAACATGAAATTTTTTTTTTGGTATATCATATCTATACATACAGGCTTCAAGTGACATAAATATAATTTGTTTTTCTGAACATAGACCTTGAATTAAGAAATGGATTTGTCTGTGACCTTTACAGTGGAGTGAGACACTAATGACTCCATAATTCTGGTGCTGCATTGCAAATGTCTCTTGTTACAGTATTGTGTTCTAGAGCTGTTCGAGTACCTCCATGCTTTAAAATAAGGGATAGCAACTGCATTGGTAATACTGCAATATACAGCAAAAACTTCAGGACACTGCTAACCTTTTATCTTATATTCATACGTTGCTACCCAACAATTTTGTTGTTTGTGTTTTTGCTCTCTCATTCCACAATTCTTTGCACTGTTCATTTTTATGCATTTCCTCTCTCACATTGTGACTCAATCCCTTACTGATTTGCCCTGAAAGGGTTCAAAGTGAGTGCCCCTGACATGCCCTGTGTGAACACTGCAACACGGACATATACACCATATTCCTATCACGTGTACTTGTCATAATCAATGTAACTCTACCAGGTCTGGCACAATCTCTTCATTTAACTATATAGCTTGAAATAGCTATATAGCTTTATTAAGCTATTCAAAATAGCTTGATAAAGATATTTATTAGCAATTTTTCAGAAAAATGTTTTTTGTAAGAAATAGACAAAAAGTCGCAAGTATTTATTAATAACTATTCATATATGTACAACGGGCTATCAAAAGAACAACAGGAATCAAAGATAGTTCTAACACTGCAGCATTTGAATACTTTTAAGCAAAAGATTTCCATTCTTTGAGTAACAGTACACTACCTTGTGTGCATTGAGGCGTGGATAAATATGATTCCTTCTCCATTATTACCAATCAGTTATCTTGTTGACCATATCTGCCTCCTTTATAATTTCTTCGATTCTTCGATATCAATTGCTTTATATAACCCCAAAACTTTTAGAACTTTGAGTACAAAGTCCCTTTAGGAGATGCAATTTGATGAGTGATTTTTACATGCATTATTTTCAGAAGAGTTCAAGGTTGAATATTATCACTGCAGCAAGATGCGACTTTTTGTGAATGCTGAGAAAATAACACATCTAAGAAAAAAGTGTGATAACAAAAATAGCAAAATCAAGCTACTCTGAATAGCTTAATAAAGCTATATAGCTAAATCAAGCTATATAGCTAAAACAAGAGATTGCTATTGCCTTGTTATTTTAGCTCTTTGTTTTGTACGAATAGATAAGATCTTTTCCACAGCTACTTTCACTTCTACATTCATTTTCCCAAATGTCGCTTAAGTACGATCTCTCTGGTTGGTCAAAATTTTAATGAATATTTTTATTAGAAAGGTCGCCAGGAGATGACCCCGAATGGGGTTTCTTCAGCGATCTATGTAAGCGTATCAAAGGATCTGATT
This sequence comes from Saccostrea echinata, assembly GCF_033153115.1. NCBI lineage: Eukaryota > Metazoa > Mollusca > Bivalvia > Ostreida > Ostreidae > Saccostrea > Saccostrea echinata. The sequence goes on from NW_026889779.1 coordinate 20,540,072, forward strand.
TTAATCAGATTGTGGGCTATCAAAACAACATCTGAAATTAAAGACAGTAAGAACTTAGAACATTGCAGCTTTTGAATACTTTTAAGCAAAAGATGAAATTTCCATTATTTGAGTAACTGTACACTACCTTCTGTGCGTTGAGGTGTGGATAAGTATGATTGCTTCTCATTGTACTGAATTACTACCAATTAATTAGTTTCACTTCTGTAACTGAATTTCGAGATACTTCTAAATTCTTGGAGGCAAGCGTTTAATTGGATAATTGAAAGGTCACCAGGAGATGACCCTGAATGGGGTTTCTTCAGATCCTTGTGTAGCGATCTATGTGAGCGGATCAAAGGACTGATTTTAATCAGATTGTGATAGCCCATAGTACATAAAGGAATAGTCAAATGCTTGCAGCTATTTGTCTATCAGGTCCAGTACAATTAGTACATTTAGCTACATAGCTAAAATTACCCACTGTAACTTTATTTCCCTACCACAGGTAGCTTTATTTAGCTATTTCAACGCAACTTTTCACAATTTTGCTTTTTATTTAAAAAAGACAAAAAATGTCTACCAATATTTCAAGGAAAAGATGTATTTCTATTGTTTCAGTAACTGTACACCTCCTTGTGTGCGATGAGTATAATTAATTCACATTGTGTTCATGTTAATCAAAACTGGTTTTCTTTGTTGTACGTTTCACTCAAGAAGTAACTTTTAGGTCACAAATTAACTGTTGTATCAGGGACCTATATACTAACTTAGTATATAGGTCCCTGGTTGTATATAGCCTCAAAACTTTTAGAACTTTGATTGCAATCGTGCAGAAAAAGACACATCTCCAAGAGTGATTTTTTCATGAATTGTTTTCAGATGAGTTAAAAGTTGAAAATTATCACTGCATCAAAATGCAATTTTCTGCACTTTCTAGGAAAAATGCTAATTTAAAAAATAAGTTTCATTTAGTAGCGAAATAAAGCTACTTCAGGTAGGTAAATAAAGCTATGTAGGTAATTCAAGCTACGTAGCTAAATCTAGTGATTGTACCAGATCTGTCTATTTCTTACAAAAACAATTATGTGAAAAACAACATATAAATAAATTTATCAAACTATTTTGAATAGCTTGATCAAGCTATATAGCTTTTTAAAGATATATAGCTATTGCTGCTAAATTAAGAGATTGTGCTGGACCTGGTCATTTTAAAAGGAAAGCTTAGCATAAAAAAGGTTGCATGTCAACATAATTATCCAGCATGTCGATAAAATTTCTTGCATGCTAACATATTAATTTTATAGCATATGACTACAATCTGCTCCAAATTTACCTTTCTGTCCTACTGATAAGCCTTCATATGGACTTTTTCTTTTGACGTCCAACTCGGTACCGGTACTTTTCTCTGAATTTTCTTTGCTTGATTTCTCTTTATTTTGGGTTGAATAACATTTCAAAATATTTCTTTTACAATTTAAAATGTCAACACATAATAGCCTTCCAGATATAAACACTGTCTTTGAAACACTGCAGTGTGTTAAAGTTTTCAAAATCCTCAATGAATGCATGTTGGAGGTGACTGTTAAAGTGAAACCGAAAGTAGGTTTGCAGAAGAAAGTTTCGATTTCGCAACAGGAATTTTTCGCTCTTACTGCGTTAGGCATATCGTACTTATTTGAATAAAATAGTGATACTTGTAAATTATCCTGATAACTGTTTGGATAAAATATCCAATTAGCATAAATTTTACTCAATTTTGATACGCGAACATTATCAGGGCAATGGTTATGGAAATGGAAAAAATTGAAAATGAGATCGCGTAGGCCTATATGTGTATTCAACCGGAAAACATTTTACTTAGCAAGATGGCGGACAAAGCTGACAAGTTTGAAGCATTGGAACAACAATTGGAGTTGTTTATCGAAAATACAAGACAACTGGGGATCATTGTCAGCGATTTTCAACCACAAGGACAAAATGTCCTCAATCAGAAACTGTAAGTTTGATCACGAATGAGACGCTACTTGAAGTAGCATAATTTAACAGGTTGGGCACAATTCCCAAATAGACAGCTGGACAGGTCCAGTACAACCTCTTGATTTAGCTATATAGCTTTATTAAGCTATTTAGAATAGCTTGATTTAGCTCTTTTACCACACTTTTTCTTAAATGTGTTATTTTTTCAGCATGTACATTGTACAAAAAGTCGCACCTGACCATGGTACAGTGATAGTATTCAACCTTAAACAATGCATTTAAAAACTGCTCAAATTGCGTCTCCTAAAGAAACTTTGTACTCAAAGTCTTAAAAGTTTTTGGGACTTTATATAGCAATTGATTTGTAACTATACAGTTACTTCTTGAATGAAATTATAAAGGAGGTCTATTATGGTCAACAAGATAATTGATTGGTAATAATTCAGCACAATGTGAATCAATCATACTTATAAAGAAATAAGGTATCATTTTTAAACATCTATTGGGCTATAAATACGGGTTGGTCACGAGATCAAATTCCATAAAGCCCGAAGGGCTTTATGGTCAATTTGATCTCGTACCAACCCGTATTTATAGCCCGATAGATGTTTTAAAATGATACCTTATTGCTTATATTTACATTTGTGACTTATTCATATTTTATATTTGCCTGATTATAATCTTTAACGCGTGAAACGTTTTATTTTTCAAACCCAACAGCACTTATTTGATCCACTGATTGCGCGTCGACCCTTTATGACGTCACTGAGAAATTACGTCGAACGTTTATGACGCGAGGAACCTGTGTTTATACGGATATAGATACGCGTTGCTTTCAATAGTGTTATGCAAAAGAAAACATTTGCAAATGTAAATATTTTCCTATGTAGCTCGTAACATGAGCTTTGATTGGTTGATAAAAAGCAAATAACATGACGTCACGATGCATTGTAGGGCGTAGTAAATCTTCTTGATAGCTTGAAACACAGTTGATTTATTTGTTTTTATTTACTTCAATATTGGGTACATAGGAAATAAATTTGTTATCCAGGTCCAATCAAGGGTGTACGGTACAGGGACTTACCCCAGGTTGTATTCCATACACCCTTCGCCCTTTGGCCTCAGGGTGTATGGAACAAAACCTGGGGTAAATCCCCGTACACCCTTGACTGGACCTAGATTGCTTGTTTTCTTTATAAAGAAGAGTAAGTGCAAGGATATTATCACATTGTAAGTATTGAAGAGTTAACTTACTATATGTATGCATAAAACTGTCGTGTTTATAGCTGCGTTTCACTGAAATACAGTAAAGAAATATTGCTTTTATGTAGACTTCTTACAGAAACCTGTGTTAAAAATGTGAATACCTTATGTGCTCGTTAAGTCCTACAATAACACAGAAGTATTTGTTCAACATATGTTATACATTTGTGAAAATGCCCAACATTTGGAGCCAGGCACATTATGGGAAGAAGAAGAATTTATAGTATTTACATGTATATTAAGACACTGTGAAATGATTTTCTTGTATCAATTTTGTTCCTGCTTGCAGCAGTGAGAGACTGATAATTTGGGTCAAAGGTTTGTCAAATGTTTATCATTCATTAGCATCATTGGAATCTTGAATTTCTATATTATATTGCTAATAAGAAGAGTTAATATTTTGACAGTGCGACCATTAGGGAGAGCGCAGATACCTATTCAGTGTTAATTTAGATCCGCCTCTTCAAACCGCACACTGACACTGACATTTGGAACGTCTAGACCCTGATATCATGACAATAATATTAATTGCATTTCCAAAGCAAAGTCTGAACAGTGCATTTTTTAACAAAAGAGCATTTAATCTACTACTGTATAAGCAGAATTTTTAGAGAGGATTCAATTTTAGCATTTTTAGTGAGGGGTTTGAGATTGCTAAATGGGGCTGTCACGGTTCCAAATTTTTCGGGTCGGGTCGGTTCTGTAAATTTTCGGTTCGGTTTCGGGTTTTTCGGTTCAGTTATTTACATCTATTTTACAATTTCATGAATTTAACTTGAAAAATCTTTATTTGTTACATTAAATTTACATTGAAAACAAGTCTTAACCATGCGAGCATCTAGACATCGGTGTGTAGAACTACTTGGCCTACTATTAGCCACAACCTGACCATTCCTGCTCGTTTTGATAATTATCTAATACTTCCGTGACAAGTGTTTTGTCATGGAATGAAGCAGATTTCAGTTGTGATGTTTATTTATCACTGTTATCGTCATCATTCCTTTGATTTCGACGCCATTTTTTGTATTGAACAGACTCTAATATGTGTAACGGGAGAGGAGAAAAATGCAGCGGACCAGACCGGGATTCGAACCCGGGCCCCCTGAATCTCCAGTCAGGTGCTTTACCAACTGAGCTATCTGGCCACCGGCGATCGAACCCATCTGACCGCCACATTCCTCCCTCCTTAAAGGTCTTTGGCCCCCCAAAGACTCCAACCCAGGCTCATCCCTGGCAGGCATCTCACCTGTCATTTCCAGGGCATGGCACGGCACCAAATGTAACGGGAGAGGAGAAAAATGCAGCGGACCAGACCGGGATTCAAACCCGGGCCCCCTGAATCTCCAGTCAGGTGCTTTACCAACTGAGCGATCGAACCCGTCTGACCGCCACATATGTAAACCAGACCCAAACCGAAATCTGGAAAAATGGAACCGAACAACTTGGACCGTGGTTCTCGGTTATTTCGGGTACTTGTGACAGCCCTATTGCTAAAATTGAAGATAGCTAACAGTTTAACCCGTATTCGTTGTAATAGCTATCTTTATTGAGATTATAAAATCGCTAAATTACTTCCTGCTAGAAATGTGTATCAATATTTTTTGGATAAATCACTAAATTATCGTCTCACCAAAAATTCCGCTTATACAATATTTCTCTGCAATATCCATTAATCAAGTTGAGTTTATTTTTTGATGAACTTTTGTTGCTACTGAGAGTAGGTTGTTTGCAGCAAGATGCAATTCGCAAAGGATTATGGGTCCAGAGGTTACTGTGGAAAAAAAATTATTTGGATCAATAAGCAAAGTCTGAAATTTTTCTTTGCCTAGGCTTTGTTGTTAGAGCTTGCAGTGCGAGAAATACTTTGTGCCACTCGCTGCGCTTGCCATTATATACGATGTCCCACAGACAGACCAAAAAAATATTCCAGCAAATCTTCAATCTCAGGGGCTTGGGGGTCGAATAAAAAAAACCTAAAAATTGTTCAATTTTTTCATATGCTGAGAGCAGGCCCCTTAATATGATGTCTGCATGTGAAACTTGTGGTATATGATTCATTTCATTTTGATTTCTTTTGCATTTTTCAGACACACAATGGTCACTGGTTTGCAAGAGATAGACAAATTAAAGACCCAGATGGTAGACATCCAGGTCCCTTTGGAAGTGTTTGAGTATGTAGTTTTGTATACAGTAAAACTCATTTAATATGAACACTGATAAAGCAAATTTACAGATAGAAGTGAAGGTTTTTGAGTCCTGAGCAAAATCTTTATAATTCCTTGTAAAATTTTTTGATTATAATGAGGTCTGAAAAAACGAATTCATGGACATAGTGAGTTGACTGTGTGTCCCGCAGAGATTGAAAATAACAAAATTTACAACTTCAATTACAACAATTTTTAAAGGTTTCAAAATATAAAACGTTAAATTGACAAGTATCTTTATTTGAATTTTATCAAACAAAAAATTTTGATCACGTAGGTAAGTCTTTATTTAATACTTCCCTGTACATGTACATATTCTTCAGTTCATTGAAAATATTCTATTCGACCTTTCAAGAGAAGCATTCATATTTCTGATTTTTTTATTTTATTTTATTTTTTTTTTTTTTGTATAATTTGATATCATTTTACAATATAAAAGAAATATAATTTTGAAAATTTGTAGTTCTTTTTCAAGTGATTTAACTGAAGTTAAGAATTTCTCAAAAATTGGACAACTGCCAAACTGCAGGAATATCCTATTATATAGTATGACCTTAAGGAGGTTCGATCCTGAGCTTTTGAGCAGATTTTGGTCTGGACTTTTATTTATAGAATTATGCATCATTTTTAAGTTCAAACATTAAATCTGGATTCTACAATGCAAATTAAACTATATCCAATGAAAAAACTGCAATTAAATTCCATTCAAATAGGATTAAGTCAGGGACTATATTTTGTGGCAGAAGGTTTTATAGGAGAAAATGATCAATTTTTCCCTTTTGAAATATATACAGTACTGTTAAGTTTAGATTCCTATTTTTCCATGCTGGTTGCACACGGAGCTGTTTTTTGCAGTGAAATGTTTTATGCTGGTTCTGAAATATCTATTAAATTATTTCTTATTAATTCTTTCATTATATTGTGACAAATATAGTAAATATATTCTGAAAGTCCAGGAAAAAATTTAGCCAATTTTAACATAAAATTAACACTTTTTTAGTGATATCTAAAAATTTACATCATAGACCCCCACTTTTGTTTTTCTTTTCTGAATATATAAGATAACTTTGATCAATCTGCCTAAATTCAGCAAAAGTTTAAGACTTTAAAATAATTTTCTTGCTTGTTAAATTTTTAATGCCAGAAAAATCACAGTTTTTGAGTGCAGAAAGGTCAAATAATTGATTATGCGAAGCAATTTGAAACTTTTTCTTAGTCACAATTTTAAAGTGTCTTTTTTCAAATATACTAATAGTTTATTTTGTCTCATGATTTATTTGGATAAAATCATTGGAAGGAAAACATCAAAGATTTGATTTTTGATTAAGAAACAAATTTCAGTGCAAAAAGGTCATATTAAATGTACTGTAGCGCCAAAAGAAGCATATTGACCCCCATTTTTTGTTTTGATTTTTAATTAAGCTATGTGTGTAGAAACTAAAAATTTACTTGACAAAAAAAGTTTAAGACTTTAAACTGTTAAATATCAGGATCCAACCTCGTTAAAGTAGTCTTCAGGTTAGATGCCTGTGTTTGTTAGTACTTAGCATTTATATGGTAACAAGATGCATCACACTGTCTTTCAAATTTTTAGACATGTCTTTTTGTTTCCATAGCTACATAGACCAAGGGAAGAATCCAAATTTGTACACCAAAGATTGTTTGGAGAAAGCACTTGCCAAAAATGAACAAGTGAAAGGAAAGATTGATAACTTTAAGGTGGATAATGCTCTTGAATTACAATGTTGAATCTCTGTTTGCTAGAAAATTAGACAATACAGCTTAAGATGTGGGGATAAATTAAACTACTTATTTATGTTTTATTAGTCCCCTACCGGTGAAACCGGAGGGGCTATAGGTTTCTTCTGAGTCTGTCCGTCAGTCTGTCTGTCTGTCTGTCTGTCCATCTGTCCCTCTGTCTGTCTGTCAGTCTGTCCCACTTGGTTTTCCGCACTTTTCTTCTAAACGCTTGCAGATATTGAGCTGATTTTTGGTATGTAAGTGTATCTTGATGATTTACAGATCAAGTTTGCATTTCGTTCCGCTTCATTGATTTTTGACGGAATTACGGCCTTTTCAATTTTTAAGGGTTTTCCGCAATTTTCTTCTAAACGCTTTCAGATATTGAGCTGATTTTTGGTATGTGACTTTACCTTGATTAGTTATAGATCAAGTTTGCATTTCGTCCCGCTTCATTGATTTTTGACGGAATTATGGCATTTTCAATTCTTAACGGGAACCAGATTACACTTGCCGGTAGGGGACTAGTATTGCTAATGCAATACTCTCAGAATGCTTGTTTCAGTTTTATTTTGCATTTTGATATCTACGAAGCATGCTAAATATATGATAATATTGAACAGTTTATATATAAAACTTGGCTGGAAGTTTGTAATGCTTTTTTTATTGTTCCAGAAATTCAAAGCTGCCTTACTAGTGGAGCTGGATAAAGTTTTCCCACATGAAATCAACAACTACCGAGCCATGAGGGGGGACGACAAGCCAGCATAATCTCCCCTGTACAGAAATGTATAAACCTTCACATTGCTGTGTTCACAAGTGGTTCTAAAAATGTGCATTAAAACTCATGTTGTAGTTAACTGATATCCTCTGTTGTCAGAACGATGCATTGTAGTCCAACTGACCGAAGGGGAGACTTGTCTTTTATTGTATAAAAATAAATTTAAATTGTTTACTTGTCTTCAGAGTAGGTTTATTATTGAGTGGAAATCAGAAATTGGCTATACAGTGAAACTTGGTTAAATTATTATGTCTTTAATCCTTGAAGAAGAATGCAGTGTTAAAGATTAGTTGTAATGAATTATTGGTTAAAAGGAAGCAAAAAGTATTTTGTAATGTCAGTCTTATGGCATGAGTGGATTTTTTTTATTGTTTATATAAAGTTAAAAACCAGACACTTTTTGGTGACTTAACAAATTCATTTTGTTGAACATTTTTCATGTATTGCTTACAGCCTCATAAAGAACAAAATATACCCATTTTATTTGCAGTTATATCAAAACTGCATAGTAGGTTGTGATATGCATTGAGCTAAAGGAACCTTTTCATGACAGAATTTCAAGCACTTCATATGGTTAGAAGTGATAGAAAAACTTCATTGATGAATAAGAGGCCCATAAACCTAAAAGTGTCACGTGGGTGCTGCTGAGGAATTTTTTTTGTGAGCCACTCTGTGAATAAGTGTATAATTAGGAAGGGGTAAGGGTGAACACAATGAGAAAGATAAACTTATTTGAGTGTGGATTAGGGTAGAGTGGAGGAGTTCTTCACAATAGCAAAAAGATAATGGTTAATTAAACATTAATTGCAAATCGAAAAAGTGGGAACCTGGTCATTTACACTGTCTTACCATCATATTTTCAATACTTTTTCCACATACTTCAAAAAACGGGGGGATTGGACGGGCCCACATGCCAATACTATGGGTTCTTTTACTTATTTCTAAGTAAATTTTGAGAGCCCTTGGTTCAAAAACAGTGATTTAGACAAATATGAATTTAAAGAATATGAGTATATTATCATCCTGCCCTTTGAAGTGATTTTTAAAAAGTCCCTTATAATTCAGTATTAAGAATTGACACCTCATTTCTACCATTCTTTTCATTTCTTCCCTTCATAAAGCTATTGGTGCATATTGACAGTTTCTAGCCTTGTATATGCTGATACGTAGGCATTATACTAGCATCCAAAGAATTTATAAATTGTGTAAGTTGAGAAACAAAGTGACTATGTTGTTAAAAGATCGTTATACCTGTACAGTACATAAAGATTGTGTTAAAAGATAAGAATACACCACGTTTTGAATTTGCCCCCTGATAACGAGAGCAAAAGGGGCGAAAATATAACCATGATAACAGCGGCGAAAACTTTTCAAAATTATTCTGGCATTGAAAGTAAATGTATCTATGCATGTACACAATGAAATATATATTACAGTGGGTTATCGCTATGTGTTTCATAGAGGGATGACAGGGGCCAACAAACACTTGCCAATTTCTCTCAACACATTCATACTATTATATATATTTACATTCACTGTAATTTTCTATGTGAAATCCTTTGGAAATCTATAATATTCAACCCTGTATAACACACTGGAAGCCTTGTTACTATGCGGTAAAATACACAATAGAAACTACATGTATACACTAGAAACACCAGAATGTATATTGCTTTGGCTCAATTTAATTAAAAACAAATACCTTATTACAATGTTGTAAAAATATAACAATTGTACATTTATAATAAATTTGTCATTTTTCTCCCCTTGCAATGTTTATTTGCATTTTCCACATAATACAGTTCTGAAAGGCGCTAACGCGCGGTTTTCGAATTGTCTACACGGCCAGGTGCTGTTAAATACGACCGAAAACATCCAAAAATAAGAGTTCAGTATGTGTTAAATAGCACGCAGATACGTACATGTATATACTACACATTTATTAAATGGGTTCGAGGGCAACATGCGTTCTGTCGGACCCAAGAACCAAACTGTTTCCCCTTGGCCTTAGGGCGAAGGCAACAGTTTGGGTCGGAGTATTCGGCAAAACACATTTGCCAAAGAACACGGTCTATGAATACTTTGTTAAACTTTTTCTTAGTTTATGAAATAGCTTGCTCTGGCTTCCATGTTTACAACAAAAATGACAATAATTTGATGTAAAGAACTACGCACGCTAACTCCAGATTCCCACCTACATTTTACACCCATTTAAATCAATACTAATGGCAATTTGGTCGTAAAATCTTTGTTGAATGCAAGGAAGAGTTCAATGGTAATTGATTAATAATTTTTATACCAGTGTTAAATAGTTAATTACTCTTAATTCCAGCTCTTTTTATAACGGGGGTAGACGATGTTTTCCATTGAAATCAGGCTTGAAAGCATCAGCATATTTTAAAATATTCTTGGATATGGATAAATGTTCTTTAAATCTTTCCTTATGTTTTACGCATAGGCCCTATAAAATTTAACATATGTAATTGATAAAATACAACGTTAAAGTTGTAAAACCCTTCGAAATTGGTGAAAAAATGAGCATTTTTGTCGTTTTTTGTCTGTAAACATATGTCCCCCCCCCCCCCCCCCGTGAAACACAAAAAGCTTTGGTATGAATTTGTGAAATATCAATCCATATTACCCGTAAAAAGGAATTTTTGTGTTTCACGGGGGGGGGGGGGGGGAGATGTTTTAAAAATATTTTCCGTTTTCCGATGATTTCTATAGTGAAAAACTCAAGTTTTACTCAAATTATAGAGTTATCTCTCTTTGTTTTCCCAAATAAGTAATGTTTTATGAAAATTCATATAAATATCTATATAAATATGAAAAATCATTTAAATATGTTAACTTTTGAAAATTGACTTGGAGATCGGCGGGAGAACAATACTATCGTTCGCAGTTCTTTCGTTAGCCGCACTGGGGATTTAAACTCGGTCAATTCCGCAACTGTCACACCAACGAAGTGCAAAGAATCTGTTTGCTTTTATGTTAACACTTTTTTCAAAATGCCACACCCTCCATAGGAGCTGGTCTTCCGGATTGTTAAATTTAAAATAAATTAATAAAATTTTGAATCTACTTTGAATACACTTAAAAAGTAGTTACAATAAAGATTCTGACACTTTCAGACAAGAAAAACCATGCATGTTAAAAAAACGTACCACATCTATATACAGAGTTTATGTATATAGGTTGTGGTACGTTTTTTTTTTTAGAAAAAATATCAGGGGAAATTTTATACAGATTGCATTTTAATGACGCTCCATTTCATGAGATATATCATACAATTATTGCTATTTTTTTAGTCAATACGATGATTTAGCCACCTGAGGAGAACAATATTCACCTCGCCCTTTGGGCTCGGTGAATACTGTACTCCTCAGGTGGCTAAATCATCGTTGGGCTTGGTGAATATTGTACTCCTCGGGTGGCTAAATCATCGTATTGACTAAAAAAAAAACCCAAAAACAGCAATAATTGTTTTATTATATGATTCATTGCGATTAAATGATTCTCATTAAGCAATCCGTGCTATCTTACTTTTTACATTTTCTGAAGTCCTATACATGTAGCCATATGCAATGAGAGAAACTTGGATAAAACAGAGACAGATAAAATAAACAATCAGTTGTTCTTAAATCCATTTTAAGTAGAAAAAAATGTCAGACACGTATATAGGATCGACTTTTTTAAAAAGGGGTATCACATGAAAAAAAGACGACCTACCTGAAAAAAAACCCTTGATAAGCCCCCCTCCCCCAAAGTGGAGATATCTTCCAAATCCAATTTTTATTTTTGGGGGGTGGTGGAGGAGGGTGTTAAGGTACGTTTACCGGGGGCACCAGCCCTTCATCGAACATTTTATACTACATAAGAAAAAAAATACGTTCATAAAAAAGTGTGGGGATGTGGGCAGGTCCCCTGCAACCCTCCTCCCTCTCCCCTCCACACCCACTCCTCAACCCAGATTCTATGTTCCTGAATGATATGTTCACCTGAATTGAAGTCAAGTGCAAGTGAAATAACTTTCCAAAACTATTTGCATCACTTTGAAATTTCCCAATCTATTTTTAATCCAATGTGGAAAAATATTCAACTGGAAGGTCACATGGAGGTGAATATAATGTAGTTTTTTTTAAACATTGTTGGATCTTAGCCAGTCAGAGAGATGGGAATCATTCAATCATATAATAACATAAATTATTACTCAAAAGTATTGACTTATCTCTTGGTATAGATCTATTGTCACATGATCAAGGGCAGACGAATGATAAACCTTCGATACAGATTATTCCAAGACGATACCATAATTTGGATGTACTGGTTATCTTTAATCCAGCTCAAGGTAACTGAATGATAAGCAAGAACTATGCATGCGCAGATTTTTATTCTAAAGTTCCACTGTGATCTGGAATAAAGCCTTTTCACAGTACTGAAAAATGATAAAGTGTAATTTCCACAGTTCACATACTTTATAACTTGAAAAGTACAGCCACAATACATATCAGCTTATTTGCTGACCAGGGTCACTTCGAGAAATCTCTATCTCAGTTCAAGAAAATTTAGCAAATTGTGTTTGCATGCGGTTGTTTGGAATCTTAAAAAGTTCCTTGCAATATGTTGGTAAAAGAAACAAGGATATTTGAAAACATATGGAACAATCAGAGCCATTGCTGTACAATGTAGGTTATGGATATATAATGTAGATTTATCTCGGACAGGGGTCTGACTATTACATTACAATGTAGGTTATGGATATACAATGTAGATTTATCTTGGACAGGGGTCTGACTATTACATTACAATGTAGGTTATGGATATACAATGTAGATTTATCTTGGACAGGGGTCTGACTATTACATTACAATGTACATTTATCACGGACTAGGTATGGGTTTAACTATATTACATAACAATGAAAAATCTATCTTAGAATCTACCTAATGCATTGCAAAGTTACTTAGATTTATCCAGTCATGTTATAGATTTTACTTTTGGGTTACATTGTAAATTTATATTTATCTTGAACAGGCTATGGATCTATCTGCAATGAAGATGTATCTTGTACAGGTTTCTTACTATTGTACGAGTATTACAATAATTGTATTTCTCACAGTGATCTAACTATTGTATATAACAATGTCGATTTATCTTGAAGAGGGATCAAACTAGTTAGGACTGGATTTATTTATTACAATGTATATTTCATCTGGAATGGATTTTACTGTTGTATTTCAATGTGAAGTTTTAAGCAGCAAAGAGAAACAATTCTTTGGAGACGCTTTACAATGGATATCACTGAGAAACCTTATTACGATTCAGTGATCTTTGAAAGACTCCAAAAGTCCGTTTCTTTGTAATAGGGAGCTCATAATAATTTTGAACAGAAATATCATATACTGCATTACAAAATAGATATATCCAGGACATGTTTCTAAAGTATCGATTTATTTTATTACATCGAGAATTTTGAGTTATCTTGGAAAGGTTATAGATCTACAGATGTATACATTTATGTTGGATAGAGATCTTACTATTAAATTACAATATAAATTTCATATTTGACTGGTTTTACTATTACAATACGATGTAGAGATTTATCTTGGAGAGGGATCAAACTATTTTGTAGATTTAGGACGGGATTTACTAGTATTTGTTTCGTTACAATGTATATTTTATCTAGGAGAGATTCTAATGTTGTAAAGCAATGTGAAGTTTTTATACAACAATCAAAGAAACAATTATTTACAGACATTTTTACCCAAATGGAGATCATTGAAATACCTTTTTGCGATAAAAGGTTTTCTGACAGACATGAAAAGTCCGTTTCCGTGTAATGGGGAGTTCACAATGCAATACTCCAAACCAGAAGTACAAATCAAATACGTCTTTCAGAGTTTGGACTTTAAACATTATGTTATGTTACAGTCATGAAGAGTCAATTCTAACTAATGGATTTTACAAAATGGCCTTTATAAATGAGTTACATACGGTAAAAATAATGCCAATGATGTTTTTTTTTTCGTAACAATTTTTCAGATGTTCCTTCATTCCATGGCCCTACCCTTACTTCTGATTCAGTTTTTGGCCATCAGTAATGGAGATTATATGAGCGAGATAATACACTCTGCCAACCTTCTTGCACAGTGTGATGGACATTGTGGTGAGGAACTGGGACACTGTATTGAGAGGGATGCTAAATCACACAACTATCTGCATCACGAGTCATGCTACCTCGTTTACAATCAGTGCCTACAGTACTGTCAAGGAGTCACCACAACACAAAAAATGGTCACTGATGCCCCCACAACTACTGATACCTTGACCAGTAGCACGGTTAAACAAGTAACCACACAACCCCCCAAATCTACTCGTACTACAGCACCTAGTCCAGTGGTCACCGATGCCCCTGCTTCTCGACCAACAACTTATGATGTAATTACTGATAGCACAACAACCCTACAAACAATAAAACACCACAAAACAAGTAAACCAACAATACACACCTGGGTTACTCTGCCAACCGGATCTCCAAGACACTGAATAATACAAAACCTAACTCTCAATGCAGAAGAAAAAAGTTCTACCTTGTTTAATAAAGATACATGGCAATATGACTTATTTGAGTTATTTCAGTATCATGTAATGATATTAAGGTGAACTATAACATGCTTATCTATAACTCTGCATGGGCACTGGAATCGTCGCAAACCACGGCCAAAATGTACGATTCTCTCCCATTCTGGAAGAGAGCTATATGCGGACTCCGGACCTTGGCTTGAGACGACGGGTCATTGGATCTGTTGTAAAAAAAATCATCGACAAAATCATGATGTCCAATGATTACTTCTGGACTTCTCAACTAATTTAGAAGGGACTAGCTAGTTATTATATTTATCCAGGATAACGTAATGTCATGCACTTATAAGCACCATTCACCTGCCTTTAGTTTGGTTTATTATTAGTCCCCTACCGGTGAAACCGGAGGGGACTATAGGTTTCCTCTGAGTCTGTCCGTCCGTCTGTCTGTCCGTCTGTCTGTCTGTCTGTCCCTCTGTCTGTCTGTCAGTCTGTCCCACTTGGTTTTCCGCACTTTTTTCCTAAACACTTGCAGATATTGAGCTGATTTTTGGTATGTGAGTGTATCTTCATGAGTTACAGATCAAGTTTGCATTTCGTTCCGCTTCATTGATTTTTGACTGAATTACGGTCTTTTCAATTTTTAGGGGTTTTCCGCAATTTTCTTCTAAACGCTTGCAGATATTGAGCTGATTTTTGATATGTGGCTTTACCTTGATTAGTTATAGATCAAGTTTGCATTTCGTCCCGCTTCATTGATTTTTGACGGAATTATGGCATTTTCAATTCTTAACGGGAACCAGATTACACTTGCCGGTAGGGGACTAGTATTGCTAATGCAATACTCTCAGAATGCTTGTTTAAAACACGCAATATGTGCCAATTAATGATTTTCATAATTTATTTATAAATTTAAATATTTATAAATATAAATTTGAATTGAGTTAGGAAGGATTTTAACTGTTTTCATTGGCACTCAATTTTCTGATGATGCTATGTCGCCACGACTATGAAGCAATGGCACGATGACGATGACACGACAGTGCGATACCCCGATGCATGCGCAGTGGCAGGACAATGCGATGACAATGGTGCGATAGCATGATGGAACGATAATGAACATCGCTTCATCGTCATCGCATCATCGTCATCGCACCATCTTAAATTGTCATCGCTATCGCACCATCGAATCGTCGCTTCATCATGCCATTCGCATCATCGTCATCGCATTGCCGCGCCATCGCAACATTGTCATCGCGCAACATTGTCAT
Organism: Saccostrea echinata; assembly: GCF_033153115.1. Classification (NCBI taxonomy): domain Eukaryota; kingdom Metazoa; phylum Mollusca; class Bivalvia; order Ostreida; family Ostreidae; genus Saccostrea; species Saccostrea echinata. The sequence goes on from NW_026889779.1 coordinate 20,555,872, forward strand.
CGTGCTATCGCACCATCCCTTTTTGGCACTATCAATCCAAACCTGGATGGTGCAATGATGCGATAGTGAACTACATGGCCTATCTATGGAATCCGGATAGTTCACTTTCGCATCATCGCACCATCGAGGTTTGGGTTTATAGTGCGATGACGATGAAGCGATGTTCACTATCGCTCCATCGTGCTATCGCATTGTCGCGCCATCGCATCATCGTCATCTCGCTATCCCACCGTCGCGTCTTCGTCATCACGCGATCGCTTTATCGCGCCATCGAGACTTTAGTCGATTCTCGAAGGTGCGATAGTAAACTATGTGGTCCTATCTGGATTCCATACCTTTCTGGACTCCACACTTTCTGTTTTTTTACAGTGGAATAGCAATAGTAATACCGAGTCATAATCCAATAATTACTAAATATAGACCGATTTGTAAAACTAGAGCTATCTTGATGGACTCATGGGGCACACGTAGAACGGCGTAAGGAAAAAAAATGCATATAGAACGATGTAATAGTTAGATGAGGTTATGTTCACTTATGTTTTATTGGTTTAGCGTTATCAGACCTCACAAAGTTTTTTCTTATTATAAATTCCGCCATGAATAAATGTTTAGATTGCATTTTATCCAACTCCATTCATACTCGAGTATCACAAAATATCCTTGTTATTACTATTACATGTAACAAGAAGAATCAAAAGAAATGAATTTTCAGGATTAGGTCTCCTTCAATTGACGATTAGATCTTAGATCTTTAACTTTTCTTATATTAAGATGTTTTACCCCCCCCCCCCCCCCAAAAAAAAAATCAATATGCCGATTGTAGGAATTATTTGTATTTCAATTTTTATGTCATTCTATTGAATCCACTCACATCACATGTTATACTACTTTAAAGGTATAACTATTTCAATATATATTCTTTATTCATAAAAGTGAGAGCGGGACGAGCCTCCTCATAAACAACGTTATATCTCTTTATTTAAGAATTTCTAGATGAAAATTCACAACCCAGCACTGAGGATAAAAGATCGATCATTTTAAAAGACCCGAACAATTCTCATTAACGTTAACATATGTAAAGCAGAATTATTCTAAAGAGCTGGTGAAGTTTGTGAAAGACAGGGGAAGAATTTATTCTGGCATCTCTTCAAAAAAAATTTTATCAATATCTTTCCAATGCATTTTAACAAAACTATTCAGTGCATTTGAAATATTAAGTGATATAGTATAAATATAAATTCAAAATGAATGACAAAATATTTCATATATTTCATATTAAATATTTGTTCATGTATACAATCGTACTTTCACATCTTCAGCCAGACATTCTATATAACAACACCAAATCATACTACGTGTACCGAGTATGACGTATTCTGCAAGATTCAAAATTCCTTCAATTATACATGAGAAGAGGACACCTGCTGTGGCCTTAAACTCGACATTTAGATATATCGATGACGTTTTATCAATTAACAATAGTTACTTCCATTCATATGTCGACATATAATGTGGTCACTGGTGCCCCTGCTTCTCGATCAACAACTTATAATATAATTACTGACAGCACGACAAGCCTACAAACAATAAAACATCACAAAACAAGTAAACCAATAATACACTCCTGGGTTATTCTGCCAACCGGATCTCCAAGAATAATACAAAACCAAACTCTCAATGCAGAGGCATGATTAATAAAGATACATACAGAAAAGATTATTTCAAAATCATGCAATGAAGTTGAGGTATACTATAACATGCTGATCAATAACTCTGCATTGTCATTGGATCTGTTGTTTAAAAAATCATCGACAAAATCATGATGCCCAATGATTACTTCAAGACTTCTAATTAAATTTAGAAAGTGGCTAGCTCGTTATTAATCCAGGGCAACGTAATAGCATAACTGTATATCATGCATTCAAGACCCATTAATAACTAGTATTAATTGTAACGGGGACCGTTACAGATGTTCCCCAAACGCTCCCCAACTTCCTTTTGGTGTTTTATTCCCTGTAAGCTTCATTAAATAAGGCAATCAAGTACATTGGGTTTTTTTTACGCATTACACGCGCGCGCACAGGCATGCATGTACAAAATGACCATGTCAACTTGTCTACACTTTTAATACATCTTTATATTCAAATTTCATCAAAAGATGAAAAAAATTCGGCTATATTAAGTATATCTGTCATTTTACGCATTGCAAGCACGCGCACGTGCATGCATGTCCATGATGACCCTGTCGTCTTGTCAACACTATTAATATATCTACATATTTTGAGTATCAAAGCATTTCAACAAAAAGTATAAAAGTTACAGCTATATCAAGTATATTGGTCATTTTAGCATTGCATGCGCGCGCATGTGCATGCATGTGCATGTTGACAATGTCGTCTTGTCTACATTTATAATATATTTATACATTCTGAGTATCAAAGCATTACATCAAAAAATGTAAAAGTTATGGTTATATCAAGAATATTGGTAATTTTACTCATTGCACGCGTACGCACGTGCATGCATGTGTGCGCTGACCATGTCATCTTGTCTACACTATTAATATATCCTTATATTCTGAGTATTAAAGTATTTCATCAAAAGATATGAAATTTTTGGCTATATCAAGTATATTGGTCATTCTACTCATTGCACGCGCACGCACGTGCTTGCAATTGCATGCATGTGTGCGCTGATCACGTCATCTTGTGTACACTTCTAATATATATTTATATTCTGAGTTTCAAAGCAATTCATCAAAAAATGTACAAGTTAAGTCTATATAATTTGTATTGGTTTTTTCAATCATTGCGCATGCGCACACGTGAATGTATGTGCATTCTGACCATGTCATCTTGTCTACACTTTTAATATATCCTGATATCCTGAGTATCAAAGCATTTCATCAAAAGATATGAAAGTTATAGCTATATCAAGTATATCTGTAATTTTACTCATTGCACGCGCGCGCACGTGCACGCACGTGCATGCATGTGTGCGCTGATCAAGTCTTCTTGTGTACACCTCTAATATATATTTATATTCTGAGTTTCAATGCAATTCATTAAAAAATGTACAAGTTAAGTCTATATCAATTGTATTGGTTATTTCAATCAATGCGCATGCGCGCACGTGCATGCATGCGCATTTTGACCATGTCGTCTTGTCTACACTTTCAATATATCCTTATATTCTGAGTATCAAAGCATTTCATCAAAAAATATAAAAGTTACAGCTATATCAAGTATATTGGTCATTTTACGCTTTGCACGCGCACGCACGTGCATGCGCGTGCGCGCAAAATGACTTTCGTTCCGCAAATCTACATAACATTCCTATTAACCCTAAAAAGGTTTCACCTCAATCGGATGTGTAGTTTCGGAGATCACTCACGGACAAAAAAGTACCCAGGAAGAAAAATAATAATAACTAGATCCGATCTCGTTGCGAGCAACGAGTGGGTCTTCCGTCCGATTTCGATGAGATGTGATTTTGATTGTTAAAACAAGGACTATCTCTGTATTTTGAAAGATGGAGAAAATCAAACAATGTGTTTTGAAATCACTGAAAGGTCAAATAGAGTGAAATTTAAACGATTTAAATTTTTCAAAAAATTTAAATTGAATTCAAATCTTAAAACAAAGACCATCTCTGTATTTTGAAAGGCAGAGAACATCATAGAATGCGTTTTGAAATCACTCAAAGGTCAAATAGAGTGAAATTTAAACGATTTAAATTTTTCAAAAAATTTAAATTAAATCCAAATGTTAAAACAAGGACTATTTCTGTATTTTGGGAGATGGAGAACATAATACAATGTGTTTTGAAATCTTTCAAAGGTCAAATAGAGTGAAATTTAAACGATTTAAATTTTTCAAAAAATTTAAATTGATTCCAAATGTAAAAACAAGGACTATCTCTGTATTTTGAAAGACGGAGAACATCATACAATGTGTTTTGAAAGCACTCAAAGGTCAAATAGGGTGAGATTTAAACGATTTAAATTTTTCAAAAAATTAAATTGAATCCTAATGGTAAAATCAAGGACTATTTTTACATTTTGAAAGATGGAGAACATCATACAATGAGGTTTGAAATCTCTCAAAGGTCAAATAGAGTGGAATTTAAACGATTTAAATTTTTCAAAAAATTTAAAATGAATCCAAATGTTATAAAAGGACTATCTCTGTATTTTGAAAGATGAAGAACATCATACAATGTGGTTTGAAATTTCTCAAAGGTCAAATAGAGTGGAATTTAAACGATTTAAATTTTTCAAAAAATTTAAATTGCTTCCAAATGTTAAAACAAAGACTATCTCTGTATTTTGAAAGACGGAGAACATCATACAATGTGTTTTGAAAGCACTCAAAGGTCAAATAGGGTGAGATTTAAACGATTTAAATTTTTCAAAAAATTAAATTGAATCCTAATGGTAAAATCAAGGACTATTTTTTACATTTTGAAAGATGGAGAACATCATACAATGAGGTTTGAAATCTCTCAAAGGTCAAATAGAGTGGAATTTAAACGATTTAAATTTTTCAAAAAATTTAAAATGAATCCAAATGTTATAAAAGGACTATCTCTGTATTTTGAAAGATGAAGAACATCATACAATGTGGTTTGAAATTTCTCAAAGGTCAAATAGAGTGGAATTTAAACGATTTAAATTTTTCAAAAAATTTAAATTGCTTCCAAATGTTAAAACAAAGACTATCTCTGTATTTTGAAAGATGGAGAACATCATACAATGTATTTTGAAATCTTTTATAGGTCAAATAGAGTGGGATTTAAACGATTTAAATTTTTCAAAAAATTTAAATTGAATTCAAATCTTAAAACAAAGACCATCTCTGTTTTTTGAAAGACAGAGAACATCATAGAATGTGTTTTGAAATTACTGAAAGGTCAAATAGAGTGAGATTCAAATGATTTAAATTTTTCAAAAAATTTAAATTAAATCCAAATGTTAAAACAAGGACTGTTTCTGTATTTTGGGAGATAAACAACATACTACAATGTGTTTTGAAATCTTTCAAAGGTCAAATAGAGTGAAATTTAAGCGATTCAATTTTTTCAAAATATCTAAATTAAATCCAAACGTAAAAACAAGGACTATCTCTGTATTTTGAAAGATGGAGAACATCATATAATGTGTTTTGAAATCACTCAAAGGTTAAATAGAGTGAGATTTAAACGATTTAAATTTTTCAAAAAATTTAAATTGAATCCAAACGTTAAAACAAGGACTATCTCTGTATTTTGAAAGATGGAGAACATCATATAATGTGTTTTGAAATCTTTCAAAGGTTAAATAGAGTGAGATTTAAACGATTTAAATTTTTCAAAAAATTTAAATTAAATCCAAATGTTAAAACAAGGACTGACTCTGTATTTTGGAGGATGGAGAACATCATATAATTTGTTTTGAAATCTTTCAAAGTTCAAATAAAGTGAGATTCAAACAATTGAAAATTTTCAAAAAATTCAATTTGTTTCCAAATGTAAAAACAAGGACTATCTCTGTATTTTGGAAGATGGAGAACATCATGCAATGTGTTTTGAAATCTTTCAAAGGTCAAATACACTGAAATTTAAACGATTTAAATTTTTCAAAAAATTTGAATTGAAACCAACCATGGATACAAGGACTATCTCTGTATTCTGAAAGGTGAAGAACATCATACAATATGTTTTGAAATCTCTCAAAGGTCAAATAGAGTGAGATTTAAACGATTTAAATTTTTCAAAAAATTTAAATTGCTTTCAAATGTTAAAACAAGGACTATTTCTGTATTTTGAAAGATGGAGAATATCATACCATGTGTTTTGAAATCTTTCAAAGTTCAAATAGAGTGAGATTCAAACAATTGAAAATTTTCAAAAAATTCAATTTGTTTCCAAATGTAAAAACAAGGACTATCTCTGTATTTTGAAAGACGGAGAACATCATACAATGTGTTTTGAAATCACTCAAAGGTTAAATAGAGTGAGATTTAAACGATTTAAATTTTTCAAAAAATTTAAATTAAATCCAAATGTTAAAACAAGGACTATCTCTGTATTTTGGAAGATGGAGAACATCATGCAATGTGTTTTGAAATCTTTCAAAGGTCAAATAGACTGAAATTTAAACGATTTAAATTTTTCAAAAAATTTGAATTGAAACCAACCATGGATACAAGGACTATCTCTGTATTCTGAAAGGTGAAGAACATCATACAATATGTTTTGAAATCTCTCAAAGGTCAAATAGAGTGAGATTTAAACGATTTAAATTTTTCAAAAAATTTAAATTGCTTTCAAATGTTAAAACAAGGACTATTTCTGTATTTTGAAAGATGGAGAACATCATATAATTTGTTTTGAAATCTTTCAAAGGTCAAATAGATTGAAATTTAAACGATTTAAATTTTTCAAAAAATTTAAATTGAAACCAACCATTAAAACAAGGACTATCTCTGTATTTTGAAAGATGGAGAACATCATATAATGTGTTTTGAAATCACTCAAAGGTTAAGTAGAGTGAGATTTAAACGATTTAAATTTTTCAAAAAATTTAAATTGAATCCAAATGTTAAAACAAGGACTATCTCTGTATTTTGGAAGATGGAGAACATCATGCAATGTGTTTTGAAAACTTTCAAAGGTCAAATACACTGAAATTTAAACGATTTAAATTTTTCAAAAAAATTAAATTGAAACCAACCATTGATACAAGGACTATCTCTGTATTCTGAAAGGTGAAGAACATCATACAATATGTTTTGAAATCTCTCAAAGGTCAAATAGACTAAAATTTAAACGATTTAAATTTTTCAAAAAATTTAAATTGCACTGAAATATTAAACAAAAGTCAACTTACATATTTTGAAGGAAGAGAACATCATTTGTTGCGTTTTTTATGTTTGTGGAAACAATTTAAATTTTTTGAAAAATTTAAATCGTTTAAATTTCACCCTATTTGACTTTTGAGAGATTTTAAAACACATTGTATGATGTTCTCCATCTTTCAAATTACAGAGATAGTCCTTGTTTTAACGTTTGGATTCAATTTAAATTTTTTAAAAAATTTAAATCGTTTAAATCTCAGTCTATTTGACCTTTGAGAGATTTCAAAACACATTGTATGATGTTCTCCATCTTTCAAAATACAGAGATAGTTCTTGTTTTAACGTTTGGATTCAATTTAAATTTTTTGAAAAATTTAAATCGTTTAAATTTTAGTCTATTTGACCTTTGAGAGATTTCAAAACACATTATATGATGTTCTCCATCTTTCAAAATACAGAGATAGTCCTTATTTTAACGTTTGGATTCAATTTAAATTTTTTGAAAAATTTAAATCGTTTAAATTTCAGTCTATTTGACCTTTGAGAGATATCAAAACACATTATATGATGTTCTCCATCTTTCAAGATATAGAAATAGTCTTTGTTTTAACATTTGAATTCAATTTAAATTTTTTGAAAAATTTAAATCGTTTAAAATTCACTTTTTGTGACCTTTTAGAGATTCCAAACACATTGTTTTATGTTCTACATCTTTCAAAATACAGAGACAGTCCTTGTTTTAACATTTGGATTCAGTTTAAATTTTTTGAAAAAAATTAAATCGATAAAATTTTACTTTCTTTGACCTTTGAGAGATTTCACCTCATTGTATGATGTTCTCCATCTTTGGAAGCAGTTTTGAATTTTTTTTAAAAAATTTAAATCGTTTAAATTTCACTCTTTTTGACCTCCAATAGACTCCTAATCACTCTCATTCATGTTTTCTTTATTTTAGATGTCCTTGATTTCATATTTTAAGGCTTTTAAATTATTTAAAATTTGAAAATTTTTGAAGTTTTAAATACTGTAATAAAAATTCATCAAGTAGGAGCTTACCGCTTTCAACATTAGAGGATATATCAAAATCTTACAATTTTAAAGGTTTTAAAATTTGAAATTAAAGTATTCAAAACTTTCAATGATTTAAATTGAATACACAAATTTTCATAATCACAGGTACATTATGAAATCACTATTTCAGACTTAATTGAATGTCCTTGCTTTCTTCTAGGTCACTGTGTATTAAACGTCGCTGAAGAAAATCGATAACTTATACATGGGCCGTCAAAATTCTCTAACACGCCTGAGCTCATATTTTATTTAAAATTGCACCTAAAATCAAAACAAATATACTGTAAGAAAGATCACAGGAAGACCTATCAGACGGTGTAAAAAGTTTTAAAATCGGTCAAGAAATAAAAGAGTAAAGATTTTTTAAAAATAAAAGGATATCCGCCAAAGATGAAAGAGTACGGTCATCCACAAGTGTCCTTGATAATGAGTTTGACATGTCCTGTCAAAAAAAAGCTAACATACCTGAGCTCATATTTTCTTTATTAGTGCATTTACAAACAAAAGAAATACATTGTTGGAGAGGTCTCGTAAAGATCTATTTGATGGTGTATAAAGTTCTAAAATCGGTCAAGAAATAAAAGAGTAATGCTTTTTAAAAGAAATCAAAGGATATCTGCCAAAGATCAAAGAGTACGGTCATACGCAAGTGTCCTTGACAATGATTTTGACATGTCCTGTCAAAACAAAAGGCTAACTTACCTGAGCTCATATTTTCTTTATTAGTGCACTTACAATAAAACCAAATATACTGTTGGAAAGGTCTCGTAAAGATCTATTTGACGGTGTAAAAAGTTTTAAAATCGGTCAAGAAATAAAAGAGTAATGATTTTTTAAAGAAAAGTTCTTAAAGTACACTTGCACTCAAGTGACCTAACACACCTGAGCTTATATATTGTTTATTAATGTACTCACATGCAAAACAAATACATTTTTGGAAAGTTCTCGCCAAGATCTATTTTACAATATAAAAAATTTCAAAATTCGATTAAAAATTTTTTTTTGAAAAATTTAACTTTAAAATTTGAAAAATTTAAACATCTTCTTAAAATTTCAAAAGTCAGGTGCACATGTCAAGGTCACAATTCTATCATTCCTGAAAATTTCAAATTTCTATTTTGCGCAGTTTCTTCGGAGTAGGACAGACCGGAATTGCAGAAAAACGTCAAAAATACGTCATATTTCACGACCGGAAGTGAAATCATCAAAAATGAAAAAAACGTCCCGAGGGAACATCGTTCCCTATCATCTCCGAAAGTTTCATAAAAATCCACCGAACCGTTACTGAGATACCGGTGTAGGAAAAAAAATAATAATAATAATAATAAGAAAAAGAAACAATACAATAATAGAAGGGTCTTCCGCTGAAGACGGAAGACCCTAATAATAACTAGAAACTCATTGCGAGCAATGAGAGGTCTTCCGTCCGATTCTGAAAATAAAAGCAAAAATTCACTCTGAAAAAGTGATAAAAGAAATTCAGCGTGAAAATTCAAGAAAGCTAACCATTAACCATTCACTTTTTTGCATCACTTCCTGTCACGACCGGAAGTAACGGCGATACAAGATTTTCTCACGATTCAAATAAACTGATGACTGACTATCAGACCTGAAAGTTTTAGACTTCAGTCGTTTACTGTTGCCGAGCAATATTGTGAGAATAAATTCTAATTTTGAGGACAGGTAATCACTCGACCGGAAGTGAATTTTATAAAAATCTCTGCAAACTTTTTCAATCAAAAAGATGAAAACATACATAAAACTCCTAAAAGACTTTCTATTAACCCTGTAAATCCCAAAGAAAAATATTGAAAAACAAAAAAGTTGCAAATTTAACATTTTTGAATTCACTTTCGTTTGCGACCGGAAGTAAGAACGACGAAAATTAATTGTCGATCAATATATCTACATTTGATGCTCTATCACCTCAGCAAGTTTCATATTCATATCTTTAGCCATTCTCTGTTGATACTGTTTACTTTCTTTTATTCTTTATGTATTCAACTTTTTATTTATTGTAATTCCATATACAGGCATGTCCATGTAATCTTTTTCTGCACTTCTATACACTTCTGCATCAGACCATTTGTCTACTACGAAAGGTTGATCACGATACATTATTTCGCGTGAAATGTCACGGGTAAATATTCGCGCATATCCTTCGGAATGTATTTTCTATTGAATGGTGATGGTTTCAATGAAATTTCAAAATGTATGTTCTTATAACCTGAATATCGAGCTTGAGAAAGTATATTTATCATATTGTACTTATTATATATCGTATGGATAAGTAACACTGAAGCAGTGATTTAGGTAAGATTTTCTACAAGTTTTATTTTCCTGTTTACCCCCAAAGTGGACTATCCCGATTAGTTACACATTCATGGGAAGACTAGAATGTTTCGCCCAAAAACATGTCTCGTCCTGCGACGGTCAAGGAATCTGATACCATTTATGTTCAATAACAACATCTTTTACAAAAAAATATTTAAATCATTTTCATTAAACAATCTTTGAAAAAATGGTTTTCTTATTTCTGTCTTTTCTGTTCATTTAATATGACACAAGCCTGCATGGGGAAAAAACAATGGCTACGTAATAATTACTATATATTGATTGCTTTAGTCAGGCAAGTTTCTTGAAAAGCTTTTACTTATAACCATGGTTTATGATCAGTTTTTCCGTGGTGTAAAACAAAAGGTTGTAGTTATCGTATTTCCACTTGTAGTCATGTCGTTTTTCTACTTTGAGATACAGACAAGAAAAATTATAGTAGACGTTTGAGGAAACCCCGGATTAAAACTCTATTGCGAAACAGAATTGCAACGTAATTGTGATGTGACAATCCAACATTTCCTTCACATTTCTTTGATCCTTATGGTACTTTCATTCAAACAAACGCTCGTCTGACTCCGTAAATTCTGACCTACTTATCGGAGTTTACAGAGACAGCCGCCATTTTGGACCCGCTTCAAATTTAGAAATGCGAATATCTAGAGTTTGGATTGATCAATTCTAAAATAAATTATATATAAAGCATTTTCAGAAGAGTCTCTATTAACCTTATTAAAATAAAAGAAAAATATAGAAAAACAAAAAAGTTTTAAAATACGACTTTTTTAAATTCGCATCCGGTAACGACCGGAAGTATTGACGACGCACAAAAAGGTGATTCCCCTCATCTAGAAGACATAACCTATCATCTCTAACAAGTCTCCAGTTCATATCTTAAACCATTTTTGAAAAAAAGGGGGGACAAAATTTCATTTTAAAATCAGAAAACTGTCAATAACTTGGCACCAGAAGCGAGTTTTCCAAATTTTCCTTCTGATGAACAAAGTTCATTTGACGACGCATAATTCCTGAAAGTTTCATTTAAAACCACTGAATAGTTTTTGAGAAATCGCCTGCACAAAATTTTGGGGAAAAAAATAATAATAACTAGAAACTCATTGCGAGCAATGAGAGGTCTTCCGTCCGATTTTGAAAATAAAAATGTAAATTCAAGCTGAAAAAGTGACACTCTGGAGATTTAACCCTGGTCGTCAGCGTGAGAATCCAATGTGCTAATCATTACGCCATTTCAACTCCCACTTCAAAGTGAAATTGACAAATATCAAGAGTTTGGATTTATCAATTCGAAAACAAATTATATATTTAGTATTTTGAAAGGAGGCTCTCTTAACCCTACAAATAATACAGAAAAATATTGAAGTTGAAAAATTTGATTTTTTAAATTCACTTCCGGAAGCGACCCGAACTAACGACGACGCATAAAAAGGTCCCTTCGCCAATCTAGAAATCATGTTCTATCATCTCTAACAAAAACAAAAAAAAAAAAAACAAAAAACACTCAACATCATTTATAAAGTTGAAAACGTAAATTTAAGCAAACAAATTCGGGATTAAACCCAGATCGCCTTCGTGAATATTCAATATGGAAGACACTACACCAGCGCAATTTTACCAGCCATCATCAATGTTTATTTTGTATCATTGCCTGAAGTAACGAGCGTCAGGGAGGTTAAAAGTTTTTTTATATAATGCGGAATTATAAAATGAGAGCTAGCTAGCCAAATTTTGTGCAAGCAGATTCACATCGGAATTTGTTACTTGAGTTTAAACAATAACAAATAATCTATTACTGATGAACTGATGATACTGTTTACTTCCTTTATTCTTTGTGTATTCAACTTTTTTATTCCATGCAATTCCATATTACCTGTATTTTATACAAACGTATCCGTCTAATCTTTTTCTGCACTTCTACAACAAAACATTTTTCTACTATGAACGAAGAGTCACGATACATTACGTCACGAGTAAATCTTCGCGCCTTTTCTTTGAAATGTATGTTCTATTGAATGGTCTCCATTCTCATATATATTATTGTATGTACCGTGCAAATTACTCATTTTATTGCATTTGGAGGTCAGATTATTTATGTTTTCAATGACAGATTATCCATTTCATAACCTGAAAGATCCAACAATTCATTCATATTTCATTGATCCTTATGGTAGTTTCGTTCAACAAGACGCTCGGATGTCTCCGTAAACTCCAACCTGCCAATCGGCAATCCTCGACTGACTCCGCTACGCTCCATACAAACCTCGGAAGTGATTGGTGGAGAAATATGCATCATATCGATTACATTTCTCCGCCGGAAACTGCCTTGTAACTCATTTTCTATTTTACTTTGCATAACGTTCTTCAAACATTTTTTTCTCTTGTCTAATTCTTCCTTGGATCACAGCATCATGTAAGTAGTCTTTGAAAGCAAAACATAGTGTTGGGCATGCTTGAAACTAACTTCAAAGGTATAACATTTGGAGGAATTTCATATAAGATCACATGACTGTATCAGCAACATGGTAGAACACCATTGACGTCCGAAGTTAGTGTGCGAGGAACGATCCAACCGAGGATCTCCGAGTGCCGACCTGCTCGTCGGAGTTTGCGAAGACAGCCGCCATTTTGGACCCGCTTCAAATTTTAAAATGCGAATATCTAGAGTTTGGATTTATCAATTTTTAAACAAATTATATATTAAGCCTTTTTGGAAAGGCATCTATTAACCCTACTAATATAAAAGAAAAATATTGAAGAACAAAAAAGTTAGAAAATTCGAATTTTTAAATTCGCATCCAGTAACGACCGGAAGTACCGACGACGAACGAAAAGTCACGTCCCGGCTAGAATTTATCATGATCTATAATTCCTAAAAGTTTCACATTGATATCTTTAGCCGTTCTTGAGATTATCCCTGGACAAAATTTCATTTTAAAATCAGGAAATGGTCCATAACTTGGCACCGGATGTGATTAATGGAATTTACTCTCGGATAAAATAAATTCAGCCTACGACACGTTTTCCCTGCAAATTTCATGCCAATCCACCCAATAGTCTCCGAGAAATCGCGTGCACAAAATTAGAAAGTCAAAAAAATAATAATAAGAATAATAATAATAAGAAGAAGAAGAAACAGTAGAATCACTATAAGGTCTTCCGTGAAGACGGAAGACCTTAATAATAATAATAATAAGAAACAGTAGAATCACTATAAGGTCTTCCGTGAAGACGGAAGACCTTAATAATAATAAGAAACAGAGTAAAAACAATATGTTCCCAAACTTCGTTTGGGGAACATAATTACCTAGCTTTAGTTTAGTTTAGTTTCTTGTTTAATATGCGCCAGTTAATGATTTTCATAATGATTTTCATAATATTTATAAATTTTAAAATGAGTTAGGAAGAATTTCAGTTGTATTCAATGGCCACTCAATTTTCTGAAATTGTTACTGAATAAGTCAGTTCACTTCTTTTGATGTATGACGTTTTACAACACCTAAAGCAATACAAATACAGCAAGATTCAAAATTAATACTACAACAAATTCATAAAATTGAATACGCTACCTGTACTGATGTAATTGAGATCTTACAGAGGTATACACATTGAATCAAAATTTAAATTGCTACAGCAACAAATTTGTAAAATTGAATATGTCCTGATGTATGACATTTCACAACACCTTAGGCAACACACATATTTTAAAATTACTATTATATAATAAAATCATTAAATTGAATGTGCTACTTGAACACACCTTACTGAATGTAAAAGGTGAAGATAACAAACAGTGATCGTCTCCCTGGAAATTCCAGAGGTGGGATCAGGTGCCTAGGAGGAGTAAGCATCCCCTGTTGACCGGTCACAAACACCGTTAACCCTTTGTATTGATCAGGTAGAAGGAACATTCCGTAGTCAAATTTAGTATAAAAACAAAGGCCTAAGAATTGGTATGAAACAGTCAGCGAAAATACGACCCAGTGACAGGTTATCTTTGCTAACAAGGTCATTATAACGACCATAGAACTAACGAAATGCTGCCTTTAAACGAGGTTGTTAAAATCCCCGTATACGTACCATCAACTTATTTGACAGTAGCCTGCCTCGGTTTAAAAATTGATCGTCCTTGGAGCATGCCTTTGAGTATCGAATTAGTTGGAAGATGCTCTTGGGTATTTAAAAAGTTGGGAGATGTACACAAATACAGGTGATAGCGGGATATCACTATATAATAAGGAATTTTGACAATGGAAAAGCTGAAGTCATCTCGTTTGTCATACAATTTATTTGTTAGTTGGCCCTTATCGTCTATAGTCAGTAAAACATCCAAATATGAAACAGATGTGGCAGACTCTCTGGTCTCTTTTATTTCAAGTTCACTGGGATATATTCGATTCGACATATGAATAGAAGTAACTACTGTAGTGTTAATTGATTATGCGTCGTCGATATATCTAAATGTCGAGTTGAAGGCCACAACAAGTGTTTTCTTCTCATGTAGAAGTTTTTGAATAAATTCTGCTTTATAGGAATATACAAAGCTAGCAAAGGAGAACAATTAGTGGCCATCGCAATTCTCACAGTTTGTTGGAAGACCTAGTCTGCGAAGACTACATAAATATTGTCAATGAAGTACTCTAGCATCCTTTTAATATCAACTTCAGAGTACCTGTGTGTAGAATCATAGTGATTTTTTAAACAATATAAGTTGATGACCAATCACAAGATACGAAAATTTCCGACCTCCATTTTTATTAAAGAAGCGGTTGTCTTTGATATCAAAAAGCCTAGATTTTAATTTATCGTGAGGAATGGTTGTATAAAGTGTCGAAAGGTCGTTTGTTTTGATGTTACTGACATTTGAAAACTTTGGCTATTTTAGTTTTTTAAAAAGTTCTTTTGAGAATACACAACTGATTTACACCACTTCTAGAATATGCTGTAACACAGTACGTCTGAAGTTTCTCCTTTACAGCAGTTAATATTTTTGTAAGGAGTAAAGATAAGGGATTGGTTAAAGATTTGTTTGACCTGGCAATGTATCTCTGTAAGGATTTTTATGAAGTTCAGGAATCCAGTATAGAAAGGGTAGATAGAACTCACCTTAGTTGACTGGAATATTAAAAGTATCAAACACTGAATGTGCTTTTGACGAATTTCATGTTCAGAAAGACAACTGCTAGAATTCCAGACATAGAATTAAAACCAAGTTATTCTAAAATACAGTTATAATAATGAGATTTACAAACAAACACGATACTAATACAAGCCTTGTCGGCTGGAACCATAACATATTATTCATGTAGTCTTTCTAATTCTTTCATCGCCTCTGATTTAGTGAAAACAGAAGGATAGATAGTTTGCAAATTGTCTTTTAAATTTCTCTAAAGATTGTTTAAAATTAATCAATTTTGTATGGACATCTTTTTGATATTTTTTTAAGCAGCAAAGAGGCAATCTCTTGTCCTTCTTTAATTTTCTGCTAACCATAAGTATGACTGCACATAGGATAAGTTGAAGTGTACTCTACGAAATGAGCTACCGTGACCGTTATTTTAAGTTAAATTCATAGAGATCCACTCTCGGAATTAATCAAACTATCTGATTTGTCTGTACCATTTACATGTATTCTGAAAATATGGCCTTAAATTTGTTCGAAAGACGTCGGTCAGCATTCGACCTAAGGAAAGATTGTACAGTGTATTTGCAAACAAGGTTATTGTATCGACCATAGAATTTGCAAAATGTTGACTTTACACAAGATTGTTAATACCCTTTAATCATCAACATATTTGTTAGTAGCCTGGAAACAGAGAGTTGAAAATGATAGTCGTCCTTGTCGATCGAAATCTATTGTCATACAGAAAAATATAGATGCTGAAGGCAACATGATATCTGCACATGCAAGGTTTACAGTGATAGACATTTCTAAGACACTAAAAATTTCATCCGGAACAATTCATTTGATTCAGAGAAGGGAAATTAATCTGAATAAAATTGAAGAAAGATTGGGTGCCCCTTCTGTTTACAGAAGCCACAAGAAAACGAGCATTAAAATTGTCAAGGAACTGTGAAAAATTTTAACATTTTGACAAAAGAAAGAACGATTACCTTTTCATATGAGACGAAATATGGGTGCACTACTTTGAGGATCGATAATAAAATGTGGTTTCAAAGAGGGAGGCTTTGTCCTATTGCCAAGAGAAGCCAGTAGCTGCACACAAGCATAAAGATGTAAAGAAAATTGTGAAAAAAGAAATGAACAGAGCTTGACCATCCCCGTAAACACCAGATCTAAATTCTGACAAATTTTGATTTACAAAAATCAAGAAAATCTTGTACTAGAGCGTGCCTTCCACCTTTTCAGCGTCCTAAAGAAAAGCATGAGTAGAGAGACTTAGGCGTATGTAAAAATTTACAGAGAATTTTTCAGAAATTAAAAAAATAAAGAAACTTTTCTTTTTTTCTTCTTTCGTATTTTTTTATGAAATTTTGAATAACTGGTAATTATTGAACGCCCTAGTATAATTAATGCACTTTACAGAGGCTTTCATGAAATAAAATTGTACCATGAAATTTTTATTTTAAAAAAATAACTACGACGTCTATTCCGTATTTTTTTCAGATGACCCTCCACTCCGTGCTCCTACTCTTTTCTTGTCCCAAATGTTGGACACTAGTTCTGAGAATCTTGATAAAGTCTCTGTCAACGCTCTTGTAGAATGTGATGGCCACTGTAGCGAAGAACTGGGTCAGTGTTATTGGAGGAACACTAACGCTGACTTACGTTTCTAAAGATCATTACAAATCGTGCAACCTAGACTATACAATTGTTGTTTACAGTACTGTAAAGGAGAAACCACAACAGAAAAATTGGTCACTGATGACATCACAACTACGCGAATACCTTTGGTTACTATTGTCCCAAATCTACTTGTTCCAGCATCTAGCTCAGTAGTTACTGATGCCCCTGCTTCTCCATTTAATGTACTTACAGTTTGAACAACAACACTACAAACAACTAAGCACCACTAAACAAGTAAACTAATAGTACACACCTGGGTTACTCTGCCCACTGGATCTCAAAGACATTAAATAAACCAAAACTGTTTTTATGTTCTCAGTGCAGAGGGAATAATTTTTTATAATAAAGTATAATGGATCGTTTAAAAAATCTACGAGCCTTAAAAAACTTAAAACTCAGACAAAATTTCTAAATTCAGTTTTAATTAATCTCAATAATTCAAAAATTTTAAGTACATATTATGTATTTACCTGCAATTGTTCGATCAATAGTTATTATATATTCTATTTTAAGCCATGACTATAAAGGAAAAAAAAATATCATTTCTACTGTACAGGATTTTTTAAAAATATATAATTTATAATGCGAAGATCTGAATGCACAAAATATTATGAAACAACGTCGATAAGACAATGAGAACAGAGAAGATAAGACAACAGAACAGAATTTTGTCATACTTAGAAGGTCGGTATTGCAGGAAGTGAAGGGCTAATACACAAAATGGGTAGGAAAAGTAATGTACTTCTAAATGCAATCAAGCACCTTCATTAAGGCTTAAACTAAAACCTTTCCAAAATTAATCATAATTTTAAATTTATCAGCACAAAACGTTTCTACTATTCCGTTAGAGGAGATTGAAAAGCTAATTGTCAATGGAAAAAAAAATTATCTTGAAAAAGATGACTACTGCTAAATCATTAATAGAATTCAAGTGAACATCTCTGCTAAATTACTAATTAAATTCAGGTGAAAAATCTTTACATAACAGATACAAAGTCTGTGCTTCTCCTAGTGATATTGATGTTTGTCAACAGAGCAGTGGGAGGGCTGTTAAGCCTACAGTTATGTCACTCCCATTGTAACATAGGAGAAGTAGACTGTCTTCTACAGTGCCCAACTATCCTGTGTGAGCAGGACTGCACCAGGGCTGAACGGAGGTGTGTGGAGCTTTGCGATGCTGAACACACCACAACCCAGCAAGTGATGACCGTAGATCCCAACATCTTGACAACTAAGACACACATGCACACAAAAAGTACGACAGCAGCCCCCACTACAAGGGAGACGCCCACCCCATCAACAGTGTCAGGGACCTCAGAAATAAAACCCACCCCCAAGCCGCATCGTCCACCCACAACTACAACTGAAGTCATCACCACAACTGAGGATAAAAATGGAGTTGTCATTATTGGTTAATTAAAACAAATTTATCACATTAATCTTTTGTTTTCCTGAATGCTTGACCATATACATGAACATTGTACATGTATATACAGTGTGATACATGTACCCACTCTGCCATGTTGCTACATGGGCAGTTTTAACGAAGTCAACTGGAAATCAGCCCGTTAGGGTTTAAATTATGAAATGATTCTCAAGAGTGGATACAATAGAGTATGGAGCAAAATGTATAAACTAAAAAAAAAATAACATCACCAAAACAAGAATTCACATCTAAATTCATCATTTTGTTGTCATCAAAACATTTATGGATGGAAATTGTCTTTTGGGGTAACAATGTACATATTGCAAATTTGCTAAGCAACGTTTCTTAAATACAAGATGCAATTACATGTATCTTACATTGTCTCTGAAGCTTTAAATGACATAAAATATACTAAATATTGTTATATATATTCTTACAAGTATTTTTCTATATAAAATTCCAAGAAGTTAAATGTTTTGTGATAAATAATTTCTGTGATATAATAATTTAATGATTCATTTTTTTTTTTACTTTGTTATTATTTTATTTTTTTATAAAGCCAACATTTTGCTTATAGAGTTATTGTTTAAATTTTGATTTAAATCTATTCAGAAGTCGTCACTCTAGTGTTTTAATATTATGTATATATCTTAAGTGAAAGGTATAACAAAACAGACCTTCAGGTCCAAGAAATCACATGTTGCCCTCATACCCAGTCTGAAACTGTATAGTAAGTAAATGAAATATTTATAAGATTAACTAAGTGGTGATTAAATTCTGAGTATCGTTACTGTTTCGTTTAGAAATCCTCGTGGAAGTTCAACTAAGAAGACTGTTTCAGTAGATTTACATGTATTTGAAGTTGACTGAACAGGATAATATAGTTGCGGCTTTTCGGAGGGTACTGTGCTTAAAACTGGTGTTCTCTTTAGTGGTTATTTGATAGCTTTTAGGATTCCATTTTTGAGATTTTTAATATTTGAAAAATTGACTTAAAATTTAGTAACTACTCTGTCCTTTCAAACAGAACATCGAGTTTTGAATTTTCTGTATCAAGCTTGCTTGTTGTAATCTTTAATCCCTATGTCACAGATGAAAATGTACCATTGAACATTTTGACATTTTTACTCTAAATATTTTCACAATCAAATTAGCCATGAGTGATACGACCAGATGGACTGTTTTGAATTACTTAATCAATATTGTTTATTTAAAAATATAATCTTTAACTCTACTTGTAAATCAAATACATTTGATTCATGTCATAATTATGTTACTCAAGTTTGTCAATTATCAGTCATGTCTTTAAATACAATTTTTTGTTAACATTCGGGGAGTTGGAATCGGGACGTTGTCCTTGATACTGTCCGAGAAATAAAGGTCTGCAAATCGTAAGGCGGTTTTTATCTTATTACCAGTAGTCCACCCCAGTGGCTTTGCGACAAGCACACGCATCTAAAGCGGGGGTGTGATACCAACCTATGCCAAGGTTATAAAGATTAATTAACCTTTCAAACGACAAAGACCAAAAGATAAATGAATAAGGGATATCACATTCTGCAACTTGTTGGCAAATTTAATTCTAAGACAAGAGAGTGACTGGTTCGCGACGATAAATATCGGCAACCTTTAGTTGTTCGCGAATCTCGTGCGCGTTTAAATGTTGGTTAGGCCATCTTTAAAAAAACTGTTTGGTTGTCCTCTCCCAACCGACTGGCTAAAAATGGTCCGACTCCAAACTTTTTTATCCTCCAGAAAACAATTATTTTTTTTTTTATACATTCAGGACAATAGATTTGGAAAATTCAGCATTAATGATGAAATCTTCTGAGAAAAAAAAATTTCCCACCTACCTACCAACACAATTTTTTCATCCTGAGTAGAGAGAAGGCAAACAAACATTTACTTAATGTTGGCCTTATCGTACAGAACCAATCAATTCTACTAAAAATAAAGTATTTACTTTTATGGTGAAACTTGCAATAGAGATGTGGATCCCCGTCCCACAGTATATCCTCTTTCCACCTATGGGTTCTTCATGTAAATTCCTTCACACTTGTCTTGCCCTACAACACACAAATATACAACTAAGAAAGGCTTGACTAAGAAATTATCAGACTTTTTAATTAATCAAGTAAATCCATCCAATTCAAAAGATATTTTCTCTTCTGTAACACTAATTTCTATGCAGTTTTTGGAGACTACATGTAGGTCTTTCAATAGTCTGTTGGAATTTTGATGGGTAGTAATTGTGCGGTTTATTAGCCAACTTTTTTTTTTATTTTCTTATGAAGAATTTTTTTCAAGAACTTCTACATAAAAAAAACTCTGTTGCAGCCTTCAACGACATTTAAATACTAGCATATCGACGACGTTGTCTCAATTAAGGATAAATAACACAAACATATTGAACTTCTTGGTTTTCAAATATTGCTCTGAAATATTTGAAAAAATAAGCAAAACTTGTTAAAATACTTCAACCATGTTAACTTCCGTGAGGAGCATAGGCCACTGACAACACCTTTCCACCTCCCCCCGTCTTGAGCTAGTGTTTCCAGTTGGTGCCACTTATATCCTCCCCTCTCCATCCCTGCCACTACACTCCTATGCGCGGTGTTCTTTGTCCTCCCCCTACGTTGTTTCCCCTATGGGCTCTTCAGACTGCCTCATAGTGATGGAAGTTCTTGTCTTTTTTAATGTGTGACCAATTCATCCCCTTCATTCCCCAGATTCTATCAGGATTTGGGTTGTTCTTTCCTATAAGTCATTTTGGATCTTCTCTGGCCATCTAATGTTCAAAATTCGCCTTATGCAGCTGCTAATGAAGACTTTTAGCTTTTTATAAGCCTTTGGTTGTTCTCCAGGTTTCTGATCCATAGAGCTACATAGCTTTGATGTTGAAATTAAAGAATCTTATCTTCTAATTTAGTTTAATCTCATCATTTACCAATATGTATACTTGTCATCATCCTCCAACATAACTGATTTCTTCATAACAAAAGTTGTTCATTTTTAAATACACAACTGTATATGTAAATACCTTGCTATATATTTAAATATATTAATGTTAAACCCTTCCTCTCTTCAAGGATTTCTAGGTTTCTCTTAATAAACTGATGGAGGAATTCTATAGGTGTTTACTTTTTTTTTTTATAAATTCAATTATTAACAGTATCAACAGCCCTCTATTTTCTTGGCTATTTTCACATCTTTTAAGAGTTTAAAACTGAGCCATAAATAAATTTACAAAAATAGCACACAAATCATTTTATTGCAAAATCAAGATGATGATAAAAATTATGAAAATCCATTTAAATATCTTACATCATTTAATGCTTTTTAAACATAAAAAAATATGGTTACTTCTACAATATTTCTGAAATGATTTGAAACTGTTTTTTAATATGCTTACTTAAAGCTGCTCTGTATTAGATTCACATTTTATGTCAATCATGAAGGAGGGGGGTGGGGTTGGGGGTCTAAAAATGACAAGAATGCAATACCATGAGATTCTGTACAAAAAATATATACTGTTAATGTAGAAAAATTACATACATTGCTGAAATGCGTATAAAATGACATTATTCCCCACAGATAGCAATCTACAAACTATGTTCTCGCGACTGACAATTTAGGAATTCTATCCTATTTATAAAAGTGACTAAATTTAAGTGATTTTAGGATAATTTATATTTTGTGATTGAATTCTTGTCATTTATTTTCAGTGCTGTCCAGTCCATTGCTATAAATGCCAAAACTTGAAGGTCCCTAAAAATTGCTGTAGTGGGGTGTTCAATTGCATTGATTTTGACAGGGAAGGGGGCTCGACTTGACATATATGAAAGAACACTAAGGGGATACTGATTTAGATAAGTTTTCATTTTTACTTTAAAACATACTTCAATGTAGTGCTTATATATATTATACATATAGTTGCACATTCACTGTATATCTACTATCAACTTCAATTTGTCAACAGTGTACAATACACATCATTGCTGTCATAAACAAGTTCACGGTATCCAGATGACAATGTCAGACTGGCAGTGAATTCTACTGCCATGGGGGATTTGAATTATCACAGATCCTAGAGACATATCCTGTCCTCAATGAGGGAGGGTTTTAAGCACCATATGTTCTGTTTCATTTACAAGTTACAGGCTTGTTAATAAATTAATGATGCAAATGTCTATATGCTTATGTCAAAATTGAAACATGGAATGCCACAACATGGAATAAAGCTGTACATTAGAAAAAAATTCACAACCTGATATTTGATTGACCTCTTAATTTGAAACAAAAGTATGAAAGAAAAATCATAGTGATGTAATTGTCTGACAAAACTCAAACGTCAAGTTTTGAACAATCTCTTTGGAATTGTCACTAAAGTAATCACTAGTGGTGTCTGTTCTCTCCCCAGCAGGGGGATATGTGTCCAGCAGTGAAATGCTTGGATCCAGATGTATATGTTCCCTTTGGATTTCCATAGAATGACGATGAGATTTATCCAATGTATTGGAGGGACTTTCGTCATGGATTTCAAAATATTCATGATTTTTGTGACTAGGATGAGGAGAACTA
This sequence comes from Saccostrea echinata, assembly GCF_033153115.1. NCBI lineage: Eukaryota > Metazoa > Mollusca > Bivalvia > Ostreida > Ostreidae > Saccostrea > Saccostrea echinata. The sequence goes on from NW_026889779.1 coordinate 20,578,943, forward strand.
ATGCTGTTACTCCTGGGACGACCCAGAATTGCAGGAACAAATGTCTTAATGGTATATTTGCTTGGAACTTTTCCTCCCTGACTTGCCCCACTGAGTCTTTTGCCATCATTAGAAGCTGTAGACAATCTATTTAACAATGTTGTGAGGTTGAATGAATTGGCTTTTGTTATCGTATTGTGCTGCGACGATGTCAGAAGTTCGGCATCTTCTGTGTCCTCCACACTTGTTGCAGGAGCATCTAAACAAGGTATGAGAAAGTCTGGCTGCTTCAGCAACTGGTCAATAATGTCACCAGTGTCCGGCCTATCACAGGGTTCATAGGCCAAACAGCTGTAAATAAATGTACACAGTTCATCAGGACACTGCCGTGGAAGCATCAGCCGAGATCCTGCTTTGACATACTCGACTACTTGGCTGTTAGACAAACCCTGATAAGGAAAACTACCAAATGTCACAATTTCAAACAGGAGAACTCCGTAACTCCACATGTCAGACTTGGCTGTAAAGAGGCCGTCCGACAGACTCTCTGGAGACATCCATCTCACCGGCAGCATGCCTACAGATCAACAGACAAAATCAGGTTAAAAAAAAATATGTCTACAATGTAGGATGCAATTCTCCTTCAAAATTTGAATCATAAAAGTAGTTGATGCATATAATAAATTTATTTTTAGTTTTACCTTTCTTCGTAAATCTGTAATAATCTGACTCAATGATTGGGCGAGTCATGCCAAAGTCACCAATCTTCACTCGGCCACTGGAGTGAACCAAACAATTCCTACAGGCCAGATCTCTGTGTAATAAAATAAATATATTACTTACAGAAACAAAAGTACTCATTCATTGTGAAAATAATATATCAAATAGGTTTCCCCCTAAGACAGATCTGTTGCTAAATATTTAAACCATTTAACGTATATTATAAATACATGTACATCCTTTGTCTCTAAAAATCAGTTACTATTGCAAGTGTCAAGAAGCAGTTGCATGTGTCTGACCACAAAAAATTGAACTGCTTGGTATGTTCAAGTTGAACTTCTCCTGGCTTCTGAGCACATATTTGAAAATATTAATGAATGACAAATATATGACTGATTTGACTCTATTGCTAATTTTTTTCATCTATTAGTCTTGTTTTAATACCTGTGAACATATTTTAGGTCATGGATATATCGGAGACCACATGCAATATCCAGGGCCATCATGGTGAGCCTCTCGGGGCGGATCTCGTCAGCTTCCTTACACTCCAGACCCACCAGGTTACGACGGGATAATAAATATGTCTTCAGGTCACCTGAACACATTGTTTAATTTAAAGTACTGGTACATTTAATTCTGAGTTCTAAGGACTAAATCTATTAAAATCTGCCTTTACATACAACTGATAGTAAATAAATGAAATTTTTGTTTAATGAGAACTTGGTATGACCTTCCGGAGATCAGAATTAGTCTTACCATACAGGTGAAATTCCATGATTGCATAGAATGGCTCCCCTCTAGTGCACACTCCTAGTAGTTGTACAATGTTAGGATGATGGAATCTCTTCATTATCTCAGCTTCACTCAAAAAGTCAATCTGTTGATGATTTTTTTCATTTTAAATGCAATTTCATTGTCTTCATCAATTGAGTTGCCCAAAATGTAAGTGATTTACATTAGATTCAAAAGAAAATGTAACAAAATGAAAACCAGACTTAAAAAAAAATTAAGCATTGTTTATCTGTTAAAGGATAATATTTTATTATAAAGAATGTTACCCAGTATATAATGCATACCTTTTCTTCAACTCGTGATCCAACTTTGAGAGTTTTGACTGCCACAGCTACCCACAGTTCATTATCCTGGTATGCCTCCCCACCAAATACTGTGCCAAAAGCCCCCTCTCCCAGCTTCCTGTTCAGCACCACTTTGTCTCGAGGCATCTCCCACTCATCCAAAGTAAAACATTTGGCAAAATCATTGGGCAGTAGCCCGAGCTCCTTCATACGGTCATGTGTGCTGCGCATCTTTACATCATACCTAAATAAAATTATAACTTACTTTTTGGGGTTATAAAAATTAAACAATGACAAGAATACTGAGAATCTCATTTTTCTATTCACTAGAATTTTATTTTTGTGTAAATATGTGAGATGGTCTGCTTGCGAAAATCTGGGGATTTTTAAGATTATATACAAAAACAAAATTAGTGATTTCTTTTTTCTAGTGTTTAAAATTTTGGTGATCTAAATATACGTGTAGCATCAACAAGTTAGAAAAAAAAACATCCTAAAATTCCTAATAATATCATGAATGGAAGTGCCTGCACATTACAAATATATCTACAAAATAAAATGTCAGTCTAACATGATCTGTTCATTTTTATTATTCATGCATGTTTATTCGTAAACACTGTAGTACAAGCATCTTACTGTGCCAAGAATAGGTTGTACAAAGGTAAGCACAATTCTTTATAGAAGACACAAAGGCAGAAATTGCTGTAAATGAGATGAGGAATGATACATATAAAACTGACCTGTACTTTATGAAGGCTATGACAACCAAAACCAGGATGATGAGAAAAGCAAACCCAATGACATTGGCTATAACAATGGCCATCTCACAAGTAACTCCAACAAGCTGTCGGAAGTTCTCTATCACACAGTGTTTAATCACTTAAAATATAAAAATATTATACAGAAACAAAAAAAATCAGATGTGACATTCAGCAATACATTCATTTAACTACATTGTTACAGTATTTTCATCCTTTTTTAGACATTTTTCAGTTTCCTTCAAGAAATAGCAGCACATTTCACCAGCTCTGGATATATGTAGCTTTAGGCATATGTAACAAAATGTCCATATATGCCAAAATTTTAACAGTTAACACATTAAGCTAGAATTTTAAAATTTTTTGCTTGTTGTAGATTATTGCTTGGCATACCTTTCCTCCCATCAGTTGGGGGCTCTCCCCCCGGAGTCAGCCACTTGATTTTGGACATGTCCAAGAGGAGTTGTCCCCCTTTGGAAGAGTGACCTGGTTCATAAGAGCCTATCACACAGGTGCCATTGTGGAAGAACTGCATGACATTGATATTGCTCTGGCGGTCACTTCCCTCAAAGTGGACATCTCCTGATGCCCCCCTGAAGTTAGTCTTCCCAATACTGTCAACCAAAAGCCTGTAAATGTACACATACATACTGAAATTTAGAATTTCTCTTTTCAGTTAATAGTTGATAGCAGCAAAAAATCTCAGTGACTATAGTATACACACCTTGTGTTCTTCTCTGAGTGTAAATGTTTGACAGCACTGGGATCTGATTCTAATAAGGAATGCAATGCTGAGGCATACACCCATACTGCATCATATACAAAACTGGCAAATGAACTTGATGTTACGCCCTAAAAGGAAATCATGATTTTAAGACAACATAGACATATTATCAAATTAAATTTTTAACAACAGTTCAATAATCTGACAATTCTAATGAGAAACAAAGGTACTGAAAGACTCTCAATTGGAAGGGCATGTTCATCAGAAGTGAGCAAAACAGTCATCTATATCCTATATATTATATACACACTGTTACAAAAGCTCTACATAATAATGTTAATTTCACTTACTGCAAATACCAATTTTTAACTAGAATTTTCAAGTAAGGACCTCTGGTAAAACAAATAACTTCAGTCAAGTGAGTAAGATGCCAGTTAACATACTGATCTCATACAGTCTAGAACCTGTGACCCCCAGGCACTGCCTACCTCATCACTAATCTGTCTGGTGTACAGCTGTTTGTATTGCCCCACTGTCAGATTACCAATCACCAGAGATTTAATGGACCCAGAGAAAGTCTTAGACAGCATGAAATGTCCGTCCACAGCATATCTCATCATTCCTGTGTCACAGGGCACCACGTCCTGGGGATAGACCCTCTTATTGTGGTAATCTACGTCCCACCAGTCATGTTCATACCAGCCTGGGAGGAACCAAACATATCCCTCACGGGCAGTCATTCTCTGAAATCAACAAGAAACATATTTATATGTACTTCAGTTCCAGTGCATAAGGTATAAAACATTTGTTTCTACTGTGTCAACATTAAAAATAAAGATATTTAACATTTCTTTGAAACTTATCAGACTTTTATGAATATGAACCATTTTAAAAATGAAATAACAGTCTAAATAGTATATCTACATCATATAACTGATTTAATTAACTTTTACTGTAGTCTTTACTTGTATTTGGGGCCCTGCACCATTAGAATAAACTAAACTGAAAGTTTGGACTTTTAGTAAGCAGTGCATGTCTGCCTAAGTTTGTATAACATCTTACTGCTTAAATCTATGTCACATACATTTATCTTGCATACATGTAAATGCAAATTCCAGCAATGTAAAAGTGGGGCAAATATTATTTAAAGTTTAATTGATGCATAGAGCCTCTCTTTCAATGAAGGGGTAATGCTGACATCATCTTGTTTTTCAACAAAAGCAGACAGTCCAAACTATCATTAAAATTGTCCTGAGAGCTCCTTACCTGTTTGTAAGCTTCGCACATGATCAGTCTGGCTGTACTGGGAAAGAAATCAGCGATAATTATCCTTACATCTGCAGATCTTAAGTCCGCAAATACCTGAGGAGAAAGTAAACAAATGGTAACTTCTGAAAACAGTTCTACAACATATAAATATCTGAATATTTTACACACATCATGATCACATTAAAGAATAAAGAAACCCTAAATCATAACTATTCTAATAACCTGGGAGAAGTCAGTTTTAGAGTTGACAACTTTGACATTTTGTTTGACAATCATGTTGATTCCATGAAGTTTGAAGTAGTCTTGTAGTGTAACATGATACTCTGGGAAGTGTTGAGTCCTTTCTGCCAAGGCTCCGATCTGTTCCCAGTCCATCTGGGCAAACATCTGCTGGTAGATGTACCTGAACAAAAGAATCTCAAAAATGTAAATTTAAAAAATTATATTCAATTAAATATTTTTCTGGGATGTGTACAGATACAATAATGAAAAATTCATATTACAGAGTACCTAAGTCTAATTTTCCTTACTTGTGTTGTCCTGCATTTGGAATTGTTCTATAAAAGTAGGGGTAGGTAACTCTGTCAGATAAAGATGGGGATTCAGCTCCATAACTAACTGTCAACATATGAAAATGTTTGGAAAGGGAGGCAATAGGTTCCGCTTCATCTGAGCAGGCAGGGCCTACAATTAACACATAATAATCTCAACACACTATGACATGCCATGAAAACTTGACATGAATTTAACATTTCTTGCATGAACTTAAGATTTTTTTTTGCTTACCTAATACTCCTGCAATAGGACCAATATTGTCATTCTGAACGTATTTGATGAACTCTTTCATGGCTACGTCTGCTTTACACTGACTGTTGATGTAATGGATCTGGAGATCATACTTAGGAAGCACTGTACTGTCCTGATTAACTCTACTGATAGCCAACTCTGCAGCTACAGGCATCAAAAAAGTATTTCAGAGAAATTGTTTAAACATTGCCAGAGGCTAACAACAAATGCATTTGAGAGAAATTGTAACTAGTCCAATGCTTCTACTGCATGTAGATTCCTTAATTTATTAAGCTTAACTTAATATAGTTTCAATTTTCATTAAAGGTTACATTTACTGGTAATAGTTGACCATGTTATAATGTGTACTCAGATATACAGTCAAACCTCGTTATCTTAAACTCGATGGGACTGAGAAAAAACACCGAAATATCTGAGGGTTTGAGATATTGAGGGTAAAATACTTAAGAAATATGTGGTAAGGTCTTCCCAGTCACTTCAACATATTCATGGTATTCGAGATATCTGTGTTCAAGATACCAAAGTTCAACTGTATATCATCACAAATGAAAACAAAATTTCAATAAATAATCTGCGAAACCAACTTTTAAATATGCTTTAAGTTGGAAAGTTCATCTGCCATTTGCACGAGAAATAGAGTAACATTCTTTGATAATGTTAAAAGATGAAACCAGTATGGTTAAAAAAAATCAGGATATTTAATGACTACTGATGTTAAAACTTTCTATCCATTTTTGCTGACTCCCTGCCTTCAGCAATGATTTTTCAATAGTTGACTACTTTTGTAACAACTCTAATCATCATTTATTTATACAAAACAAGAGGCTGTTGTCAATTTTAAAATTACACACATACCTGCTTTTAATCCAGGTTGTTGCCACTGCCCACCAGTAAGTGGAAACATTCCTAGAAGAAAAATTCGGGGTTTGTGGGAAAGGTCAGGAGGTATCCATGACCTCCAAGTCACCTCATTGTCTTTCAGCCAATCACAAGCCACCTTTTCTGTAGATAACTTTTTTGAATAAGCTTTAAGGAGGTACTGGTATTGGTGTGGAGGAAATTCTAACTTTGAGATCACATAAGCTGCCTCAGGTATGTTCACTTTAATTTTCTTCCAAACAAACTTTTCAAGGTTTCTCCACCTAAATTCACATCCAGCCGTAAGCTGATTGTCTTTGGGAACACATGAGGGAAGACGAATACTGGTTAGGTTGTAGGATGCTGTCAATGGATTGGGCTCAAAGTCAAAGAACAGAACTGGCAGTTTCTTTTGTAGTCGATCGGAGATAAATGGGAGAAAGTTGTCTCCAATCCAGGCAACAATAAGGGGGAGGTCCAGTTTCACAATCAAGGACTTCAGAATGTCTGCATCATATTCTGAAAGTACAGAAGCTGGGAATACAAAAATTGCTTCAGAACAATGAAATCTTTCATGCAATGTGATAACTCCTTCACATCACTGAATTACATGTACATGAAAGTGAGGAATGAGAGATTAACTTAATTGGTTATCATACAGAACAATATTCAATAACTTAATTACCTGGATATGTTGAAAACAATACAGAGCAGTTTTCATGTTGGTTGTCACATGCTGGTCCATAGTATAATCCACCATGACAGCCAGATTCACAGAAATGTTTGGGATTATCACTGTTGTCACTAGAAATTGTTAGGTTGATCAAAGATGAAAACTTTGACTTGTAGGAAAATTTTTCTATGACCTCTGGTATGAACAGTGACCTCCAGTGGTCACCTATGACCTTCTGCTTCCATAAGTCATCCACAGTGTACCAAGGGAGGAATATTCCAAGCCTACAAAAAAAAACAAACATTTAAAATCACAAAACTAGTAGTTCAAAATGTAAAACAAGAGTTGTCTCCCTATAAAAACTACAAGTCTCCTGGTTTTCAAAATTACCAAAATAGCATTTAAATGTACATGAATGAAAAGTTTGATTAAATATTACAAACCTAGCAAATGGTCCCAGTTGACCCAGATCAACTACATGTCTAGAGGAGGTCCATTTTCCTGTGTTCAGCTCTGAGGTGACAGGTACCTCAATATTAATCATAGATTTAGGTACCATCTGATTCCCACTACTAGAGCAGCTAAAATTGAACATGAATATGGTTATAATTTTAATGTAGAAATGCTAGGAAGACCTTTCTGTTAATCTTTTCTATTTTGTTGATTGAAATGCTGTGTATAACATAGAAAATATAAAACATGGTATATGTAAAACATTGACACTTGCAAACTGTCATTTGAGACTTCATAAATTAATATTTGTTATGTTAAGATCCAGTTCCTATTTGAACTTGTTCAGAAAATTTCATCATTCATCAAAGACACCTGATAATTATTAACATATTTCATTTATAATTAAACTTACTCTGTACACCCTTGTAGTCGGTTGAGGACCACGGTAGAGTTATAGGTGTGGCTGTGTTCCTGTTGAACCTCTACCCTACTGTATCCCACCACCTCCTGGAGGAGAATCTTCAGTACGTTGTTAACGATGTCATGGGAAACCCGACCACTGCTCTCCAGCATAATAGTCAGACTCCGGGCATTGTAGTAAAATTGTCGCTTCTCTGCCACTTCTGGAAAGTTGAAAATTTGAAAACCGTTCAGTAAAAGGCATGAAATTTCAATATGTGAAAATAAATCAATTAGAAAGATAGAGAGATACTGGTGTATATAATGTTATCTGTATCCATATCTTAAAGCTTGAAATGTTCATGTATTATCAAAGTGAAACACTGAAAATATATGTCAAAAGCAAGTCCTCTCTACTACACTCTTAGATAGCAAATCACTCTACATCATAACAAACATGCATCCCATAAATCAAACCTTCAGATTTGTTCCAATTTCAGAAACAAAAACCGATTTATGACACAGTCATATCCTTGCACAAAAATATACTTATTTTATTACAAGACTTTTCATCAGACTAAATTTTCTAGAACCCTTTTCTCCTGTTAAATCTCAAATCCCTTCCCTAACTAACAATAAAATAATGGTATAGTATTTTAATTGCACATTTCAAACATACTTATTTGAATTTCACTTCATGATAATTCATATATTTTTTTAAACAAAAACTTAAATGTTCATGTTAACTTTTAAACTCATCAACCCTCCCCAGACATCTTTTCACATATTAAACAGACAGAAACTGGTACCTGTAACATTGAGACATTTTGTTTGTCCTGAAGCTGGGAGTAGAGAGGCACACAAAACCACACAGAAACAAACAGGCAGGTAAGCCATCAGATCAGGTCATCCAGGCCCCCTCATTCTGCTATAAATCTCCCTCCCCTTAGAAGGGGGGTCTTTGGAAAAACATTCACACACATTGGCTGAAAAATAAACAAAGATTCAGTTGTTAAAAAATATACATACTGTCAACAAGCATGACATATTATTCCAATAAAACAGACCAAAATGTCAGTCAGTTTGTAGCCTTGTTACTGTACTGTATGTACCCCCACAATGAACTCAAAATTGAGACAAACTGGGGCCCATAATTCTCTTGCAACAGTTTAACATGCAATGTTTCACTAAACAGATCAATGTGCATTGAAAAAATTCTACCTGGCGCAGCCAGTTTTAATTTGTTAGCTGGCATACTAAGTTAGAAAATGCCATAAAAAAGGTTCCTGCAATCTAGATAAGGATTATTTTCTGTGTGCACTGACAGGTGTGCAGGTACCTCCCTCTTTGTGCTTGTGCTAGCTTGAGAACTCTTGCCTCATTGATTTGTCACCAAGATCTGAGCTAGGAGAAAATGAAATGTAGACTTGTTTTCCAGTAAAAACAGTCAATGTGGACTCTTTTGAGTGCTGCAGCTTATCATATCCCCCTATTCACAAAGGAATGATACAAATCTATGTATTAATCAGAAAATCACTTGATTTTGCCGTTAACCTGTCGACTGGGATTAAGCTGGGGGAGTGTTTAAACTGGGTGTCCCCATACGATGACACACCACGATATATTAAACACAGTTAACCGCCTGATTACTTAATCTGATATGTTTGTTTAAAAACAATGTACGTGTTTGCACAATGGAAAAGAAATCTTAATGGTCCTTCATGGCTGCAATGTGAAACTTGTGTCATGGTAGTGGATAACCATAATAAAAAAAAATTCAAATAAAAATCTTTGCAGATTTCAACCCAGGGTCCACAAAAATAAATAGAAGAGCATTAAAAATGTTTTTCAACCTGTAATCAAAACCTTTTCATACAACAAGTTCATGGGAAATATGGTCATGTTCTATCAACATGTCTCAAAGCAAATGAAAGACATACTCTTTTCCATTTTTAGAAATTTCTGTGCAAATAAAATCTTTTGAAATGAAATAAAATCTTTTTTCAGCATAACTTCTTCTCTCACACAAAAGAAAAAAATATTCATCCTTTTAGTCTAAAAATAAAATTTTTCCCTTTCTTGTGAATTGCTACATTTCCACGGCTTTTAATAACGCACAACTAAAGAAGTTAGGGACCTTTTAAGTAGAGGATAACATATCACTGTCATTTAATACAATCTGTAAAACACGGCTTTGAATGTACATGAGAACAGAATACATACATATCAGAAAACACCTGTTGCAGAGAGGCAATAAAACCATGCAATTACAAAACTTCTCTGATGGACAGCACAAAACGGACATTGACGAGGTCTCACCTCTGTCCTCTGGTCATCTGGGGCTTTATTTACCTGGGCTGGACTTTATGCGACAATAGCAGGTGATGACAAATAATATATACCTGTGTGTGATTTAATATTTATCTAATAAACAACTCATGTCAATACGTCAAGTGAAAAAATCCTCACATGTTCCCAGTATAATCAGTCACAATCCAACAGCTCCGTGTCTGGCGAATTCCATATAATCCAACAGGAATGTGTAAGCCATGCACAAACAAACACACTACAAAAGTTGTACTGACTTGTCACAGTAACTAGCTCAATTAATGTTCTAACGGTATTAAATACTTGTATGCACATTGTCATACATTTAAATCTCCACTAATATTTCCTTTACACCTGTTTATTAAATATACAATCCACACATAATGAAGCCTTGTGATTAATCTTCCTTTGAAATCAAATTTTTATAAAAGGTATACATACAATACTGATTCATACAAAAGAAAAGACTACACAGTACACCTGTGCAGAAATGTACAGTTATCAGTCACATGTCACGGGTAACTCTAAAGGTCCCATCCTCAACCCATCCACAGTGTTAATTCCTAATCAAACTAATTAATCCAGTGCAATAAGGTCAAACTACAAAAGAACTGTGCACCTACCTGAGGGTTCTTGATGACAAATGCTTCAAAGGAAAAATACCTCAGTGTTGTGAAAAAGGCACTACTGTACAGGTATAAATTCCATCAGAGATAAAGGTCGGAGATATCAACAGGGATTTAAAAGTCCCCTCATATTCTCTACTCAGCCAAAAAACTGCAATCTTCAATCCATCTTCTTACTTCAATTTTCACATAAAAATCTTCCAAACACTGCCATAAATGTAAAATCTTCCTATCTGACCTTATTTGACATGAGCTGGTCTATAACACACTAGCAATATAGCATGGCACTGTTCTCGGGAATGCGAACAATTTTATTTCCCCCTTCTTTTCAGAAATCAAATATTCCCATCGGTACACATCAAAGCAATTGCCACAAATAAAATAAATGTATGGAATAAAAGCTGGATATGTGTGTGGGTTAACGGGAAAGCAAGAGCCCGCCTAGAAGTTCTTCATTGTGCCTTGTTTGGAAGGCCTCCAACCTTAGATTTAAATCTTTCTGTCTCAATCATAAATACCCAATTGTAACAATCACGCCCCAGTCTGTCTATCCGTGGAGATCCCACAGAATCTCTAGTCCAATTTAAATTTTATGGAATGGACCTTATATACAGATTTAATTGAAGAAAAACTTTTAATTCCTTTTTCAAATGCTGGTATCTGATTTCTGTGAAAGTGATAAAGGAAATGGATGTGATCAATTTAGTTTAACTGAAAAATTGATTGACGTCATTACTTTGTGTCCATGTTGAGTATGCAAGGTGAAATGTAAATTAGTTTCTACTGAAAATATATATCTTTGAAAAATAACAATCAATGATTCATGCAAGCACATAGGGTGCATGTCACTAGAAAAATTTAAAGAAGTCTTTTTTTTAGGTGAACAAAAAAACCTTTATATTTTCTCATACATCAACAAAACACCCCATTTTAACAGTATTAATTAAAATCCTTACCTTGATATGCCTATAATGATTATAGAAGACAGATGATTAGGAAGTGAAAATAAATCAAAGTTAAAGTGTATATCGATTAATTTATTACAAGTAGGCAATTTCATTAATGACATGCATAATGTGTTAGAAAAATGGGGGTGGGGGTTCTTAATTGACATTTTCCTTGAAAATAAATTAAGTTTTAATTAATATTTTTCTTTAATCTATTACACCTTGGTATATTAGAGTCTGACATATTTTTATTTTTGGTCAAATAACATTCCCTGATATCTTTATGATAAAATATAAGAACTATACAATTACAATAAGACTGACGCAGGTAGTAATTTCAAATTGATACATTAAGCATTCAGATAGTAAATATTGAAAAATTTATGAAGAACTAAAAAAATTATTCTATGGAAACAATTCTTGTTAGGCCATGTTTCTTATTTCCTGCTACCAGCCTGAAAAAAAAAGGGTAGGTAGGTAGAAAATTATTTTATCTTATTTTTTTTTTTTTTTTTATTTTTTTTCCGATGGCATTTTTTGGATATGAACTAATACAAGATCAAATTAAACATGTCACAGGTCAATATTGTCTTTTAAAATTAAATTTCATGTCTTTTGATGCACAATTCAAGTGGTATTTTATGAAAGTCCATATTTAAAACATAGAATTTCATGAAATGCTTGTTTTGTGCTAACACGGAAACTGATTACAGTGACAGAACAATGACATTCCGGAAATTCCCAATTTGTTTCTTCTTCCAAAACTAAAAAAAACTTAAGGGTCGGGTGCAAAAAAATAGGGTCGGTCGGGTAGCAGGAAACAGGACTATTATTTTTTTTTGTTCTTATCAATTATTATGCAGAAAACTAGGTGAACCTTAAAATCTATAAAGATCCCATATTCTGTTCTTGATAACTTGCTTGTGTATAAGGTCTGATGACTATCAGGTAAACAGTACAGAACTTATTACATGTGAACAAGTAGACTGTACAAAATTATTTGATGTGGGTATATACCATATACCAGGAAACCAATGGACTTTTGATTTTTTGGACCAGAAAATCAATAGTCATGAACTTGTGTACATGGTCTGATCACTATCAAACTGTTCTCAAGATATTGGTTTGAAAATCATTTGATGTGGGTTTAAGCTATAAAATCAGGTGATATTTGACCTTTTCAACCATGGAAACATGGAAATCAGTAGGATCATCTCAATGGTCAAGTAAGGTATAAAGTTTCATAGCTATCAAGTCAGAAGGAGGGGGGGGGGGGGGGTTAAAATCTGATTCAGAAACAACTTTTCTATCAACTGACCAGCGCAAAGCATTATTACTAACATATAACTTCTGTATGTTTCACCCTTGTTCAAATAATATCAGCATCATTATCATTTTTACCTGCATTTAGTGTAGCTCCTTACGAGTCTGATGCAGAAGAGTCAGACTACAATGGCCTTTGAGTAGGATATGGAAAAAAATTACTTTGAGAATATACCAATTTCTTGTCATTAAATTTCGATAAGGCCTAATTGAAGAAAACTAGAACTGTCCAAAAGGGACAAATACCCCCCGCTGGGTTTTTCAGAGAAGGTACCAAATCACTAATGTTTTCTAGATGTGAGAGGTGTTCACAATTTGCTTAAACATTTAGAGTGAAAATTTAATTACTCATTATATTTTTTTTAATGAATGAAACTAATGTGCAGCCTAATAAAACATCAATACTAATAATTACAGTGTTTTTTTATTACATTGAAAAAATAGTTTGCAGCTATCTGTCATCTTTGTGAGACATGACACTCTGCAAATTGATTGTTGAGAAAGAAAATATCATAATTAATTATACAAAGTCAAATTGATCTTAATACCTTTATATCAAACTCATTTTAACCAGAAGTCTCTGATGAGACTGTAGCTCTACTGGTCTGTATGTATAACAAAGGAAAAGTAGCACTTGGATTTGAAACTTTGCAACAATAAATAGAATTATGTATCTTAATGTAGTCTTCTTCTGTGCCAAGTTATATTGAAATCTAACAAAAACTGTAGGAGGAGTATTGTTTTGAAAGTATTTCACAGAAATTTCTATTTTAGTACCATGACAACATCATTCACTGAAATCAAAAACTGAAATACATAAAATGTATCGTAGTGTATTCTAATTGTGTGCCAAATTAGATTGAAATCAGACCAAAACTGTAGGAGGAGTAACATTTTAAAGGAATTTCACAGAAATTTCTTTTTTAGTAACCATGGCAACACCGTTTATCGAAATTAAAAACTGATGCAATAAATTATGTATCTTAGTGTAGTCTACTTGTGTGCCAAGTTACATTGAAATCAGACCAATCCTGTAGGAGTAGCGTTTTAAAGGAATTTCAGAGAAATTTCTATTTTTAGTAACCACGGCAACACCATTCATCGAAATCAAAAACTGTTGCACTAAATTATGTATCTTAGTGTAGTCTACTTGTGTACTAAGTTATATTGAAATCAGACCAAGTGTAGGAGGAGTAACATTTTAAAGGAATTTCACAGAAATTTCTATTTTTAGTAACCATGGCAACACCGTTCATCGAGATCAAAAACTGATGCACTAAACTATGTATCTTGGTGTAGTCTACTTGTGTGCCAAGTTATATTGAAATCAGACCAAAACTGTAGGAGGAGTAGCATTTTGAAAAATTGTTTACAGACAGACATGCCCTAACAGCTTCCCACACTGAACTCATTAATTAATCTTTAACTGGATGCATGTCCACTCATTACTCCAAAAGACAAATAGATTTACACTATCTGCTGTGTAATGTAAAAACTGTTTTTAATATTTTGTGATTTTTTTTTTTTAGTTCTAATGAGTAGTTTTAAGCTGTAGTTCACATTTTTGTACAGATGTTCTAGATTCTATGTCTCAAACCTTAGACATGAACCCGAAATGACTCAGTCAATAAAAATGAAAAAAAAAACCACCTGTAAAATGCAGAAAAATTATCAAATAATGTTGAAAATATCAGGTGCACATCTTCATATGGTAAATAATAAGTATACAAATTTTCATACAAATCTATGCAATAGTCTCTGGGAACAGATCCGGACAAAACCACATAATAAAAATGACAAAAATACCTGTAAAATGCCAAAAAAATTATCCAATCATGATGAAAATACCAGGTGCACACCTTCATATGGCAAATAATAAGTGTACAAATTTTCAGACAAATCCTTGCAACAGTTTCCAAGAAATGGTCCGGACAAAATCTCGTCTACAGACGGACGGACAGACAGACTCAGAGGAAACCTATAGTCCCCTCCAGTTTCACCGGTAGGGGACTAAAAAAAAACTTTAACTAAATTAATTTCTGACATAAAAAGCAAAATATGTTAGCTTTAGCAATTTTTTTTTCTTACTTAACTATACATGTAACAATGCTCTGGTTATTGCAGCAGCAAGTGTTTGACAATAAAAATCAACAGATCAAAGAGGACGTCATCAATTAACAATGTAATTTGACCTTTTCCAGAAACATATAACCTGGTATTAAGTATTTACAAGGGGAAAAAATATGCCAGGAAAATGCAAATATTAAATTCTTTAAGTGTTGAGATTATCTTTTAAAATTTAACTGGAAATAAACCAATAAAAACAAGCATTCTGAGAGTACTGCATTAGCAATACTAGTCCCCTACCGGGAAGTGTAATCTGGTTCTCGTTAAAAATTGAAAATGCCATAATTCTGTCAAAAATCAATGAAGCAGAACAAAATGCAAACTTGATCTGTAACTCATCAGGATACACTCACATACCAAAAATCAGCTCAATATCTGCAAGTGTTTAGTAAAAAAGTGCGGAAAACCAAGTGGGACAGACTGACAGACAGACAGCTAGACCGACAGACGGACGGACAGACAGACTCAGAGGAAACCTATAGTCCCCTCCAGTTTCACCGGTAGGAGACTAATAAGCTATGTACATGCGGTTTCACTGGTAGGGGACTAATAAGCTATGTACATGTAGCTTGAATTAGCTATATGTATATATAGCTTTATTAAGCTATCCAGAAGTGCTTGACTTAGCTTTATCACATTTTTTCCTTAAATGTGCTATTTTTTCAGCAAGTACAGATGCTGTACGTGATCATGGTGATAGTTTTCAACTTTGAACTCTTCTGAAAACAATGTATGCAAAAATCACTCATCAAATTGCATGTCCTTGAGAGACTGTACTCAAAGACAGTCAAAGTTCTAAAAGTTTTGGGGCTATATAAAGCAATTGATTTGTGACCAAACAGTTACCGGTACTTCTTGAGTAAAATTATAAAGGAGGTCAATTCTGGTTAACAAGATTACTGATATATATAATCCAGCACAATGTGCATAATGTGACAGCAATCATACTTATCCACGCCTCAACACACAAGGTAGCATAAAGATATCCAAAAAATGAAAATACAATTAAAAAAATAAAAGTACCATTATTCAAAAGCTGCAATGCTAGAACTCTGTTTCGGCGTTCATGTTTTTTGACTCCGTCTACATTTTTAAAAATTACATTTACAGATCCAGTACAATCAGTACATTTAGCTACGTAGCTAAAATTACCTACCGTAGCTTTATTTACCTACCTCAGGTAGCTTTATTTAGCTATTTCAACAGTTCAAGGCAACTTTTCAAAATTTTGCTTTTTATTTTAAAAAGATAAAAAGTCACAAGTAAATGTCTACTAATATTCATTCTAGGTATTATTTAAAAAGCAACCTAAAGCAGAGATAGCTTTAACATTGCTGCATTTAACACTTTTAAGGAAAATATGTATTTCCATTGTTTGAGTAACTGTACACCACCTTATGTGCGATGAGGCGTGGATAAGTATGATTACTTCACATTGTGCTCATGTTACATGTAACCAAAACTGGTTTTCTTTGTTATTTCACTCAAGAAGTAACTGTTAGGTCACAAATTAACTGTTGTATATAGCCCCAAAACTTTTAGAACTTTGATTGCAATTGCGCAGAAAAAGACACATCTCCAAGAGTGATTTTTTCATGAATTGTTTTCAGATGAGCTCAAAGTTGAAAATAATCATTGCATCAAATAATCCGAGATTCCTCTGACTCTAACCCCTGTTTTTATATTTTGACATGTGCAGGGGATCTCCCCTGCACATGTCAAAATATAAAAGCAGGGGTTAGAGTCAGAGGAATCTCGGATTATGCATCAACAGTCTGGTCGAACCCCCGAACGGGGGTAAACGGAAATGGGAAATCCATACCCCCAAACGGGGGTATGAGCATGCGCAGAGGCTTAAAAATGTGCGTATTTCACGCAAAAAGTAGGGGTTTACAAAAATCGCCGGTGCAAAGTAACGGATTATTTGGCAAATGTAAAACCACTCGGAAATGATAGATTAAAGGTGTTTTAGCGTTTGTATTTTACAAAAATACAACTTTATTGTACAAATCGGGATTTATTCACTGGCAAAGTTGGCGATCTTTTGCTCCTTGACATGCAGGTATTCAACATAAAATATTCGATAAATAGAAAAAAGCAACTAATATTAAATTGAAATTATAAAAAAATGTATTATTCTATCTTATATCTTTTAGTTTCATAATAAATACAAGAAAAAACGGTGCTAATATCGATTTATTTATGATCGTGGGTTTCAGTCCGCGTTTCCTCTGACTAGCAATCGACGGTCTTTATTATCGATAATCATGACCAGAAAGTGTAACAAAAAATACATATAAAAATAAAATTCAAATGAAATCTATTGTATTTATTGTCTTTTATATCTTATAAGAATTAAATAAAATGTTTGGCAACTTGTTGTAGTAGTGTTTTTTAATAAATGCGATTGTTTGGGGAAAACACGATTATATTTAATTTTATTTAAATCTAGATTCTAAATTAACATTTTCCTCATTCTTAGAATATTTTTCCTTGTGTTTTAAATTCCATAATCCTAATTGAGACGTCCTACAAAATAATGAATAATTTCATGAAATGACGGAAAATATTCTGTTATTCCTACATTATAAATTCAAACTATGGAAAACTTAACCTGTTAATTTTTTTCTGTTGACATTTTACCAAGTTCATAGCAGAAATAACATTATTATCGATCTTTTTCCTAAGATAGATGATATAGGCAAGTTTGTTTATATTGGATACGGCAAGAGTTACTGTCCTTGCGCATTGCATGACGGGACGAAAAAACCCTCGTTTGGGGGTATACCCCCGTTCGGGGGTTCGACCAGACTGATCAAAGTGCAATTTTCTGCACTATCTGGGGAAAATACTTATTTAAGAAATAAGTTTGATTTAGTAGCTAAATAAAGCTACTTCAGGTAGGTAAATAAAGCTATGTAGGTAATTCAAGCTACATAGCTAAATCTAGTGATTGTACCACACCTGATTTACTTGCTGTGATATCTGTTTTGTTTAAGTCTTGAAACCAGTCCCAGTTTAGTTTACGAAAACCTACCGCTATCCCTGTGACACACCAAACGGATGTCAAACCATACAATCATCCTAGGTTTATGATGATGACCTTTGAATCATGCACCTTTGATCGTAATTTAAATGATCATGATGATCATATTTAGCGCCTACATTATCTTGATCCCGACCTTTTAATAACTATCATTTTGAACCCGACTGCATTTGACAAGTTTTCCGAAGAACATAGGGAAAAGGGAGCATGCCCGTAGAACGCGGGGGCCCCAACTTTTCTGAGTATTGTATTATGCTATAGTAAATTTTCCTTTAGATGCTGGTTGCCCCCCCCCCAACCTTTTGATGTTGTAAGGTCGAGCGCTGACAAATTCCAGGATTTGGACAGTAAATTGACCTATTTTTTTTGCTTGTCAGATAATTTTGGGAAGTTGGCCTCCCCTACTTTTGGTCAGTTAACGTTTTTTTTTTGTTTTGTTTTGTTTTTGTTTTTGTTTTTTTTGCTTGTCAGATCCCCCTCCCACTTTTGAAACCGTTGCCACGGTCCTGGGGAGATAAATAATTTTTATATATTTTCATCTTAAAGTTATAATATACACCCAAAAGACTTACAGACTCCTTATAATTTGTTGGGACCCCTTTCCCATCTTTTGGAATTTACCCCCCCCCCCCATTGTTTCATTACGAAAGCCTATTAGGATCAAACTACGGTAAAAAAAAATTAAAAAGGCGTTATAACGCCTTTTCAAAAGGCGTTATAACGCGAAAAAAGGCGTAATAACGCCTTTTGAAAAGGCGTTATAACGCGGAAAAAGGCGTAATAACGCAAATAAAGGCGTAATTACGCCTTTCCAAAAGGCGTTATTACGCCTTTCCAAAAGGCGTTATAACACCTTTCTAAAAGGCGTTATTACGCCTTTCCAAAAGGCGTTATTACGCCTTCCCAAAAGGTGTTATTACGCCTTTTAAAAACGCGTTATAACGCCTTTCGAAAAGGCGTTATTACGCCTTTTCAAAAGGCGTTATTAGGAACCATTATTATGTCTTTGACAGGCCCGTGCTTTTAAAGTGGGGGGGGGGTCCCATAAAATTGACAAGCAAACAAAAAAAACAAGACCCCCCCCCCCCCGAAAAAAATAAACTGCCTAAACTTGAGGGGAAACTTTTTCTAATTTTTCGGTAAAACTTTTTTTAACTGCAATGACTTGCCCGAGTTTAACCATACTGCAACAAAATGTTAAGGAACCAAGCAATCAATTAATGATTTTTTATATTTAAACTATAGCAAGACTATTCTCCCAAAAAGTGGGGTGGGGGAGTCATTCGTACTACCGGCCTGTTTGAAAAGGAGTTGTATCCAAAAATTGAAAGGCGTTATTTTTAAAAAGTAAATATATGAAAGATTGCACCAAAGCCATCTTTATTTATGCAATATTTAGATTATAGTTTTAATATTATAAATTATATAATAAATTATAGTATTTTCTATATTCCTGCACATCTCGCAGACAGTTGTTTGCATTTTGCATGCATATTAAGAGAAGTCAACACTCTACTTTTGAAAATCCAGGATATAGGCAGAACCAGCTTTGGGCCCTGCTAGCCACGTATTAAAAATTCATGTCAAATTTGAAATATTTTTCTCTCCTCTTGGTAAAAAACAGGCAAAGTATTTGCATAGGTATAATGAGCAATTAGCCTTCAACAAAATTTCTGAAATCCATACACCTTGGTAGAAGCGTCTGGCATCAGAGAAGGACTAAGTTGGTTTAACACTGAAAATATTTTACACATTTAAAAATCTTTTTTCCTAGAAATCTAATTATAATCAGCCCCCAGGGTGGGCTAAGTAAGTCATGTATTGAAAAAAAAGAGGCCGTAATAACGCCTTTTTAAAAGGCGTAATAACGCCATTTTAAAAGGCGTAATAACGCCTTTTAGAAAGGCGTAATAACGCCTTTTGGAAAGGCGTAATAACGCCTTTTGGAAAGGCGTTATAACACCTTTTTAAAAGGCGTAATAACGCCTTTTAGAAAGGCGTAATAACGCCTTTTGGAAAGGCGTCATAACGCCTTTTGGAAAGGCGTCATAACGCCTTTTGGAAAGGCGTCATAACGCCTTTTTTCGCGTTACAACGCCTTTTGGAAAGGCGTAATTACGCCTTTATTTGCGTTATTACGCCTTTTTCCGCGTTATAACGCCTTTTCAAAAGGCGTTATTACGCCTTTTTTTCGCGTTATAACGCCTTTTGGAAAGGCGTTATAACGCCTTTTAATTTTTTTTTTTTTAACCGTAGTTTGATCCTAATAGGCTTTCGTATTTCATAGAACCTAGATTTTTTGTTTTGTTTTTGAGTTTAGTTTTTGTTTGTTTTTAATTTGTTTCTTTTATTGTTTTTGTTTTTTTAGTTTGTATAATTATTTGTATCTTTTATTAAGGTGTGTGTGTGTGTGGGGGGGGGGGGGTACTTGTTCTTTAGTTGCAGCTTATCCGAGATTACTCTGACTCTAAGCTCCGATTTTAAATTGTGACATGTACAGGTCGACATAACAATATAAAAGCGGGGGTTGGAGTCGGGGTAATCTCGGAGTGTTTTACCAGTATCCAGTGACTGGAGACAGAAAAAAAATACTGAACATCTATAGCAAGTAATGAGACATAGGACAGAGAATCCGTCACGCATAATCGTGCAGTGAAAACAGAATTGATCTGCAGCTTACATGTAATAAGATACTCACATACCAAAAATCAGAAACTTAATAAAATACTCACATACCAAAAATCAGAAACTTAATAAAATACATGTACTCACATTCCAAAAATCAGAAACTTAATAAAATACTCACATACCAAAAATTACCAACTCCAAGCGTGACAGACAGACAGATCCCTTCAGTATCACCGGTAGAGGACAAGAAAAAAAGGGGGGGGGCAAAACTGTACACTTTCCTTTTTTCAAATATACAGATGGAAAATTTCCGAGTAAATATTAATTAAAAAAATGTTTGGTCTGCCCAAAACTCTGTTTTTGAAGTTTACTTTTCTTGATAAACAAGCTTTTACATTTTTATAGTCCAAAATCACCATACTGAAATGACTATCGGTAATTATATAATGGTTATTGAACATCACTTAAAAATTACTGATAAAAATGTAAAAGATGTGGAATAAACTGTTTCCTCTAGTATTTCTTATTGGGATTTTATTCTACATTGCAAAATTATAGAGAACGAATTCAATATTGACTGTATAATACACGTATCTGTGCATGGTTTTGAAATGGCTAGGCTGTTGAATGTCTGTTATACTGTTGATGTGTTTCAAATAAAACTTTGACTGATGTTTCTTATTAATCTTCTGTCATAACTAAGAGATAATTAAAATTTGAAAATAAATAGAAATTTTAAGACGGTGATTCATTAAGCATCGTTCCGGGTTTGTGCTATAAATTACGGATAATGGACGTGTTTTATTTTTGTACAAGTAATCGTGGTAATCAAAAAATAAAGTTGCCGCAAGTCAAAATAATTGAAGTCATCAAATGAGAATAACTTTTATATTTTTGTCACATAAAAATGCGTTCGAGTAAACTTTAATTTATAAATTGCATGTTTCAAGGAAACAACAAAAAACCGCTCGAAAATCAGACTATTTACAGACACATGTCACAATTTCATAACGAATTGATGACGTTTTAAGCAAAATACACTGCATGATACATCGATTTTATTCAGAAGTATCGAAAAAAAAGAAGAGAAAAAAATGTGTTTGAATTTTAAAGTTTTTTTTTTTTTATTGCATTTAATATATGGAATTTTTTCACTATAACTAGTTAGTCTACACACTGACAATTCAATTCCCCAAAGTGTGCTTCTAACAAATGTGGTTTGATAAAAATCTCAAAAATTGTCATTTATACAGGGATCAATGTTAGAAAAACGAAAGATACTATAGCTTTATAGAAGCTCTCTCCACATCCAGCCATTAAATAAAGAATTACCCCCAGTATGAATCCACTAATCCTAACCTTGTTTACCCCTATTACTCAACTCAAAAGTACATATCAGAAAGGACACATTATAATCCTCTGGGGCAAGCACCACGGGTTACACAACATTCACAAAGAAGTCTTAATCCTACACGCCTTCCCTGGTCAGACTTCATAATGATATAGCATTTTAACCTCTACCCACGTTATTAATTTTTAATCCTTTTCACCGATATTTTGGATGTGGAAAAAGGAGTTATCTTTCTTGCCATTTTGTAAGGATATTGTAGTTTACTCCCACCCACAGCACAGGAAAATGACGTGTGGATGTATACCCACCAACCTTCACATCCTTTTCTGAGACGTGTTATAAGTCACAATAACTTACCCAAAATACATGAAATTGTAGCCTATATTCCGATATCTGATATCATTTTCTGTGTTTTGCTCTAAGAAATTGTCACTGTACGGTACTTAAGTATATAGTACCATAGATCTATGATAATCATAAACTGTAGAGGTGCAACCTCTAAATATCAACAAAAACGGAAAATGATATCACATATCGGAAGATACAATGTAGGTATGATAGGTTAGGAATTTATGTATTTTTAATAAGTTATCTTGTCTAATAAAAATTCTCAGAAGTTGGGGGAGGGGGGATGGAGTGTTGAACATTACGTAATATACAATCCGTATACGTCAGGTGCCTGTGCTACCACTCAGTCAATCCCAGATCTACGCGTTGATTCACTTGTTCTATTTGTTCAGTTATGATATTTGAAGTAAATAGAGTTATACAAATGAAATGATCCCCCCCCGTAATGCAAATTGAATATTTTAGCGAAGGTATTGCGTGTAAGAATAAAGTGAAGAACAATGAACTGACCAAAATACCCCCCTTCCTTTTGTCATATTGTAATTTTTTTAATTTGGTAGGTAGGTAGTAAATAGAAAAAAAATCTCATATTGTAGTTTCTTATTAACTACTACCTATAAAAACCCATAGGTTTGACTAAGGTCTACATCCAAATCATTATATGATTTTCAATTTTACATCTTGGCACTAATTGATTTTAATTTAAAATTTCGGTTTCTTAATTTAATGAAAAATATCTTTTATACATTCTTCATCTATTTTTCTTTTTCAACTCCTTGCACTTACAACATAGCATTTTCATATTTCCCTACAATCAGTTACAAAAAATTCTTTTCTATAAAACTATTTATCTCGTTTTCTGTTCAATGTTCAGGCAGCTTATAAAATAACCCCTGCAATATGACAGTTGAAATTTCAGCGACACAATATCTAGGATTGTAAATCCCCTTATATCGCTGTAAGACCATAAATCGTGAAAAAATTACAACGCAGTTCTAGAACGGTAATAAGCAGCAAGCTTCATTACCAAGAAATAACTGCCTCTCTGTATTTTTTTCATTTGATCTGTAAACGAAAGAAACCAGTGTTCTCCAAGGGAAAGGCGCTGTTGTCTATTTCGTGTAGATTTCCGCGTGGAATATAGAGATGCAACGTAAATTGAATTATGAGAGAGAATTTTATTAATTTTGAATTGGATGCGGTTTGAGGACATTTCTGTTATTAAAGTCTATCCACAGAACAAAATTTTAACGAGTATATATTTTTTTTACAATACTGAAATATAAAACAACAATTGTACTATTATTGGTACAAAATATATAGATGTACATCATTCACCATGAGATATAATGAAGAATTACATACATGACCGTACCTTATATTATACGAGGTAAGTTTAACTGTGTGAAGCTAAATTTTATGCACATCTGTACAATATTTAAGAGCATTATGAATTTTATAGAATTATGTATTGAAGGGTACACCATAAGATAGTTTTTTTTACTCTTTCAATTACCTTTAATATGATATTTCTACCAAAGGTAACAAGAAAAAAACTAGAGGTACTGTGAGCACCGAGCTCACAAAATGATACCCCGCCTCCCATATGTTTATAATGGAAAAGTCCATGTTTTGCTATGGGAAACCCGAAATATGTATCTGATCAAAAAGTAAAATAGGAAGTGCATAATGGCACAATTTAACAAGATTCTGTGAAAGTATCATTAAATTTTATTCAGTATTATAAGAGGAGTTGCGGATAAGAGATGGATACCCCTCAATATTATAGAAAGAATGGCAGTGTCTATGTTTTGCTATTGGAAACACGAAATAAGTGTCCAATCAAAAAGTAAACTAGGAGGTGCACAATGGCACTATGTAACAAAGATTCTGTGAAAGTATCATTAAATTTTATTGAGTGTTATAAGAGGAGTTGCGGATAAGAGATGTGTACCCTAAAGCGTAAGTAATTCGTTTAATTTTCTGTATGAAAATAACAATTTGTATTAAAAATGTCAGTGACATTCGACTTAACGACAGATTGAATTTGCAAACAGGTATTGTATAGATATAGACTTTGCAAAATGTTGACTTTAAGCACGATTATTGATACCCTTGTAACACCAACTTGTTTTTCAGTAGCCTGGTTCAGTTTAGAAATTGTTCTTACGCAGAACATGCTCTTGCCTATCGAATCAACAAGAAAACATAAACACCATATGCTTATGATATTGGTATATTGCTTCATAAATAAGGGAAGTTGACGATAATAAAGTTAAATTCATCACATTTATCATGAAGTTAGGTTGTTAGACTGTCATCAGTGTCTTTCTCTTGTAAAACTCCAGATATAAAGCCGATCGCGATGTGTCATTTCGAGTTCAGCAGGATATGTTGCATCAAAATATGAATGAAAATGAAAATTGTTAATTAACAAAAATCGTCGATGCATATTTGAACTGGAAGCCACATAAGAGTCAGACTTCTTTTCAAACAGAAGTTTTTAAAAATTCTCCTTCACAAGAGTATAAACCTGCCAACAAAGGGGTACAATAAGAACCCGTGTAAGTTCCAACAGATTGTTTGGCTTCCAATTACTACATAGATATTATCAAAGAAAACATTTTTTGCCAAAATTTTGTGATTTTAAATTTTCTTATAAAATTTCTTTGGAGTTTTTTTAGTGTCAAGAAGGTCGACTTCCATGTCATCTGACATTTTATTGAAATTTTTATGCCCCCATAATCGAAGATTCGGAGGTACATAGATTTTGGTCTGTCCGTCCATCTGTCTGTTTGTCTATTAATCTGTTTGTCCGCAAAAACCTTGCCCATAACTATTGAATGGTTAGTGCCAGGGCTTTCATATTTTACACGTGTATTTTTTGTAACAAGAACTTTCTTTGGATACCGACATATTTGACCTCTTGACCTTGAAGTTTGTTTTACTTTCGCAAAATTTTACCAAAACTTTAACCTTGGTCATAACTTTTGAATTGTTGGTGCTAGAGCTTCTATAGTTCACATGTATATTTCATGTGACCAGGCCTTTCTCTGGGTATCAACATTTTTTACCCTTTGCCTTGACCTTTGAGTTTGACCTACTTTTGAAAAACTTAACATTTAACCTTGACCATACCTTTTGAACGATTGGTACTAGGGCTTTTGTATATCACATGTATATTCCTTGTGACAAGACCTTCCTTTGGGTACCAACTTTTTTTACCTCCTGACATTGACCTTTGAGTTTTACCTACATTTAGTAAAATTCTAACCTTCTCTATAACTTTTGAATAGTTGGTGCTAGGATTTTTGTATTTCACTCATGTATTCTTTGTGACAAGTTCTTTCTTTTGGTACCAATATTTGTGATCTTATGACCTTGTATTAAAACCTACTTTTGAAAAACCGTAACATTGGCCATATTTTCTGAGTGGTTGGTGTTAGGACTTTAATATTTCACATATCTATACCTGGTGACAAGACCTTTCCTTTGGGTACCAACATTTTTGAATTTTTGACCTTGGAGTTTGACCCATATATAAGAAAGACTTAAACCTTGACCTTAAGCTGCCATATGGGGGCATCAGTGTTTCACAAACACATCTTGTTCATTTAGAACGTTTCATACTAATTGTTAGGCCATTATTTACACACTGAATTGTCGACGGATTTTTCCGTTATTTCCCATTCATGACAAGGAGCACACGGCGGGTGTGACCGGTCGGCAGGGGATGCTCACTCCTCCATGGCACCTGATCCCACCTCTGATGTTTGGAGGTCCGTGTTTGCTCTGCTCCTATTTTGTATTGTTTAATGGACTTTTGAGCTTGAATACTGTTCGTTATCTCTATATATTTCATTAGAAACCAATCCTCAGTCTATCTATTCTTTTAGATAAGAGTCGTCAGAAAAAGTATTTATCAGGGATTTGTAACGTGTACGTGTAACTACACATATACATTCATTCTTAGCCTTGAGCTAAAAATCACATTAGTTAGTTAGCTTTTCTATCTCAATTTTTCTTCAAGTTGTTTCCGGTCTTAGCTTTATGATGGAGGAAGTCGACCATGGTATTAGATTTTCTTCTCTTCATTGAACAAGATGGACTGTCATCTCATCAGAGTTAACTGAAACAACGGAAAAACGATTTGAAATTTTAAAAAAAGTTTGTAAACATGAGTATGAAAGTGCCTATATATACACATTTAAGTAATATATACCTGTTTTCATGTTTTTTGATCGCCCATTTCCGTATCAATTGTTCTTTTCAATTTTGCTGAATTTGACCTGCTCAGACAAGTCTTGCACTTCCTGTAACAATTGTTCCTTCTCGCTATACTCTTCTTCATGCAGTTACAGATTTTTTAATGAACATATATAGATTTGTAAAATAAAGGGATGGGGTGGGGTGATGCAAAAATGTTTGAAAGTAAATGAAAATACAAACATGATAGGTATGATATTACTGCTTATTTACAGGTTCTTGATAATAAATTTTTTGTTATTTATTAAAACAAATTAGTTCGTGCACCTGTATTGTATATCTCTGTCCTCGGTTTTAAAATATGAGAAGAGAGTCGTTCTCTCTCGGCAGCGCCTGCCATCCAGGGATACTCCATGATGGGCAAGCATAAATTTTTCGGCAATTTCTGTCTATTTATTTGCAGAGTCTCCAGAAAAATATTAACACCCGACACTTCTTTCAACCAATCTATGTCATCTTTCGTGGAAAAATTTAACATTTTTTCCCTTGTCGCAGACCTCTCACAGATCACTAAGAAAATAACACACTATGTCAACAGAAATTACTGTTTGTGTTAAATACTAGTATAATAATTGTAATTATTATTTTTAACTTATATAGACAACAGGCAGATCCAATGCGGAATGGGGGTCAAGAGTTTAATCTATCTCCTATCTCTTTCTCTCATTCTATACTGTCTTTTTATCTCTGAAATCTTATTTATATTTATCTATCTTTTTATTTACTTATTTTTATACTCCCGTAATCGAAGATTAGGAGGCATATAGTTTTTGTCTAGTTCTTCCGTTTATCTGTCTGTCTGTTTGTCCGCAAAAACTTTAATCTTGCCAATAACTTTTGATTGGTTGGAGCTATGGCTTTCATATTTCACATGTGTATTTCTTTGCGACAAGACCTTTCTTTGGGTACCATCATATTTGACCTCTTAACCTTGACCTTGGAGTTTGACCCACTTTTGTAAAATTTTACCAAACTTTAATGGTGGCCATATCTTTTGAACAGTTGGTGCTAGGGCTTTCTTACTTCACATGTGTTTTTCTTGTGAGAAAACCTTTCCTTAGGTATAAATATTTTTGACCTTTTGACCTTGGATGTATTCCATGTGAATAGACATTCCCTTGGGTACCAACAATTTTGATCCTTTGACCTTGTAGTTTGACCTACATGTAGTTTTGAAAAACTTTAACCTTGGCCATAACTTTTGAACAGTTGGTGCTAGGGCTTTCATATTTCACAGGTGTATTCCTTGTAGACTAGGCCTTTCCTTGGGTAGCAACATTTTTTACCCTTTGACCTTGTATTTTGAGTTTGACCACTTTTTGAGAAACTTAAACCTTGGCCATAACTTTTGAAGAGCTGGTGCTAGGGCTTTTATATTTCATATGTGTTTTCCTTTTGACAATACCTTCCTCTTTCCCTTTCTTTGGGAACCAACATATTTGATCTCTTGACCTTGAAGTTTGACTTGCATTTGAGAGACTTTAACTTTCGCCATGAGATGCCATACAGGGCCATCAGTGTTTCACAACACATCTTGTTTTTTAATTAAAAATGCTTTTCAATATTCCATGAAAATCCTATAGGAAAAATCTTGCCTTCGAACCTCGAAGTCAAGTTTATGAGTTGTACTGTTCTTTTTTTAACATAGAAAAAGATACATGTAGCTCAAGGGGCTGGTTATGCATGTGACTTATGATGTTTCTCAGCGCAATGCTGTTTCTTATAAAGAAAAAATGGAACAAGTTTAATTATACTAATTGATCAAATCCTGTATTACTATATTATAAAACATAACTGATGTTTAGGTATATGAAAATTTCTGTTTATTAACGTCATATTAATGAACTTGAATTGTATTGCGATGACAGGATTCAGCCACGTGTCGATGCGTTATAGGTTCTCGCATTGATCTAGTCTGGCTTATCTTTATTGTTCCCGCTCAAAATGGCACCAAATAATGTCCTTTTCCGATAAAATTTCACAGTGAAACAGTCTGAACAACGATTGGGTTTGCCTTATACGCGGCGTAATTACGATAATCTGGCAACAGACATGTTAATCTTCTGGACATCAAAATCATTGTAATACCATTCATGTACCAATATAAACGATGAAATAAAAGAATAGATTTGATTTAAATATTTCACGAACGATGTCAAAGTACAGTGAAAACCCATTTTCATTTTAAGTACTCTTTTAAGTTGATGCATACGTTTACAGAATAATCCACTCGAACACACTGCTTTGTTCACATCTAAACGTATGGATTTTATTTGGAAGTTTATTTTTCAGCAGTATAGGTGATATAAATATTTTAAATATTAAAGATAAAAAAAAACAAGGATAAGTAGATATTTATTAATTTATTTATAATTCAGCAAGTTTTTTTTCCAGATTGATTGATCGATGACGGGGAAAGCAATAATTGAGGGTTCTTTATACTCTGTACATGTACAGAGCCCTGTGTGATAATAATGTATCATGCATGATATTAATGTATCATGTATGATGGAAGGACTGTACATATTAAATTTACAATATGACACTACTATCATAAGAAATAAATTAAAAAAAAACAATGCTTTTTTATTTTGATAAACTAAAATGACATTATAATACAAACCCACGTGACTTTGAAATATTTGACAAAGAACATGTACATACGTGTTTATATATAAATATTTATACATGGATTTTAAAATTTTAATACCAGTCAAGATTACAAAACAGTCAAAGTTATCGCTCTCCACTATAATAAAGTGATATATACATGTGATAATTGCATATGTTTGGTTACATTTTTTAAAGCGCTTTTCGTATTTTTTCTTTCTTTCAGCATGACTGTAGGATCTATATAAAAGAAGAACAGTTTGGTTAATTTACTGTCACTTATTTATAAATGATTTCTGTTTAATTCTTTCCTTTTTTGGTTTGATTTATTTATTTCTTAGTTGCTTTTTTAATTTCAAAAAAGCATAAGAAAAAGTTCTCCAAAGCATTAGATTAACACAGAGACACTTGTGCAGTCAAATATAAAAAAGAAATTATGCTTATCATTCACGCACGCTATTTTAATTATGAAATGCCTTCAAAGCAAGAAAAAAAAATAGATGCTGTCAGAAGACAGGAATACGGAGGTGTTTGACTCTAGATGTACTCTTTTTCCTACCTGGGTAACTAGCAAAAAAGCCACAGTTATTCGTATATAGTATTTACTAAATACACATATCACCCATTCTCAGTAATAATGTGCAATTACTGTATATTTCTGACTTAAAATTCCACTTGAGTATACGCTCAATATTTTGTCTGCAAAGTTGACTCCATATATGTCTGAGTTATATGGTAAAAAATCTATAGCACCAATTTGTTGATGAAAAAATTATACCAAATTGAAATCCTAGGTATTTTCTCTTTAAAATCACCCCAATATCTACGTTACTCTATTTATTGCTTAAGGAAGTAAAGTAGTTATGGCATTTTGACTTCTTTGGAAGATATTCATATGCTGGAATATAGTTTTTATTTGATGCAAGGCCAATTATATGTGCTATTTAAGGTGCCAGAGTCAGTAAACCTGTTTTGTAGGACAACTGAAAAACACTATTAATAATTCATAGATAATGTAGTTTGTTATAATACTGTATTACTTTTGATTGTTTAAATGAAAATCATGATCTCTATCAAATTAAAATAAATTGACGATGGAAAAATCAATGAATTTAAGAACAATCATAATAAGTTTTTTTTTTTTCACGAAAGTATACGGCCTCAGAAGTTGTGTGCGTCAAAAGTAACGTAAGTATTAACTAATAACATATTTTGGATACTATCAATTCTAATTAGAATTCATTGTTTAAATACTTGATGTGGATAAGTTTAAATACCATTTTGAAAATCCAGACTATACTAGTAACTGAATCAGAATTTAACACAAATCATAAAATGTTACGTTATTGTCGTAACGTTAAAACCGATACATACGTCACTAACTAGGATAAAAGATATGATATGTTTTGTTGGGTTAAAGTTTAAAATCTTGCAATTGTTATGTTTATCTTTTATGGTATAGAACAATCAATTTGTATTCGTACCCTAATTAACAATTTCGGTCATCTATATAAATAAACTGGGGAACATTTATAAATAGGGAAGCACAAAACAGATCAAAGATTCTGTAATTAATAAAAAAGTATTAGGTATGTAGATAATAAAGTTTATGAGATTAACTATCATTTAAAAAGGTATATTTAAAGTCAACTTAACTCCCATTTATAAAAACATAATACATGTTGTATTTTAATTTTTAAAAAGATGATAAAGGCTCAGTTCATACCTACGTTACCGAATGTTACGTAGGCATCCGAAAATGTCAGGACTCTTTAAGATTTAATGATATACATGTACTATATTGATATTGATTAAACATCTGTATTTAGAACCAATATTTTCTTACTTTAAACATCAAGCAATGTGGTACATCATTTGGGAAAAACGTAATACAAGGATATGGGTAACATTCTTTTGATAACGTAAGTATTTGTAACGTATGTATTTTTTGGTAAGTTAATAAACCGTGCATTTTTCAAATATTAAGAGTGATATCCGAATTTGTATGCAATAAAAAATATGAACATTTTCCAAGAATATAAGCTCGATTAATAGGGCCTATCACATCTATATAGTTTTAGAAAGATGTATAACGTATGTATTGGCGAAAATACAACCGATGAAGTTTCATAATGTGTGTGCGTCGTTTGAAAATATTTCAATAAAATTAAATATCAGATCCATTTTACAAGATTATACAAGTTGTCTACTGTTTGATTTGCTTGAAAATGAAAAAGTATTTGCATAAATATAGTATACAAGCTTAGTTATATGATGGGGTTACGTAGGTATCGAACAACTTGGCGACAATGACATGATGCAAAAAAAATTGTCATTTACAGATGATTTAGCATTAGCTTTTATGGGTATTTATGAATTTCATATGTCGTGCATTGAATTTCTGTGCATGAAAAAACACGTCTATTAGATTAAAGTTTTTCAATTGTGTTTTATTTTTGAATTTCGGATTTGGCGACAGTATGTATTGTTTCCATGTATTGAGAGACGTACATGTATTTATCTCAGAAGACTTTTCCCGATTTTGCTAATTTTTGTGGGTGTTTACGGACCTTAACATATGTTTACTTGCTCGTACTGAAAAACATTCTTATATTATTAGATATCGAGTAACAAGTGCATGACATTAATTGCACATTATTGCTGAGAATGGGTGATATATCAAATTGGGCCAAAATGCTTAGGTAAGCACATGGCCTATGGGTCTTTTCTGTTAGTATTACGTTTAATAAATTTACTACCAACCTGAAATTAAAGATTTTAGTGAAACAAAATTGTGTTTAAAAAGGAGTTTTGGGAAGACTGATATTTTTTTTTAAAAAGGGAGTTTTAAATTTCTGGACTCCAATTGGATGAAAATGAAAATTCTGAAACCATATTGCGAATCCACAGGACACTAACAAAATTATTCCTAAAGATAATTTGGCTACTGCATAATATGTAAATGTTCTAGGAATATGGTTTTTGTAGAAAAAGTTTTTCAGCTGTTTCAAACAACCCCTGAATGAAAACAAAAATTCCGAAACCTTATTGCACATCTACACCAATTGTATATGCGACACCACAACCATATTTTAAAATGATGAAACGGCCACAGCGTAAATCTGGAAATCTTATTACAGGTCTTCAGAACACGTGCTTTCAACCATATTCCAAAAGATGATATACCTACTGCGTAAATTGTAAGAGGAATTCTGGGAACCAAGTTTTTTTTTCACCCAGTGGCCCAGGATGAAAAAGTAAATTCAAAAACCTTATTGCATATTTTAGAACAAAACCAGTCATCTTCCAAAACATGAATGGCTTCTGCCTAAAATATGAGAGGAGTTTGAGGAAGAAGATAGTGTGACAGACGGATAGACCGAAATATCGACAATATAGAGAACCCGAATCTATAATATATATATATATATATATATATATATATATATATATATATATATATATATATATATATATATATATATATATATATATATATATATATAGATAGATAGATAGATAGATAGATAGATAGATAGATAGATAGATATGTATAATGAATGAAATTACCGAAATTGCATCTGTATTACAAGACTCGTCTTGTTTAAGAACCCTCCATAAACTGCACACTAAAGAGTTCTGATTCTGTGGTACTTTTATGTAGATTGAGTAATCTGCCCTTAGATCTAAAATAAAATAAATTGAAATTTACAGTTTATCAATCAATTTCTAATCAATTCAAGCATTCTTAACATTTTGATAGTCCAAGATAGATTAATTGAACACCTCATCTGCATGCTTTTTCCCCACTTAGGTAAACAACAGTGATTTCTGGTCATCAAAACTTTGCTGACTTTGAACATTTTTCCTGGGGATAAAAGCCAGGCACCCTATTTGGAAAATGATATTAATAAGCTCAATATTTACACTTTTATACAATATAATTTTCTCAATGTCCAAAAAACATTTTCGTTTCGTGTAGAGAGGGTCCTTGAGAAATCAACTTTTTCTTATTTCAAAATCAGTTCGCAACATTTCTACGTATAGTTTGGAATGAAGACAGATGCAGAAGGCGCTTGAGAAACTGTTCTATTTACCTGCCGTTCATTGTTTGCTCTCTGATGCCTCTGGGATATATAGGAGTAAACTACCTAATATTGATTTACTGTCTGATAATTCAGCAATGTATCTGTGGATTGAACTGATCTCGTGATTAAAATACTATAGAGAACTTTTTTCTTTGCACAATAATGATAAAATCCTTGTGAAAGTACACTTTTATCATAACGATATATAATTGTCTATATCAAATATTAAGCAAAGAACCACTATTTATTTTCTATTCAACAAGCTTAGAAGGGCACGTAGAAGGGCAAAAATTGTACGACATATACTTTCTTGTCGCCTTTTTCCTATCTGAATCAATAAAAATTACAAAACTGTTGTATGAATGCAAACTTGATCCGTCGCTTGTCAATAAGCCGATACAGGAGGCAGGGCACACATCGGACCAGAGAACTTGTCTGGATCAATATCGATCACAGGTTCAAGTTTTCTGTTTTATTCTCTCTTTACTAAAATATTTTTGTGGTATATTTTGCCACCTGTTACTCCTGCTCTTGAGTAAAAAGTATTTGGCAGTGCGCATGCGCGAATGACAGTTTACATCTGTCAAAAGAGGCTGCAAAGTTGAAGAGAAGTTGATACTTGAGGTAAAACTCGATCATGGCAACGTCGTTGGATAAGAGTTCAAACTTTCTGCGGCAATTCAGAGATTTAAAAACTCGAGAATTTAAACTTCTCTCAGCACAACAGTTTATGGAAGTTTGGAATCATTATGATACAGATGGTGAGTATAGAAGATACAACATTGTAACTTTATATTGAACTTTATCTAAATATTACCTGTCGATACCTGTAAGTTTTCGTTTGAAGGTAATGGATTTATCGAAGGAAGCGAACTCGACAGTTTTCTCACACAGCTGGTGACAAGCATTAACACCCAGGATATTGGACCAGAGGTGAGTATCACTTGTAGTCAGTCAAGCGTTGCAAAAAAAGACCTTTTCCTCAGACAGCGTTATTTATTTGTCATCATTTGTGGCCAAAAATAAGTATGAACATTAATGACAATCTGTCTGCGGCAAGAACTATGGAGCCGAGAGTTGACTGTTGTTGTGTCTCTGTCTTTGAAGAATGTTTAACAAAGCAGACGGTCGATAAAGTTAATTAATTATGTGTCATGACAGTGACACAATATGCTAATATTTGCATGTTTGTTCTCTTAACTATTAAAGTGATGTGTAATTGAATAGGCCACGATGACATTGTATCCTGCTTCAGGCTCCAGCTAGGCTATTCGTACTCAAAGCAAAGATAGTTGAGATATGTTTCATTAGTAGGGTCTTAAGGCAAATACAGCACACCCAAAGCACAATCAGAGAGTCTGTATTTTAATATTTGCAAGAAATATCACAGTAAAATATCTGCATGAAAAAAAGATTTTTATTTTCTTGAAATACATGTAATACTTACTAACTGTGCGTCGTTCCGGTTGATTGAACTTCTATAATTATAAACCGAGAATCAATTCTCCATTTCCTAAATTCCGACTGTACTATGATTTATCCCAAACAATGCCATCGATCCATTCCGTTTGTCATTAAACTTAGCTTTTTGAAAATGAATAATGACTTCTCTTTCCTGTTTGAAGATCAGATAAAAAAATAAAACAATTATCCTCTCATATAATACGCAAAATGTAGGATTAATAATCGGAGGAGAGATGGAAAGGTACAAACTACGCCATCTGGCGAGATCTCAAAAAGTATTTCAGAACGCAACGTAATTGAAGTACTAGTAACTAAAATGCTAGCATCATATACTCTGTAACTTATTTAACAGAACAGAAGGAATTAGAAAACAAGCTACAGTAAAATATATAGAGCAGCTTAATCATTTTGTCCATCATTTTTTTCTGATTAGTTTTTATTACATTCTTTTGATGGTAAAGGTAAGGTTTTCGTTCACTATTGATTACAATATACACTGACAATTCTTAAAATGAGCCCGTGAACAAAATTTCGCACCTGTGGCTTCCACAGAATTCTCTAAAGTAATTAACAGTGGCGGAAAAAGGATTGCTTAACGATTTTACTTGCTACAAAATGTCAATTCTGGTCAATAAAACTCAATGTTGGCAAACAGTTGGCACAAATTGCCAAGGTTTAAACAGCGACGATCTTTTGTTTTGTTCAAAGCATCATAAAAACATGTTTAAGAAATTTACTTATTTTGAAAGTGAACATTCATTCATTAATTTTTCTTTGTCATTTGGAAAGAAGCGTAGCTGAAATAATTCAGGGGCTACTAGTAACATCATTCTGAAGAAAATCCTTTTTTTCATTTTGCTGAATTTTCGCCACTAAAGAATTGTCAGGAACATTCAGATTCCATGCTTTCGATTGATACATTGCATATGTACAGAATTTAATGGAACCACAACGCCTGATCCACCTCCATCTTATCTTGTAGAAACTTTAATTTAAAACAATGTTTTAATATTGTTTTCATTTCGTCGTAACTTGCATAGCATATTCCAGTTCATGAATTACGTTGTCAACGTATTTGTGTATATTATGTATTTCGGTCTCAATTTCCTATCGATATGATGCAAACTTTTCAATAATATACACATCAAAAATAATATATTGTCATTGTATCCAAAAGTAAGAATTTAGACATTTTTAAAATTTAAATCTAGAAATTGTACATGTGTGCGCCTAAAAGATCTGTAAAGTTCTGGACTTGCAATACAGTTTTAGAAAATGCGATGTGTTGTTGAAATAATATCAAATATAGATTAAGTCAGTGTTTAATTAAGTATAAACGCCCAGTGTACAAAAGGCACTTGTGTATTTTAGTGGCTTTTAAGGCGATCAATTCTCATAGTTTATTTAATAACAATGCATTGTTTGAATTAGCAGAAAACATAACAAAGTTTTGTATATATTGCATCAATCATTTAAATTTTTTTAAAAAATGAAAACCAGATCTAGAATATTTACTACCGCCATTTTATTTTGGGATGGTTGACCTAGAAAAGAAATATTGAATGGTTTACGTGTCAAGGCCTGTAGTTGAATATACTCCAAACGAACAAAGTTATAGGTGCTTAGGTTCAAACGGTATTAATTAATCTATCAACTGCACGCATAAGCTAACAACAGATAGACATAAGAAATCTTTTATATCAAATTAGTTATAGGCTTTAAAACATGTTTGAAAGTTTTTTTTAAAAAGTAAAATGTATCTCTGCAAAGCAATCTCGTTTAAAAGTGGAAATAATCGCAGTTTTGCTTTATCGAAAATCGATAGATATCGCATTACCGAAAAAAAATTCTTATCAATTCCGAAAATATTTATATATCATTTCCGAAGCATTGACAAGTCAGGTAAAGTTCACACACTATTGTGAAAACACAGAAATGCACATTTCTGTGTTCAAGATTAGAAGTACCTGTATAATTTCGGTCAGCACTTGGCCATGATGCTCCCTCTCTCTCTCTTTTCAAATGTGACCGGTATACAGGGGATGCTTACTCCTCCATGGGACCTGATCCCACCTCTGATGTTTTCATAGGTCCGTGTTTACTCACAGTCTGTATTGTTTTATTGGATTTTTTGAGCATGATTACTTTTTTCGTTATCTTCATATTTGATGCAGAACCTTTCTATTTTTATATATTTACTGAGCAATAAGAATTACAAAAAGATACTTCAGACAACTTAATTCACTGTATGCGTTCTTGAAGCCATTCATGTAATATCAACATTCATCTATCTATATTTACTTTTTAAAGATGTACTACGCTTTGCATTCATTATATCGCTTCCATTTCTGTATGATGTATTTGATTTTTGCCGCTGGACTTGTTTTCAATATATATTTCTCCTTCACGCTAAGACAATTATCTTTGATAAAATCGATATTTTTAAAAAGTACGAGAGATCAGAGAGCATCATTGTTTTGTCAAAATGGGAAGAAAAAAAACTGACAATCAGTAAAACTTTTAATCTTTCCATAAAGGATAAAACTGCTAGTATAGTCACCATCAAGCTGAAGTTACTTTTATTTCGGATAAAACAAAACGAGAAATGTTTTTATGGAAGCGAAATCAATGTTTCTGAGGCACCTTGTCATTTTGGTTCTCTAAAGAAGTCCTCTAATTGATAGCACCGTTTGCTACCTTTCATCACAGAAGTGCATCATGCAAGGAGTCTAATTACTGTTACCGTTTTTTTTTCTTTTGCGATGATTTTTTATTTGTAAATACCTTGTAGCAAATCGATTTTAGAAGCAAGCTTTTTAAGTCTAGATGAGCTTTACATTGCTTTCTGTGCAGTAAATTTGACACCCTCCTTTTCTCATTCCATCAAATATATCAGACGCCCTTGGTGTTTCGGGTCCTGGCTAAGAATCAATACAACCATAGATTTCTATCCGTTGTCGACAGTTTATGTATTTACCATTTAGAAGACATATTTTGTCTTGGATGTCCATGTTGTTTTAGTTGGTTTATTGTTTGTTTATATCCTTACATTAATATTAAATCTAGTCTGTCTGCGTCAGAAAGATATGTAGGAATCAGTGCATTCTAGCAAATATGGACAAAGTGGAAGAACTTTCTCAAAATGTGATAACAGTGTAGCAAATCACATAACTTAATGAAGAAGTATAGTTTAGAAAGGAGTAATTATTATCTATATTCTGCTGTTACGTAGAAACATGCATTGTTTAAGTTTGAAAATAAGTAAATAAAAAAAAATGATTAAAAAAACTAATATGGAACATCAGTTCCTAAATATAGAAGTCAATCGACTGGAAGCAGGATTATTTGACTGCTTATCGTTTGATTTAGATTGAGTTGTTTGGTATAGCGTTTATTTAATGTGACATTAAGGGAACTAAAGTTGCAATGGATTGACCTCAAAATGGTGTTAACAAATCCTTCAGGGACCAGCAAGACAGAAATATTCCAAGAATCTTAATATAAAACGGACCTTAGATCTAGTGTGATTCACTGATAACTCCGATATAAGAGACATATGGATTGCGTTGAAACATTAAGATGGCAATAGATCAATGAGACAGAAAGCAACTTGAAGGGCATCGTCTTCGTACTTTAGCGACATCAAATCTAGCCTTGCTTAAAACGATAGCCCAAACAATTGTTTACCAAAATCACATATTTACCATAAAGAAAAATCATTACAATTATTACATAACCA
This sequence comes from Saccostrea echinata, assembly GCF_033153115.1. Classification (NCBI taxonomy): domain Eukaryota; kingdom Metazoa; phylum Mollusca; class Bivalvia; order Ostreida; family Ostreidae; genus Saccostrea; species Saccostrea echinata. The sequence goes on from NW_026889779.1 coordinate 20,617,550, forward strand.
AAAAAACAAGATGTGTTTGTGAAACACTGATGCCCCCGTATGGTAGCTTATGGAGAAGGTTAAAGTTTCTCAAATGCAAGTCAAACTCCGGGTCAAAAGATAAAAAATGTTGGTACCCAAAGAAAGGTCTTGTCTCGAGGAATATACCGGTGAAATATGAAAACCCTAACACCAACCGCTTAAAAGTGATGGCGAAGGTTAAAGTTTTTCAAAAGTAAGTGAAACATCATAGTCAAGGTCAAATGGTGCTCAAGGGAAGGTCTTGTCACAAGTGATACACATGTACGTGAACTATGAAAGCCCTAGAACCAAATGTTCAAATGTTACGGCCAAGGTTAACGTTTTTTCTAAAGTAGGTCATACTCCAAGGTCAAGGTCAAATAGTCAAAGTTGTTGCTATCCAAAGGAAGGACTTGTCACAAGGTATATACATGTGAAGATTGAAAGCCCTAGCACCAACTATTCAAAAGTTATGGCTTAGGTTAAAGTCTGATAAAATTTAGCAAAAATGGGTCAAACTCCAAGGTCAAGGTCAAATTTGATGGTACCCAGAGAAAGGTCTTGTCACATGAAATACACATGTGGAATAGCTCCAACCAATCAAAAGTTATGGGCAAAGTTAAAGTTTTTGCGGACAAACAGACAGACAGACAGATAGAGAGACAGACAGACGGACAGGGCAAAAAGTATATGCCCCCGAAATCTTCGATTACGGGGGCATAAAAATATATAACTATAAAGGCACAAATCTCAAATGTAAGCTGTTAATAAAATTCTCCAAGTAACCAGTATTAAGGTCAGTGTTGCTTTAGTAATTAATAGACCAATGGGTCAAAATCTTAACCCCAATATGATATTTTAAAATTCACCACCTCCTGATTTACCTATCTTATCAAACAACAAAATTTAGGCATTTAAGCCGAAAACGATTTATCCTTGAAAAAAATTGTTGGAGTGGCTGAGATGCGTAGTACCGAAGCAAGTCAAGTATATATTTCTTTTCTCAGAATGAACCGTTTGAGGATAGAATATTGCTTTCAATTTCATAACATACTCTTTGGGTCCCCAAGTTGTAATACAAGTCCAATATTTAAATATTAGACTAAGTCATTCTCATTTAAGAAGTCCAATGGTTTGAGAAATATATGGAGATAACGAACAGTATCCAAGCTCAAAAGTCCATTATACAATACAAAATAGGAGCAGAGCAAACACGGACCTCCAAACATCAGAGGTGGGATCAGGTGCCATGGAGGAGTGAGCATCCCCTGCCGACCGGTCACACCCGCCGTGTGCTCCTTGTCATGATCGGGAAATAACGGAGAAATCCGTCGACAATTCAGTGTGTAAATAATGGCCTAACAATCAGTATGAAAAACGTCAGTCAGCATTTGACTCAATGATAAATTGTATTTGCTGACAAGGTAATTGTATCGACCATAGAACTTACGAAATGATGACTTTAAACGAGACAGCTGATATTCTTGTTTCATCAACTTATTTGTCAATAATTTACCTCGTTTTAAAAATTGTACATACGTAGAGCATGCTCTTGCGTATCGAATCAACTGAGAGATATATACCCCGTATGCAGGTGATGAAGGTATATTGCTGCATAAGTAAGGGAAGTTGACGATTGAAAAGTTAAAGTCATCACGTTTATCATAAAGCTTGGTTGTTAGATTACCATTAACGTCTTTTTCAAGTAAAATTTCCAAATATGAAACAGATGTGTTAGACTCTGTGGTATCTTTTATCTCAAGTTCACCAGGATATATCGTATCGACATAAGAATGAAAATAGCCATTGTTAATTGACAATACGTCGTCGATATATCTAAATGTCGAGTTGAACGCCACAGCAAGTGTTTTCTTCTTTTCACGTACAAGATTTTGGACAAATTCTGCTTCATATGAATACAAAAAAAGGTCTGCTAATAACGGGGCGCAATTGGTACCCATTGGAATTCCAATAGATTGTTGGAAGACCTGGTCTCCAAAAACCACATAGATATTGTCAATCAGAAACTCAAGCATCTTTTTAATGTCAACTTCAGAGTACTTGTGTGTACAATTAGAATGTTTTTTAACAAAATAATTTTGCAAATGACCAATGACAAGGTAAGTATATTTACGAGTTCCATTTTTATTGAAAAAGCAGCTGTCAATGATATCAAAAAGCCTGGACTTTAATTTATCGTGCGGAATGGTTGTGTACAAAGTTGAAAAGTCGTAAGTTTTTAAGCTGTTGATTTTGGTAAAATCTTGTGATTTCAAATTTTCCAAACGTTCCATGGAATTTTTAAGTATCCACATCTGATTTACACCACTTCTCGAATATATTGTTGCACAGTACTCTTGAAGTTTCTCCTTCACCACTGTTAATATCTTAGTGAGGAGTAAAGACAGAGGCTTGGTTGAACATTTACTGGAACCCGCTATGTATCTTTGTTAGCGAACTTAATCAGGTATCTCTCAAGGAGCCCAAAGTTGCGCAACCAGTCCAGTATTTCATACATGTAATGGGTTAGATAATACACTCTCTCGGAATTCAGGAAAAGAATTCTTAAAAAGAAGATGGTGAACATGACGAGCGAAAAGCCTATAGCGTGACAAACATGAAGGTGAAAAAATTAAATCTCAATTATATCAAATTTCCTTGATATTTCATCTAACATTAAAATATACTTAAAATATACTTTATGTAAAATCCCTACAATTGGCAAAAAGATTGAAATTATTTGCCTATGAAATAGCATATACACACTAAAGAGGGCAAAAGAAAGTCATTTTCTCCTACTATAACACTATTTTTCGATTTGAGTGGATCTTCGCTCTCTATTTTTTTTTTAATCCTCAAATTTTTCATAAAAATGAACATTTTTTGCTTACCAAAAATATGGAGCAAAGACCCACTATACCTAAACATTCGCATCTTTTCGAAAAATACTTGAAGTCCATTAAGTCAAGGGTCATATCACAAACATGATTTAAATGCCACTATTCATCAGGACTTGTGTAGTCTAGTGGTTAGCGTGCTAGTCTCGAAAGAAAATGATACTCAGGATTTTTATTGTAGGGTTCGAACCCCATGAATACCACATTATTTTTTAATAAAAGAATAAATTTTTGCCAAGACAACTTTTCCTCTGAAAAGTTTTATCATAATTTTATAAATTTCAATAATAAGAACTTTACTCTAAATACTAAATTCACAAACTGAACATTATTTTTATAGATCTGAATCGGCTTTCTGCACGCTATGTTCACCCATCTCCTTTGGACCAAAAAAAAAATGACGGCATGATAATAATTGGGAGGACCTTTTCACTACACCATCCAGAATGATCTAGAAGTCCACTTATCATTACACCTCATCTTGAATATTGACAAAATGTGTCGATGATAGGAACATAAAAATTATAATTGTGCTACACAAAAATACAAAATTCAAAATGCGAATGCTTTTAGTAAAACAAGAGAATGTTGCAAAATCGATATGTAACCTTAAAACCATAAATTTTTCTCCGTAAGAATACAGACCCCGGCAGTGACTTTCAAATGATAGATTTGTAAACTCTGGTTCTATTGACAGGCCTTTTTACTGATCAAAGCGGAATAAGATTTTTAATGATGGGTGGCAAATTAATAATATTTTCATTTCAACAGAATTCTTGACATTAGTTTTCACATGGGGAAATGGCATATCAATAGCTGCTTGTAATCGGATTACTATCACAAATAATGTCATGCCTTATCTGAAGAGACTGAGTATTTCACTAATACTTTCATAAAGTGGCGAAAACTTAAAGCTTCATTAATAAATATAACTAGGAGTAATGGAAAAAGAAATGAATAGCAGTTATTACACGATTCTGATCGCTATCATTATGCAATTCATCCGTGTAATTGCATGGAAATCATTGGCATCGTGTTACGTTTTTTGTTGTTCAATAAATGCACGGTGAGTGAGATAGTCTATTAACAGGATTAGACTAGTTTGATCCCATCAGACTTTTACCTGACTGGACTGGACCAGTTTGAGCCAATCAGACTCTTTACAGGACGAGACCAGTATGATTCTATCAGACTCTTATTGGATTGGGCTAGTTTGATCCCATCAGACTTTTATTGGATTGATTGGCCTAGTTTGATCCTATTAGACTGTTTACATGATTAGACTAGTTTATCCTATCAGATTCTTACAGGATTAATTGGACTAGTTTGATCCCATCAGTTCCTTTACAATAATGGACTAATTTCATACTATCAGACTCTTCAAAGGATTAGAGTAGTTCGATCCTTTCAGACTTTTTACAGAACTGGAACTAGATCGGTAAAGCTTTACTCTATAAGACGTTTTTTGTAGGATTGGATTGGACTAGTTTGATCCTACAGACTCTGTACAGAGTTAGAGTAGTTCATCCTATCAGGCTCTTACAGGATTAACTGAACTAATTTGATTCCATCAGACCCTTTACAGGATTGAATTAGTTTGATTCCATCCGACCCTATACAGGATTGGACTACTTCGATCCTTTCAAACTCTTCACAGGATTAGAGCAGTTGAATGGAGTATTTCGATCCTATCTGACTCTTTTCAGGATTAGATCAGTTCGATCCTAACAGACTCTTTACAGGAATGGACTAGTTTGATCCTATCAGACCTTTTACAGGAATGGACTAGTTTGATTCTATCAGACTCTTTACAGGAATGGACTAGTTTGATACTATCAGACTCTATACGGGATCAGAGCAGTTCGATCTCATCAGACTCTTTACAAGAATGGACTAGTTTGATCCTATCAGACTCTTTACAGAATTAGAACAGTTCGATCCTATCAGACTCTTTACAGGAATGGACTACTTTGATCCCATCAGACCCTTTACAGGATTGAAATAGTTTGATCCTATCAAACATTTCACAGGATTAAAGCAGTTCGATCTAATCAGACTCTTTACAGGAATGGACTAGTTTGATCCTACCTGACTCTTTACAGGAATAGACTAGTTTGATCTTATCAGACTAGTTTGATCCTATCAGACTCTTTACAATATTAGATCACTTCAATCCTAACAGTCTCTTTACAGGATTGGATTAGTTTGTTCCTATCAGACTCTTTACAGGAATGGACGAGTTTGATCCTTTCAGTCTCTTTACGGGATAAAAGCAGTTCGATCCTATCAGACTCTTTTAAGGATAAGAATAGTTCATGTTATTGGACTCTTACAAGATTAATTGGACTAATTTGATCCTATCAGACTCTTTACAGGAATGGAGTAGTTTGATCCCATCAGACGTTTTACAGGATTAGAGCATTTCAATCTAAACAGACTCTTTACAGGATTATAGCAGTTTGATCCTATATCAGACTCTTTACAGGAATTGACTAGTTTGATACTTTTAGTCTCTTTACAGGATTATAGCAGTTCGATCTTATCAGACTCTTTTATTGAGAAGAGTATTTTAGTCTATCAGACTATTACAGGATTAATTAGACTAATTTGATCCCACCAGACCCTGTACAAGATTTGACTTCTTTGATCCTATCAGACTTTTTACAGGATTAGAGCAGTTTAATCTTAACAGACTCTTTACAGGATTAGAGCAGTTCGATCCTATCAGACTCTTACAGGAATGGACTAGTTTTATTCTATCAGACTCTTTACAGGATTAGAGCAGTTCGATCCTATCATACTCTTACAGGAATGGACTAGTTTTATTCTATCAGACTCTTTACAGGATTAGAGCAGTTCGATCCTATCAGACTCTTACAGGAATGGACTAGTTTTATTCTATCAGACCCTTTACAGGACAGGATAGGACTGGTTTGATCTCCTCGGATTCGTTACAGGGCTGATTTTGTTTTGTCGAAACAGAATTATTACATTCCGGACAAAACTAACTACATATAAGACTCAGCATAGGAGCGGAATAAATTATTTGTATAAGACAAGTCTAGATCCATGTGCCATGTTTATATATTAAACTCTTTAAGAACTGCGCAATCGAGTTCTATAAGACGCTTAACATGATTAAATAGTTAAAGGTACGTGACTCTTTACATGAATTGGACTATTTTATCAGCTCTATCTGATATTGTTTTTAGAAGTGAGGCAGATTCCTTCCTTTCAAATTTAATTAAAAAAAAATAGGTTCAAAAGAAAAAAAAATGTATTTCAAATATACATGTACTTTCTTTTTATAGTGCTTTTACAATTACGATTCTTCTCATAATGTTATACATTGTAAGATGTTTTTCCAAAGCAAAAACTCGCTAAATTGAAAACTAATAGAGAACAATTATTTTAAAAAAACCTTTGGGAAAAAAAGACATGTATAGCGTGTGATAACAACACTCATTACAATATTAACGAAAATAAAGAAATTAAAATATAAATAAAACTATAATATCTGACATCGTCTTTATATAAAGGATCGCAAATGGAAAATATCAAATAAGTTATATATGCCAATGATGGTTCATTATTATTAGAATTACAGAACCGTCTCATAACTTTGCAGTGGAGATGTCACTTTTATCAATACTTGATTGAAAGGAAGACATTACAAAATTATAGAAAACAATGACTTCTCTGTATATAATAGAAAGAAGAAGAAGTAACAGTATATATTTGAGGATAATTTGATAATATAGGTATTTCACTGTGTCTATTGAGTTCAATTCATCGCACCTCGCGGTCATCAGTTATATTGACCAACAAATGAACCACAGCTGGTGGTATAGACACTGATATCGGATACGATTATTTGATGTCGAGACATTGGTATCGTGGTGTTAAAAAATATACATTATACAATATCTATTTCTGTTGTGTAGACTTGTGATTATCAGGCTTAACTAAGCACAGGATTGCCCTTGTTTTCCACTTATCCTTTCAAAATAGTGTACTTTTTATGCAATATTCTCACCTTTATCAATGAATAACACTATATTTAATTAGTATGAGTAAGGACCCTTATTTTCTTCTTTTCTGTTCTGTTCTTTTCTGTGTGTGTGTGTGTGTGTGTGCTGATATTGCAATCTGACATCATTGAAAGTCTACATTAAAGAATTTCATATGTTCTTTGGTACATATTATTAGCAAAATTGTAAAAAAAAAAAAATGTATTTTAATTACGTATTATTTTGTTCGTGCAGATTGAAAAAAAAGGTATTTCTTGATAGTGTAATACGAAAACGTGATTCATAGTTTGATTTCTATAAAAGTATTTAAAAACACATTCTGGAATTCAAAATTAAGTTCAAATATGGGTAGATACATGTACATGTAATTCATTTATTAATGCAAAAACTATAATATTGTTATTTATCAATGGAATTATTCGTTGAAGAAATTACTTTTATGTCACCATTAAAATACATAGTATTTATGTGTCCTTGTATATCAGAATACAATAAATGGACTTTATCATGTCCAAAAAAAAAAATTAGTTTTAGTGAGTATGTAAGAGAATTTATATTTTAGTAACAAGTAAGCTTTAGGTACATGTACATGTATATCTATAATCAACAGCATTCAGCATAATCAGTCTATTAGGCATTGATTTTCTCATCAATTAAAGCGCCTGAAAGACCTAAGTGTTTGTTTCTTTTTTTAGACCTTATCTGACCTTACCTGATCTTGGAAATAGAAATATTAAGCAGGAAGATTATTAATAATAAATTGATTTTACTTGGAAGTCTGGCATGAAATGGAATGTTAAGCACAAGGTGGTGCCCTTCAAAAGACCCACTCTTTACTAGATATGTTTAAATATATCAGAAATATTACCAAACCGCTATATAACACAATGAAACATTTATTTTAGAAATGAAAAAAAAAATGTTTCAGGTTTTGTATAAATATTCATTGCAAATCCCAAAATTAAGAGAAATGCATTTGAAATAAAGAATATTTTTAAAAAGCAATTAAAAACTCACAGAGTAATGTACTTTATGACCTAGTACTAGCTTAGTTCTTTTCTGTATAAAACCATACATCTCTATGACCTTCAGTAGGATTATTATTGTATGAGACTCCGGATACCGACACAGTATCAGCTGGCAAATCTAAAAAAAATAACATACATGAATCAACATTTTGGCTTCTGTATTATTTGCAGTTGTGGCATACCGATCTTCTGATGTTATACAAATATTGACCAAATACACAAACCCATTTTATTCTGGTCCACATAAGATGAAGTCAAATATTCATAAAGGCGGTTGTGAAGCCCTTATTTGACGGTGGCCATCAATATTATATATGAATTTAAAAATTATGTTTCATCACCGGATGTGTCGTGGAAGGGATTTAGAGTGAAAATATGGTAGAAATTGCTACTCTAAAATCCAATCTTGTTACTGTTTCAAAGCTTAATACATAAGCCCTAAAAGCGTGACAATAGAGAGAAAATTGATGAATGCTGTTTTTTAATCTTATCCTGATTAAATCGAGTGGTGGAATATTCTTGAATGTTGGTTACCGAAAAATTAAAGTCATGTTTTACAAGAATAGTTAAGAAACCATGTAATGAAGTTAATAGCCAATACTTCTTAGTAGTGACATAAAGCGTTCATATCATAAACCCTTTTTAAAAGTGAAAACTTCCCTTATTTAACTTTTGTATAACTAAGGGATTGCTAAATGAATTTCATAAACTTTTGGAAATTATCATGATTTTTGTGGAATCAGCGAAAAACACACTATCAGAATAATACATGTTCGACCCCACTAAGGCTTGACCAGTTTTTATTGCTTACCATATAGGATATATATATCGACTCAGTATATTCCTGTGAGCTTGAAATTAAAGATACTACAGAGTCTGACACATCTGTTTCATTTTTGGATATTTTACTGGAAAAAAAACGTTAATTGTAACCTAAAATTGTAACCTAACAACCAAGCTTTATGATAAACGTGATGACTTCAACGTACGTACGAACAATTTCTAAAAGAGGCAAGCTATTCCAAACAAGTTGATGAAACAAGAACATCAAGTCTCGTTTAAAGTCATCATTTTGCAAGTTCTATGGTCGATACAATGACCTTGTCAGCTAATACAATCTATCATTAAGTCAAATGCTGAGCGACGTTTTTCATACAGATTTATTACGCCATTTATTTACACACTGAATTGTCTACGGATTTTTCTGTTTTCCCAATCATGAGCACACGGAGGGTGTGACCGGTCGGCAGGGGAAGATCACTCCTCCATGTCACTTGATCCCACCTCTGATGTTTTAGAGGTCCGTGTTTGCTTTGCTCCTATTTGTATTGTTTCAATGGACTTTTGAGCTTGATAACTATTCGTTATCTCCATATTTCATAGTGACATGTTCCAGAATCTTGTATTTTAATGGAGAAAAAAAAATGGTAATTCTGAAAAGTACAAAATTAAAATTAAAACCTCAGATCTTGTCTGAAGAGATGGTACATGTTAATGAATATGCAGTTTGGTGACCTTGTAACCCCTACATAAAAAAAGGCCTGGTAAACATAAAGTATGGTTTTTGAGCAAATTTCACCTGTTCACCGAAACAATGTCACGCGAATATTTTATTTCAGCAAACTACATGTATTATATTTCATGGATATTCATGAAAGCTGTGTACGCAATATATTTATGTCGACATTACGAGACTTTTTTTGGCACTTTCTTGAAAGAAATATTTTTTCCAAGAATCTGAAGCATATCTTCATCACATGTATTGTGAAAATACGCAAAATTACTTACCTTCATCATATATTGTGAAAATACACAAAATTATTTACCTTCACCATGTATTGTGAAAATACGCAAAATTATTTACCTTCATCATGTATTGTGAAAATACGCAAAATTATTTAACTTCATCACCATGTCTTGTGAAAATATACAAAATTAAAGACTTTTTATTACTTTTAAATTGTTTAAAATCTATATTTCATAGAAACTGAAACAAAAATATTTAAGAAATGAGAGAAGATAAGAATGAAAAACCTTTTTTTAAAGAAATAAAAGAGGAAAAAAGTACATTAGCGAGATGTAGTCAGAAAAGTATACACATTTTCAGCTTATTAATCCCTAGATATCAGTGCACTCATGAAACAGTGAAAACCTCAAGGTAAATGACATTAAAGTATATAGGGGATTGCAAAGAATCGTCTTAAATGTTAGTAGTCCAAAACTATCTATTAATTCGATATGAACATTAAGATGCTGTATCTAGATCTACATAAAACTGGTTCGCGAGTATTAAAAAACACTATTTATTAATTTCGTTAGATACCATCTCGAAAATCTCTACTTTTTTATGACGCCTGCACAGATAGCTCTGTAAAAGGTTACGCTTCGCCAATATTTGTAGGGAGAGTAGTTCCAGAGAATAGACACTGTATGGAGTTTTGCAGTATCATTTTGTTCGAAATTTTGCCGGTTTAACAAAAGAGGTACGCACCTTCTGGTGTTATATTACACAGTCATACATATAACATTCTTCCTGTGGTTCATCATTTTAAATTGCTTTTATGGATGCAGATAAGTCATGGAGATTTTTATGGAACCAGATTTTTAAAAAAAAAAAATAAATAAATTTTGCATATTAAAAAAAAATTAAGAAGAATTTTTGTAAGTTGTCAAAGATTTGCAATTTACAGCATTTCGTCAATAAATGAAATTTATATATTTTTTCTCTCGGAATATTAAAGCTGTTTTCATTGGATCACATTTTACAAAAAAGACAATTGAAATCACAAATGCAAGTCTTACCTAAAATTACTGTAATTTTGACACATTTATTTTACATGTATTTCAGGCAGAGTAAGCAATGATTATGTATTTTTCATCAATATATACATGAGCAGCTCTTCTGATCGCTGATTGTGGTTATTGAGGTTATTTAGATTTATACCAGTTGCAATTGTCGATTCATATATGATTGAATCGTTCGTGTCAAATCCTATTTTACTGAACTAGATTTAAGTACGAGTCAAAGAGAATAATGGAATATTCTAATATTAATGGGAAATCTAGTTCTTAGGATTTGTAGTCACACATTCCATTGATTCCATTGCAGTACTCGTACGAAGAAATATGAACAATAGTATGTTGGGAAAAGTAACCATCCAACTGAATTAAAGACCAAAAAACCAGAGGCATATGTTTTATTTAAAATAATTATTCCTATCCATGCATTTACTATGTGTTTGCTCATATTTTTATCGATAAAACTTGCAATTTAGAACCTGGTAAACGAAAGGTCTTTTGGATCTCAACTTTAGGTGATGCAGAATTTGAAAATAAAATCAAACTTCTCAACAGATTGAGAAGAGAAGAATAACATTTCTTAATGAATTGATACCACAATTTTGCATTTCATGAGGCAATTGACTTGACAACTGTTATGTTTTTTCTTAGCGCTTTGAGAAATCAGAAAATTCTTCTAGTATTTTAAAAACATCAGAAAAGTACCATTTTGGCTGTAGTAAAGCAAAAAAAAAAAAAAAAAAAAAAAAAAAAAAAAAAAAAAAAAAAAAAGTCAAAAGATAGTCAAAAGACTTTCTATTTTATTTTAATTACAGAAATTTCAAAATATTACGCATTGGTCCCTCAATGTTTTGTAATGATGAAAGTTGTGTAATGTTTTGTAATAAGACGCTGTATTTTGATTCAAATAGAACTGGTACTCGGGTATACAAAAACCCACGATTTAAGAATTTCCCTTTTATGACGCCTGCACGACGGCAAGCCACAGACACACACTACAGTATCAGTAGTCTCAGAGTTAAGATTCTATATGGATTTTTGTCCGGTATTTTGCCTGTTTCACAGATGTTGTCCGCACCCTGGTATCATACTATGCAGTCGTATATAGAACTTTCTCGTTTAAATGGATTTTAAGGGTGCAGAAAAGGCAAAGAGGATGTTAAAGAAACCATGTAAGAAGACAAATTTTGTATATTAAAAAATAATAACGAAAATTTGTTTTTATAACTTGTTTAAAGATTTTCATTTCACAGCCTTTTTTTTTCTCTCTCTGTGAGCTTAGTATTTCTGAAAGCTCATTCCACTCGCTCTGGTTATTCTTTTTTCCAAAAAAAAAAAAAAAAAAAAAAAAAAAAAAAAAAAAAAAAAATTTGAAATAACAGACGAATAAATCTTTTTTTTTTTTTTTTTTTTTTTTTAAATACTTTAGATTAAATAAATTTTTTTGTTTTTTTTTTCATAACAAATACACAAATACACAAAAACTTTCACACACCTTTTCATACATGTTGGAAAAGAAGAACTGAAGTATATACATATACACATACATATACATACGTATACACATACAATATTTATTCAAGAATAATATCAAAAATTAGACACATGAAATAGACATTTCCAATCGGACCATCTATTTATGTAAAATGTATTTTCTGATAATTTCTCTTCTAAAGTATAGTAATTATATAAAAATCTCAAAATATCATTGAAAACAATACAGAATTTTTTCTGGATTGTTGAAATAAGTATTTCTTCACTAACAGAATTATCAAGTTTATAGCTACATGTATATGATCCTTTTCAAAAATACCAAAAATAACAGTTTTCACATCAAACTCAATTCTTTTACCAGACTTTTGAAAAATCCAATCTGACAATGCTAACCAAATCATAGAAACATGTGGACAGTAAAAAAAATGTTTAATTGTTTCTGGTTCTAATTCACATAATGAACAAAGTGGAGAATTTTTAATTTTAGACATGTGTAAGTATTTATTAGTACCTAAATTTCTATGAATAATTCTATAATTGAACCATATCAGTCCTGAATCTTTAGTTAAGTATTTAAAGTTTGTATAAATATGTTTCCAATTCAAATCTGATTCTAACTTAAATTAAATCAATAGCCCATTTGTTTTCACAAATAGGTCTGTGCTGTATTTTTGACATTAAATGATCATAAATAATTCTGGATCCTTTTTTATTCTGACAAAGTATTTTTAAAAATTCAGGTTGGTATGATTTAACTTAAATATTTTTTGACAATTGTTTAACATTTGGCCATGAATACAGAATTGCCTGCTTCAGTCCCTCATATGTTATGAATGGCATCTTAATTAAATAATCATTTGTGATACTTTCATAACTAATAAAATTGCCTTCTGTATCAAATAAGTCATGTACTATGTGAAACCCTTTCTCATACATTGTCTTATAAAATACATGTTTATTTTGAATCTTTATTTTATTATTATACCACTAGGGTTCACACAATATACTAGTATCTAAATCATTAAAATCAAACTTTCTAAAAATTCAGCAAAATAAAGCAAGGTTTCTTTCTAGAAAATATTTTGTATGATTTTTGCCCTTTGTTTACAATATTCAGATCCAACCTTACATAGCTTATTCATATTACATCCAGTTATTTCAGAAAAAATATTTATCCAGTTTGAATTATTTGTAAATATTCTTCTAATCCATGTTAATTTTAGGGATTTAATAAATGTTTCTATATTAGTCATCCTGCATCCACCACTTTCAGAATCCAACTGTAATGTTTTTCGAGATATTTTATCAATTTTATTTCCCCATATGAATTTATACAGAGCTTTTTCAAGTTGTTGTATCCACTGCACACTTGGTTTCGGAAGAGATATAAATAAATGTGTAAATTTTGATAAAAACAAACTTTTTACTACTGTTATTTTTCCTAATTCCTAATGATTTATTTCTTTCTGAATAAGTTTAAACTTATGGTCAAAATTAAGCTCTTCCATTTTTTTTAAGATTTACAGTATATGTTATGCCTAAAACAGTAAATGGTTCAGTTGTCCATTTTAATCCTGTATCACTACATAAAGTATTTTCTGTATTAATTTTAGAGCCAATCCAGATTGCTTTTGTTTTTGAAATATTAGGTTTTAATCCTGAGAATTTTGAAAATTGAAAAAGAAGATCAAGTGCACTTTTTAAACTCTTTTCTGATCCGTCCAAAAAAAAAGAACTGTGTCATCTGCATATTGTAATAAACAGACTTTTTCCTTCCCTATTTTAATGCCTTTGATATTTTTTATTTTGTCGCATCATATGTCCTAAAATTTCTACACAAAGATTAAATAAGTAAGGAGATACCGGGTCACCCTGACGACAGCCCCTGCCAATTTCGAAAATTTTGAAAAGATACCATTTTGAATGACACATAATTTAGACGAATAAATCTTACCTAAAGATGTTGTATTGTACTTTATGATGCATTTATTATAATTTTTATTTAACACATAGTGAGATAAGTTTAATAATCAATATATTTGCACCTTTTTGATCATGAACTTCATGTATGGTGGTATAAATTTATAATAGTTGTCGATTCATAATCAGTCTTGTCGTTTCGTATTTCATTGAACAAGATTGAAGACGATTCAATGAAAATAATAAAAATATTCAAATATTAATGGTAAATCTAGTTTTTCAGGATTGTTATCACAAATCCTATTGATTTGATAGTATTAGTATTCTACAATGAAGCATAGACAACAGTAATTGTTCCACGGAACTTAAAAACAGTGGCATACTTTTAAATCATATTTGTGTATTCATGTACTGTGTTTGAACACATGAACGCATTTTTGAAATAAGACTTACAAATCAGAATAAGGTACGCTGTGGGTCTTTTGGACCTCAACTTTAGGTGAGGGAAAACAAATGAAAGCTAAATTTAGCCTTTTTGACTAGCAAATGATTGATATGAGAAAAATAACATTACTCAATGAAAGATATTACTATTTCATACTTTATGGCGTCATTAATTTGACAATTTTCAAATATTTTTTATTGGAAGTTTGAGAAATCAGCAATTCTAGTATTTTGACCTTAAAAAGTATAATTTACATACGTCGCCTACTCCAAACTTATGTTTTATCAACAAAGCCGTATTTCTTTAGCATGAAAAAGCTTGTATGCGACGAATGTAGACACAGTTCTAACTAAATATCAGTAATAATCCACCCACTCCCTTTTAAAAAATATTTATTCAAATTTTTAACTATTACATATTACTTCCTTATAACATTGAAATTATTCTCTCAGATTTTAATATCATACAAGTTCAGCCGCTGCTTGAGTATAGTTGAAATATTTTGAAAAAAAAATAATAGAAAAATTATAGGAAAGAAGTGATGATTCAGTTAATCTGATATGGCTTGATTCCATCGGGATTTTTCTGTTCGATAAAGACAGCAGTTTCTACTTTCAGTTCCGAATATGATTTTTCATTGTTTTCCAATTTGACATTTGTGAACGCTATGTAAATTATGGCGAGTAAAGGCGTTTATGCATAGTGTTGTTTCAATTTGTGCACTTTTCGCCTAAGAAATGGTTTACTCTTTTGTCATTTATGTTCCTTAGGTCTTACAGACTGAGCTGAGCTTTTTTGTTTTTGCTTTTTTTTGTGCAAGACAGGCGAAGACAAAACAATGGTGTAAGAATGAATAATGTCATTTATTCAGTAGATTACGAAAAAATATATCCAAAATAGGGATGTAAATAATATTACTACAGTATTACATGTGGTGCAATCCTGACACCCTATTAACCACAAGTATGATATAAAAGTATGCAAAATATATGTACACAAAAACACCAGACAGAGGTCATTAAAATGTTAATATGATCAGATAAAATTTTAGAATTTCTGTAATGGGCATTACTTACAGGTCACTTACCAGAGTTGTCTAATTTATGCCAACAGAACGTAAATTAGGGATCCTGAGTAAAATGACTTATCTACAAACATTTGGTAAAAATCCAAACATATCAGTATGTTCGATTCATATCACTGAAATAGTATGCCACTGTCCTAGAATGAGCCTGTTTGATGAAAATATTAAGGTAAAGCATATTGGAGCATATTGTCTGCACAGTTGAAAAGATTATACATTTGTTTAGGGTCATACCTGGAGGTCAAAGGACAATACGCACTACACGAAAATTTGCTACCATTGCATCCTTTGTGTTTCACAGACATGTTACATTGTTATCAATTAACGATTTACCAACAAATTTCATAGTTTTCGGGAAAATGTAATCAAATTATTTAAAAATTTACATAAATTCATTTATAATTTTAAGATAAATAATTTATGTTGTACAAAAGCCGGATAGGCTCATTTCTGAGAGGATTAAAAAATATTTAACTAGTAGTTAACTCGTTATAACGAGTTAGTATCTCATTATAACAAGTTAGTTATCTCGTTATAACAAGTTAATTATCTCGTTATAACGAGATCACTAGCTCGTTATAACGAGATACTAACTCGTTATTTTAGGAATGACTCTAATTCTTGGCCAAATTATTCGAGTATAACCTGGTTTGGGTCAGTTTACGCTGTTTTATAATCCGCTCCGCTTCGCGGATTATAAAACAGCGTAAACTGACCCAAACCAGGTTATACTCGAATAATTTGGCCAAGAATTAGAGTCATTCCTTATAATTTAATTCTAAAATCATTAAACAACTGTGGGTGTAAAATTTCGTTGCTTTTTATTAGTTCAAATTTGCCGCTCAATAATACAACCCTAGTAACGGAAGTGATTGGAAGCGAGGGGAGGTAAAAACTGATACATAGTCCTAGCAGCCATGTTGTTTGTTTACATGTGGTAAGATCCAAGTGACTGTTTGAAGTTAAAGGTACATTTATTAAATCTGGAATTTTCCATGAATCCCGAGGACTGGAAATGAGAGGATTGCATGGATACAGATGATTCAGCTGGTTGTCAGGGGGGTGTATCCCCATACCAAACCAGGTTATACAGAAATAATTTGTGTTCCTTTTTGGATATTAACCAATCAGAGGCTAGAATACAAACAAAATTAAATTATAACGAGATACCAACTCGTTATAATGAGATAACTAACTCGTTATAATATGATTAATAATTAGCTCGTTATAACGAGATAATTAACTCGTTATAACGAGATAACTAACTCGTTATAGCGAGATAATTAGCTCGTTATACCGAGTTAAATATTTTTTTATCTTGTCAAAAATTAGTCTGGCTTTCGTAATTTTGAATGGTAGTGTCGAATAAAAAAAAAGGTAGTAAATGTTTTAACCCAAGGAAAAACAAAAACAGGCTGCGAATAGCCAGAACTGTCTCCTCTCACTACAGGGAAAATTTGTGGATATAAAAAATATTTTGTGTTTAGATCGTATGAACATCTTTATCAGTGCTGATTATGTTACTTGACATCTGCAGAACCGACGGCTTTACATCTACGGTATTGACTCCTAGTTGTTTAAAGGATAACTTTACATTTCACATCTCTGGTACTGACTGGTAGTTGGCTATAGGATAATTTTACATTTCACATCCCAGGTTCTAATTACTAGCTGCTTAAAAGCTTACTTCACATCTCCGGTACTTACTGCTGGTTGCGTATAGGGTTACTTTACGTCTCATATCTCAGATACTGACTGCTACTTGCTTATAAGGTTAATTTACATATCACATCTCTGGTACTAACTGCTATTTGCTTATAGGGTCACACTTTATATCTCACATTTCTGGTTTGACTGCTGGTTGCTTTTAGGGTCACTTTACATCTCACATCTCATGTACTGACTGATAGTTGCTTTTTAGGGTCCCTTTTTAAAGATCGCAAATCTCTGGTCATAAGTTTACATCTCATATCTCTGGTACTGACAGATAGTTGCTTATACAGTCAACTAACATCTCTGGTACTTGCTTGCTACTTATAATGATACATGTACTTTATCCCTCTAATACAAACTTCTGCCTGCTTTTAATGTACATCTCTAGATCTGGAACTGATTTTTTTCTTGCGTTACTTTACATCCTCTTGTTGTTTATAAGGTCACTGTATATGTCTTGTTCCGACTTTAATGACTTATAATGTTGCTTTACATGTCTGATTCTGACTAGTAGTGACTTATAATGTTAATTTACATGTCTTGTTCTGACTCTAGTGACTTGTAATGTTACTTTACATGTCTGGTACTGACTGTAGTGACTTTTTATGTCATTTTACATGTCTGGTATTGACTGATATTGACTTATAATGTTAGTTTATATATCTGGTACTGACTTGTATTGACTTATAATGTTACTTTACATGTCTGGTACTGATTATAAGTGACTTATAATGTTACTTTACATATCTGGTACTGATTATGTGACTTATAATGTTACTTTACCTGTCTGGTACTAATTGGTAGTGACTGATTATGTTACTTTACATGTCTGGTACTGACTATAAGTGACTTATAATGTTACTTTACATGTCTGATACTGACTGGTAGTGACCTACAATGTTACTTTACATATCTGGTACTGACTATAAGTGACTTATAATGTTACTTTACATGTCTGATACTGACTGGTAGTGACTTATAACGTTACTTTACATGTCTGGTACTGACTGGTAGTGACTTATAATGTTACTTTACATGTCTGGTACTGACTGGTAGTGACTTATAATGTTCCTTTACATGTCTGATACTGACTGATAGTTACTTATAATGTTCCTTTACATGTCTGATACTAACTGATAGTGACATAATGTACCTTTACATGTCTGATACTGACTGATAGTGACTTATAATGTTACTTTACATGTCTGATACTGACTGGTAGTGACTTATAATGTTACTTTACATGTCTGGTACCGACTGGTATGACTTATAATGTTCCTTTACATGTCTGGTACTGACTGGTAGTGACTTATAATGTTCCTTTACATGTCTGATACTGACTGATAGTGACTTATAATGTTCCTTTACATGTCTGATACTGACTGATAGTGACTTATAATGTTCCTTTACATGTCTGATACTGACTGATACTGACTGATAGTGACTTATAATGTTCCTTTACATGTCTGATACTGACTGATAGTGACTTATAATGTTCCTTTACATGTCTGGTATTGACTATAAGTGACTTATAATGTTCCTTTACAAGTCTGGTACTGACTGGTAGTGACTTATAACGTTACTTTACATGTCTGGTACTGACTGGTAGTGGCATGTACTGTTTACTGGTAGTGACTTATAATGTTACTTTACATCTCTGCCATTGGTTGATGTTACATCTCTGGTGACTGCTTATTGTTGATAATGTTACATTAAAATATACGTTACAGTCGATGAATTGTGAAAACGTTCATTGTTCACTTCATTACTTCGAACTTGGCGTCCACAATTATTATTTCGTTCCTATAATCTCCCTTTAGTTACGGTCAGACTTTTTATACGATTAGATGGGTATTGATCCTAAAAGGGCTGTGCCATTTCTATCGGCATCCTGATCTACCATGTAACACCCAGATCGCTTGAATTATTGCCGTCCCTGGTGCCTTTGGCTGAACAGTTTTCCTCTAAATTAAGCCCAATTACAGAATCAATTTAGCTTTGACAGATATTCCACTGAATTTTCGTTAGAAACAGGCGATAAGAGAAGGGAAATTACAAAAGGCAAGAGGGTGGTGTCTCCGGAAGTTAACAAGCGCCATTATCTATTCTAGAAACATTATTGGCATACTGTGTGTTAAGTTTCTCGATGTCAAAGCTATGTTCAGTCTATGATTGTTCACTGTCATAAATTAATTTTATAGTAGGACAATATATCTGATCACAATTTCCTCATTACATAATTAAGTTAGATCAGAACTTGAGATATTTGTATTTTCTGTCTCATAAACATAATAAAATACATAAATTCATAGTTTTTCAAATCCATGGTATCTGAAGCGTTTTATTCATTATGCAGTAATGTCGATTACTTTGTATAACGCTGATCTGGGGTATTTTAGCCAAACTTCAACTGATTCTTTGGTCAGAATTGATAAAACATAACGAAGAAAAGATAAGTATTAATATCCTAAACTAGTCTTTGTATATGGCACCTCCACTAAAGAATTTTTGACCGTTCCAGATTACTTGATTGGCAACTACGAGAGCTATCATGAAATATTGCCTCTGTCAGGCCATTGGCAATTATCTTCTTAATTATTGGAATGATTAGGAAAATGATGGCTAATGACCGCACTTCTCTGTTTAAAAAAAGCATTAGCCTTTATTTGTATGCTTAAGATTAAGAAACAAGGACTGGTAAAAGTTAATATTCTACAGCTGAGCATCATGTACCGTGTATATCAGATATACGAAAATATAAATTACACGAATTTTTGAAATAGATTCTAGTTAATAACAAAGATGTAAAATTTTGTGCTCTTTCGACAAAGGACAATGTACAGTACTACATGTATTTTTTAATCTCTCCACAACATTAACTCCATTCCAATCATTTATTGTACCATGACATAGTATAAATATATAGTCAGCTTACCAATAAAACTACGACTGAACAGTTAACAATACTGCTTCGATTTTTTTTTAATCTAGAGAGCGACAAACACTGAAATGCTATTTTTGAATGCAAGGTGCTTGTACTTTCTAGAGAATTCTTTGCTCGATTAACCAATAGATGTTTTTGACGCAGTGCAAGAAAACAGGAATGGTTCTCCATAATTCCATAAAGGAAAAAAAATATGGATTTATATACCTTTAATGTTCTGGCTAGGGTCCAATTCAAAAACACACGTTACAGTGTACCAAAAACACGGGGGGAAAAACAAATGTATAGAACTTACAGTGAACTACATTCTGGAAACTACTGACTTCGCTTGTAGGAAAACTACAAGTCTTGTAGACTCAGATTTAAAAAAAATAACAAGGTGGCTGAATTTTACAATAATTACAAAAAATAACAGTATTGAATTATAGAGAAAAAATGTCTTTTAAATGAATTTAATTTTTTAAACTTTATTTAAATGAAAGGAATTATAAGTAATCGATAGGAACACGTACATGTACACATTTGATTTTCCGTGTCTCTTATACTAATACATATGTAGGTAGGGGGATAAACAAGCCTTTAACAAGCATCGTGAGATTTGGTTCTTTGATTCAACTGGGACCAAATCTAATGGAGCTCATAAAAAATCAACAACTGAATCTGATGAACAGTTCATGTTGCGTTTATAATGTGTGTTGTTAAAAGGCAATTTTGCTTGTACATTAGTACATTTAAGATTATTTCTCTTTTCCTGTAGGTAGTGTCGCCTACAGCTCTTACGGATGCTAAAACTTTGCTAATGAATGCTTTTGATGAGAACAGTGATGGGAAAATTGATATAGCAGAGGTAAGAGTCCATCAATAAGAACAATTAAGGTGCTTATGTTTTAAAATTATTAGCAATATTCATGTATCCAAATACTTGCTTTATAAAATGCAGTGTGGCCTCTTAGCTTTGACCTTTGATAAAATATAAAATTGAATTTTATTTTATTAAAATGTCCTGGATGCTATGTGTATGATTTCACAGTATTAGATTGTCAATATGTTAACTTGTATTTACCATTTCCATACTTTTATAATATAATTCTGAATTTCCTCGATGAAACAAACCCATATACAATCATCCGTACCTATGAGTCCCTGAATCAGACTTATCTAAATGTTATCAAGGCATCGTCCTTTGACTTTATCAAAACGTTTAATGTACGACAGCCTTATAATTGCTCCTAAACACTTTTCATCTTACTTTAAGTACTGCTCTTCAAACTTGGCGCCAATCCGTGCTGTACCGTACGTTTTGTGCGTGGTATAATACCTAACTGGGTAGTATAAAACAGACGCACAAAAAGACAACTATCAGTAATGTTTTACTGCTCACTCAGATATGGAGCATGCGCAGCTGTCAGAGCCAATCAGAATGATAATCATCCCATTATTACATTTTGTACTAGATTCATTTAAGTTGGGTAAGTCTGATGCCATGTATACCTAGTACTTTTGGATCCCCATCAATTTTCATTGGATAAAATACCCATAACAAGTTTTTCATTGTTATTGTGTATGTATTTGCCCATATTATAATCAATTTATAACTGTTTAGCTATTTTTAATTACAATACATTCATAGTAAACTTATGTACAATCTTTTCCTTATTAGGTAAAATTTCATAAATGAGACCCACAAATAATATCTGTAATGATACCCATCATGCGGGTAAAAGAGTTTTTTTTAAACACCAACAGCTAAAAACATTACAATGGAATATTTAATTACCAAACATACCATCTAGTATATATAATACATATACTAGAATCACCTTGTCAGCCCGTCTGTTTATCTGTGGTCGCAGATTTAAGAAAGCATTTAGCCCTGTTCTTCAACTTACATCAAGTCAATACTAAAGTTGCGTCAATTTTATATTACATCTATGGATGCAGGTCCTTGCTTGGGGTGCTCCGTCTGAACTACATTTTAGACTTGGGTGACTCTACTGTAGAACGACACTTGCATCTATTCTTAGCATCTTACAAGTTATATCCAAACTAAATTTGTAGATATGTCTATGGGTTAGTCTGATATACACCATTATCACCTAAATAATATGGAATTTGTGTCTCCCCGCTGATTCGATTAGCAAGAGCAATGTTCTACGTGCGAACAGCTAAAAAACAAGACAGGCTATTGATAAATAAGTTGACGATACAAGAATATCAACAATGTCGTTTACCAAATTCTTTGGTAGATACAATGACGTTGTTTGCAAAAAAAAAAATTGTCGTTAAGTTGACTAAGGTCTTTCATACAAATTGTTCGGCGATCATATTCACAGTAAATTGTCTACGGATTATATGACAAGGAGCACACAGGGGTGTGACCAGTTACCGGTCGACAGGGGATGCTTACTTCTCTATGGCACCTGTTTTCAGATGTCTGTGTTGGCTCTGCTCACAATTTGTATCGTTTTATGGACATGATCACTGTTTGTTATCTTTACATTTCACTTTATCTTACCCTATCCAACTCTGCCACAAGACCATTTCGCCGTATGTTCTTAATAGAAATATCACTTTTTAAAGTTTGCGTACAATTGAATTATTCAAGATTGACCTGCGTCAAACCCATCTGAACGATTTACGCTTCTGCTGTTGTATCTATTTTCATATGCCGTACATGACTTTGCATAAATATCGAGTATTCCCATCTCTCACATGTACATGTAAGATGGCATAAATCATCTCAAGAATTAATGGACAAGGCTGTCGTAAAATCTCCGGACCGTTCACCTCTAAGAGACGTATGGAAGTTGATTTTGTTTTGATTATCTTGGTCAGAATAATCAATATTGTTAAAATTTTGCAATGAACTTTTTTTTCATTTTGTTTCTGTTGGTACATATTCATGTTCCACACATAATCGACATAATTAAATTTGTTTCAAATGCGTGATGGGAGTATTTGTTATGCATGTATGCTTTTTTCCAAAATTTACGAAGTACGTGTACTGTACATATTCTAACATTTATTTTACAGCTAGCTCAGATTCTACCAACGGAAGAAAATTTTTTGCTTCTCTTCCGGAGGGACAACCCCTTGGAGTCCAGTGTCGAGTTTATGAAGGTTTGTCTCCATACAAAAAAACCTTAATGTGGCCATATAATGACAATTACCCGATTAATTTTGTCCAAGAGATGGACACTTGATTAAGTTTGCGTACATTTGTAATTGCTAATTCGTTTTTATAGCACGACTGCATAATCAATCTGTTGACATCCGTCATTACGTTTTCCGTCTGAGCATGTATGGAATTGGTAATTTCAGGTTTGGAGGGAATTCGATAAAGACAGAAGCGGATATATCGAGGGCGACGAGCTGAAGGTATGCTTCTGTATAGAATACAAGTTAAGCTGGCTGATATTGGAATACTCATTAACTGGCTGATGCTTTTGGCGAAATCATTAAACGCATACCAATCGTGTTTTAGGACGTTAACTCTCAATATAATGAATTTATATCAGACTTTTTCTCAATTGTGTTTGAGTCATATGAGAATTTCTCATGTAACAGGGAATAGATGATAAATAATCTCTGATGTCCTTGGAGATAATTGCCACAATAAAACTTGTCGTGTGCGATAGATTTCTTGTTACATAATCTACAGAAGCAGAAATGATGTAATTTTTGTGAATTAAATTCAATAATCATCTGAAAAAAAAGGTCAGATGTCCACATATCGGACTTGAGTACTGTAATGGTGCTTCGCCCTTTTACTTCAGCATAAAGCACACTACCCTGTCTTTGAACATCACCTGCTGTATCTAATTTTAAACTCTTATTGGCATGTGTGAAAGGGCATGTCCAGTTTTGTCCTTTATTCGGCTTAAAAAATGACAGTTGGCACTTAACTACATTTTTTTAAAAAAAATGTTAAATAGGCAGAATTGATAATGATTTACAGCGCATACATAGAGATTACCAAAAAAAAAATAATAAAATAAAAAAATAAAAATAAGGATTTCAAGAATTTTCAAATTTCCCAATTTTAGATGATTGTCATTTAAATTCCCCCCCCCCACCCCCTCCTCTGTTTGTCACACACAAAGAGTACAATGTATTTAATACTTGTGCATAAAATTTGCAAATAGATTTGCGTTCAATTTTTTGAAGCAACATGCACTCTAAAAATGATGAAAATCATTAAAATTTCGAAAATTCTTAAAATGAATTGATAACCATTCTATAAACCATATGCTCTCACCTTAAATCAAATACTTTTGAAACAAACTACATAGGTGTTGTTTATAAACTCTTGCACTGTTGTGAGTGCTTCCAAAAAAGGAAGGAAAATAGGCCCCTTTAATGTCCTATGTTTGTTGTTCTTTGAGTTTAAATGTGCAGTTGTTTATGTATTTTACAGGATTTTTTGTTACACTTGTTGAAACAATCCAAAAGAGAGAATGACGTCACAGAAGAACAACTGATCACCTATACAGATACGGTGGTAAGTGTGCTCACCTGAGCCATCGCTTCTCTCCCCTTGTTCAACTATGCACCCCTGATCTGTACAACACGGGTGACTTTTTCCCACTTCTTACACATTGTGTATAGTTACTTTATGAATATTTTTATACATCTACGTATGTATAAATAAACGATTAGACATTGTTCAGTTTTCTATCAGTATAACACTCAAGCTCAATAAAATGGTGCAACTGATGTCGCTGGGGGGTTAAGCGTAAAAAATAATGAGATGTCAAAGAACATATTTTTTAAATGAATGCATGAATATGTAACCTTTAAGGCAAATATACAAAAATGTAGTAAACAAACCATATTGAGATATTTTGTTTGGCATATAGTGATTTTTGAAAAGTACGCTACTGTCGCCAACATCGAATAATTACGCTTAAATGCCTACTTTTTGTACAAATAACAGTTCAATCTTAAATTAGATAGCATATGTCTTCAAAATATTTATTTGTGAAATGTTTTAACTTTTAATAAATTATAGAGCATAATTACAAATACATTACCAAACTTTAATTTGATATCCCCATGTCGCCAGAAACAGATTAAAAACCGACTGTGACATTTAATATAGTATGAGTATCCTGTATTGTATGCCTGTAAGATTGGAATACGTTTTATTTTGAAGGAAAGTTCTTGAGAATTAAAAATAAATGATACAAAACAATGTCACAAATACTTTGAAATTACATTCTATCTTCCTATTTTGCATGCATATGGATATGAAACATTCGTTGTATTAATTAGTTTAATAGATGAAATAGAATGATATCCTGGTTAAACATGTGATACTTTTTCTTCTATCCAAGAACTGTATTCCATGCTCCAACCATGATATAACAATGTCTTATTGTTAGCTTACTATTTAGAGAAAATGATTAAATGAAACAACCGTTACCGAAACATTCGTTACCAAACCTCTTAAAGAAGAATGATTTATGAGTTCAAACACCTTCTGCATATATATGTGGTCAAATATTTTGCGCCAGTATTCAAATTTTTACATCCGGAGTATGGTACTACCTTTTTATGATTTTTTTCTAAAGTCTAGACAGTGTTAGTGAGTTTGTTTTCTAGAATGCAATAACAATGAATTAAATTGAATGAATTAGTATGTAACTATTAATATATATATATATGTATAACGACCGACAACAATGTAACCAGTTTCAATCTACACCTAAATGTCTTCTATTACTCTTGAAAGGTTTTGAAACATTCGTTACCGAATGTAACGAATGTTACGAAATTTTTAACAAATCATATATGAAAATTGCAACGATATTTACAGAATTTCTTTCATGACTAATTGTTCGAATGTAAACTTTATTGATTGATTTGTATCATTTTAAGCTTAAGTTGCATAAATTTTTATTATAAACTGATTCTAGAGACGCATTATTGAACACACATATTAATTCTGAAGAAAAACATTAATTGAAATTATTTTGAAAGAGAATCTGTATATTCAAAGTCCGAGAAATTACCGAACACAAACATCTCCTAACATTACATCTGTATACATAACGTGCAAGTTAAGGTTATCCGAAAACCAAGTTGAATTTGATTCGACAAAATGAATTGTTTTTGTAATCTTAGAAAAATTTATTAATGCTACATGTACCTTTGTTTTGCAGCTACAATTATTCGACAGAAATAAGGATGGAAAACTGCAGTTAAGTGAAATGGCAAAGTAAGTTAAGCGATATGTTCTGATTTGTATACAAATGAAAGAAGGCGATAACTATAGCTTATAATGAAACTAAAGCTATGTTTTTGGAATTGACCATGCAAAGAAGTTACCAATAAAAATATACTTTAAACTATTGATTTTTTATTTCAACTTTGTCTTGAGATATTAATTTATCACTGCGTAGTAAAGTCAGAAAATTTAATATAAACTTAACTGTAGACAAGATAAATTGTAAAACAGTCTTCTTGAAAAACGCTTAAAAGTTTCGTGTTCAATTTTGGATATTATGAATTTTTATGATGTTCTCTTCTTGGTATATTTTTCCCCTTCAACTATTTCAGACTTCTCCCAGTAAAAGAAAATTTCTTGTGCCGACCAGTATTCAAGGTATAACATTTTCTATGAAAACACATTGGTAAATATTATATAATTAAAATTTTCACACAACACCAGTTTACACATTTTAAACTCATTTTAATTTTATTTTGAATATTTAAGTTAAACAAAATGACAACTAAATGCATTGTTTGTAAAAGAGCTGGTTAAAAAGTCGATGCTTATTATTTTGCTTTTTTACTTTTCATTTTTGCCTTGAGAGAGAGAGGGGGTTGGTTGCCTAGATATTGTTCTAGTTTTCATTCATAATATATGAAATATGACATTTTACATAAATGTTATTTAAAGAACTGCCATACTTCAAATACATACAAGACTCGGATCAGAGATGTAACGAATATTAGAGATGGTTGCTCATTCTGCAAGTGAACTATTAAAACACAGCACAAATATGCTAATTCTTTAATATTCAAATGCACTCAATATACCATTCACAATGTTTCCATATTTCCCATTCATAACCTTTCCATCAAAAAGAAATCAAATTTTAATGACCTTTGAGAGACAGACAAAGGGAGTAATTTCACAACACACAATTTTGTCATTAATTGCTAAGTTTAGAACCAAAATGGCCGATTTTTTTTCAGCATATTCCTCTTTACATTATCTTCATTCCTACTCAACAATTATTTATTGCTTCCCACTTCTTTGGATAGTGGGATGCAATAAACAATTTTAGAGTATGATACATACAAATATTTTTTAACAATTTAACCATGGTCTAATTAACAAAATTTTATTTCCCTTGTCCCTTTGGCGACTTTTTCTGATCCCTATTGCAGAAGAGTAATAGAAAGGTAAGTAATTCGCAATTGTTGTCATGATATCGATGATATATAGCGTTCTCGGATATAAAGGGTAATAGTTGATAGTTAATGATAGTCACATATTAGATATACCCTTCCTCTATAAAACAGGCAACAATGTCATCTACAAATGTAAATCGTAATGGAATGGGCTTAGATTAGTAAATGTTTTCCTCTTCTGGTTCTTGACTGCCAGTAAAACAATTCTGACTAAAGATATTCCCAACTTTACACTCTACTCTGAATTAAACATCGCTTTTCCTCTCGACAAGAACAAGTTTTATTTGACTTTCCTTTCCGTCTTCGAAGGAGATATCTGTGATATTTTCAAAGAACAGACATCTCCAGATGACAATTTTCTCTCTCACGTGATATTCTTCAGATATTTCTCACGTGACACTCTTTTCAGAGACAGTTCAGAAAGAACAGTTCTGTATTTGGTGTAAGTCTTTGCATGCTTTTACATCCTGTATTTTTTCTTTGACATTTCTAAGTTGGCCACTAAGTAATCACGTTCGCCACAGGAATCTAAGAATCTAGTATTGATATGTACTTTTGGCTTTAAAGGAACCTTAACTTAAAATTAAAAGATAATAAAAGCATTGAATTTAGTTCTCCAAATGAAAAAGTATAAGATTATATCCATGGAAAATCACATTTCGTTGACAAAAATTAAAATGATGTGTGAAAGAATGCTTATACAATTGCCTTATCAAATACATCAAAGCTATATAAAGTTTATATTTAATGAATAAAGTTTATATTTAAAAATCAATGCAAGATATACATTCTTAAACAAAGTTAATTTTATTGGAAAGCAAATTAATTACAATATAAAAGCATTTTAATCATTCACATTTAAAGCATAATTGTACACGAAAACTGGGTACTGCTTGCCTTAATTAAATACTACAGGAATGTTTTGAACACAAAAAGGGGAATCAATTAATATCAACAATTGACCATTGACGATCAATTACCTTAAATCGTTAGGAGTCCCCCTACCCCCCCCCCCTTTTTTTTTTAGAGGATTAAGACAATTTTAAGTCATTCAACATAAATGTTGATTTACTCAAGAACACATTTCTATGCGACACAAACATTCTGCGTGGTTCAAACTGCAGACTTTATACCAGGACATTTTAGTTAAAAAATGAAACAAGTGCCTCCATAATTTGAGGTCTCTCTTTTAAGCACTAAATGGGCTGCTACCCCCCCCCCCCCCCCGTCCGCCCCGGAAAAATAAGAAAAGAATGAAATTTCAGATATCGCAAAATATTCTGTAGATATGTCCTTTAATATTACAGTTTGTGAAAGTCTTCCATCTGCATTATGATTTTGGGATTTAATTTTAAAAGATCAGCATTTCGTTCTTTTTCAGTTTGATGTCATTTTTAAAGCTCAATTTTCAAAACACAAAGTTCTACTTACAAGTTGACTATAGGAATAATGAAACTTTGATTTCCTGTAGCGAGCGGGATACATATTATTCCGATGCACAAGCTCTTTCCATTTTCTTATGTACACTTAAACACGGCACTACTCCTCATGATAACATTGATATTTTATAAAAAAAAAAAAAATCCTACGTTGCTACAGTTTTTAATTATTTTTTTTAAAATTTATTTCGACCAAGAGACTTACATTTTCATATGAACGTGAACTGTATAGTCCTTTAGTACTTACATAAATATTATATAAATGTAATAAATTAAGATTTAAAAAAAATAAATTAACGTGCTTATTGGTGGTAAAAAAGTGTTTCTCCGAATTCAAGGAACATTTAAGTTGTTTGTGGGAATTTATGCTAAATTACATACTGATCAAGAATTAAAGACTAGAATAATTATGTTTTCCTTATGTTTTCATGTAAAATCTTTATTTCCTTTGTAGAGTGCTAGTAAATTGACAAAAGATGACATCGATAAAGTTTTTCGTCTTTATGACCGAGTAGGTAACAGTGCGTTTGTTTAATAATTCTTATCAGTAATATTCCAATCAAATAAGAAAACAGTTAAAAAATTTACCATAACATGTTATGTCTATTCGTCTATTCAGTCTTCCAAACTTATTCCAAGTTCAGTATTTATTTTACAACAGGATAACAGTCATTTTATAGAGAATGAAGAATTAAATGGGTTCCTTAAGGACTTGATGGACCTCGTGGAGGAGGTAGGGGGCATTTACTCAAAACTAAAACTGATCATCAAAAATAATATTTTACTTTATGTTAGATGTCTCATAGGTACAGTAAACATTACCTGGGCAAGTTTTAGTAAATAAAAAAATTTATACATAATTAACATTCCATTTTCACAGGATTATGACGAAGCTGACCTGATTCAGTGTAGAGAGGCTTTGCTGCGGGACTGTGACCAAAACCAGGACGGTAAAATTGACTACAACGAACTTAGGATGCTGTTGATGTCCTATAACCAAGCCTCCCTTGACAACCCCGGCTTTGAGCAAGAGGATTCCTCCTAAAGTCCTTAAACAAGGCTTAAAGTTCCTTCACTGCGGGTGTGCTTCAACCCCGAGACGGAACAGTTTGGGTTGCTGTTCAGTTCCTATAAAATATTAAACTTTTCTATAATTATCTTTTCTACTCTAATCTATTCTTAAATTCTTCCATCTGGAGATATTTTTTTAATTATTTTACCAAGTTGTATGTTTGGGAACGTCAGTATGTCTTGAATGTCATCCAGTTTTGCTTTCACTGCTTTGAATGTGGATAATGCGATGTAAATAATCAAAATATGAAACGTGCCAGCATCAAACGGCTTATGCTAAAATACTCCATTTACGTGCTTACATATATAAAAATGTTACCCTTTCTTTTTCGTTTTATTTCGTACATTGTCTTTGCGTCAACAAAGTTTTGCCAAATAATACATGTAGGTATTTGAAAAGACAATTTTTCTAATCATCTAAATGTAGTTGTTTTTAAGAATTTTGCACTTTTGTAGTAATGTATGCATGTAGTAAATGCTGCAGTGGTATAATATATAGACTTTTATATCTAAAAATCTAGATTTTAATATCGAAAAGGTATATATGCTTTCCTAAGTTATTAAGTGAAGTTATATTAATGAGCCAAAATGGTAAACATATTAATTACTTGTACATCAAAATGCTGATTAGACTTAGTATTAAACACCTTACGAAGAATGACTATTCCACTTATTAAATAATACCTTGCCAACGTATTTACAACGAGATAGAACAGATTGAGTCGAGCATTTTCAACTTAAACTGTTAATTTTGACAGTCAGATAATGAAAAAATAAAGGTGAATTGATTAATTAGCTTCCTAAATGCTTGAAAACAACATACATTCTTCAATTATTATAAATAATAAGTTATTGATATATAAGCTTTTGAGATGTACAGAATAGTGTTAGTCACCGGGTGTGACCTGCTTTTAAATCTTCAATTAAAAAAATGATAATTTGAGATTGTTATGTTGTCTTTTTGCCAACGGGAACCCGTTTACCAGCCCGCCATGATCGGCAAACGGAAAAATCCATAGACAATTCAGTGTGTTTGTTTGTTTGTTGTTTAATGTCCTTCTCGAGAATTTTTCACTCATATGGAGACGCCACCACTTGCCCGTGAAGGGCTGCAAATTTATACCTATACTCGGCACTCAAGGCCATTGAGTAGTAAGGGATCTTTTTCGTGCCAACACCTACTGTGACACGGGACCTCGGTTTATACGGTGTCATCAAGGACCGGTCTCCACGTCCCTCAGTTTATTTGGAGACCGGTCCTTCGGATGAGACTGTATAAACCGAGATCCCGTGTCGCAGTAGGTGTTGGCACGAAAAAGATCCCTCACTGCTCAATGGCCCTAAGTGCCGAGTATAAAACGTTAAACAACAAACAAACAAACATACTGAATTGTCCATGGGTTTTCCGTTTGCCGATCATGGCGGGCTGGTAAACGGGTTCAATGTGAAGAAAATGGCCTAATAATTTGTATGAAAAACATCAGTCAACATTCGACCTAATGATTGATTGTATTTGCTAACAAGGTAATTGTATTGACCATAAAATTTGCAAAATGATGACTTAAAAAAAGATTGTTGATATTCTTGTTTCATCAATTTATTTGTCAACAGTTTGCCTCGTTTTATAAATTGTTCGTACGTAGAGCATGCTTTTGCGTATCGAATCAACTGGGAGACATAAACTCCATATGCAGGTGAAAATGGTATATAGCTACATAAAGGGAAGTTGACGATAGAAAAGTTGCAGTCATCACTTTTATCAAAACGATTTGTCAGGTTACCATTAATTTTATTTCTAGTGAAATATCCAATTATGAAACAGATGTGTCAGACTCTGTAGTATCTTTTATTTCGAGTAGAAAGGGATATATCGAATTAACGTAGGACTAAAATGAATATTGTTAATTGTTAAAACGTCGACGATATATCTAAATGTATAATTGAAGACCACAGGAAGAGAGAGACTTCTTCTTTTCATGTAGAAGTTTTAGATTAAATTCTGCTTCATATGAATACAAAAATAGGTCTGCTAATAACGGGACACAATTAGAAGCCATGGGAATTCTGAAAGAATATTGGAAGACTTGATATTCAAACACTTCATAGATATTGTCAATCAGAAACTCAAGCATCTTTACAATATCAACTTCGGAGTACTTGTTTGTACAATCAGAATGTTTTTTAACCAATGATGTTTTTTTGACTAATTACAAGGCACAGTAAGTAAGTATTTACGAGTTCCTATTTAATTGATAAAGCAGCTGTCTATGAATTCAAAAGTCACAACTTTATTTTATCGTGGGGAATCGTTGAATTAAGTGTTGAAAAGTCGTATATTTTGATATTAATTTTTGGTAAAATTTTATGATTTAAAATTTTCTTGAATATATTGTTGTACACTACTCCATAATATTTTAGTGAGAAGTAAAGAAGGAGCTTGATAGAACATTTACAGGAACCCGCTTTATCTTTGTAAGGATTTTTATGTAAGCTGGTTGATGTCCGTTTTGTGCCGATTTAACCATATTTTAGCCATATGCTGAGAATAAAAGAGAAAGTCATGAGGTTCTGTGGCGATCTCAAGGATATTCTCTTTTAACTCCTCAGACAGAGGCCTATGTGTCAAGAGGACATTATCTTTGAAAGCGAACCACCAACTAATGTTCTATCAGACGAACTAAAAGTTATAAACGAATACAATATTCTACAAAGGCATATTAATGAAATACAGTTTACACGTGAAAGAAGTGTGGCAAATTTGATGCTTTTTGAAAGCAGTTCAACGTCCACAATGACAAGGTTGGTAAGACTATATGTAAGAAGCCACAATAAAAAGTCCAATAACATATTTAATATAAAAAAACCCGGATCTTTTTATGATGTTTGTTTTTGGAAGTAGATAAAAGGTCAACTGCTAGTCTATAAGCCAAATAATTTTGAAAGGTTTATTAAAATGCTAAACATCAAAGCTTGTGTAATGGCTGAAAAGATGTAGGGAAAATATGAATGTTTTTAAATGAGGTCTGGTGCAAGAGCCTGTAAACCTAGAATGTAATGTAGAGAAGCTTACTAATGAACACTGTAAACCCAATTTCAATCTCATATCTTTATCTTTTTCATTTGCAAAATATGAGATGAAGCTAATTTTTTTAAAAAAAAGTAGGTCAATTTTTAGGTTAGAATTTCTGGTTTATTTGAAAAGGGCATTTTGACAAGCATTGTATATGCTAACTGTTGCAGTTCTACTTTTCAAGGTTTAAAGGATACAATGTACATGTATATTGACACTAGGTCAGTTACCCCTTTTTCGTAAAAGAAATCTATATTGTCATGCAATACACATACCAAAGCAGACCCCCACCTCTTACGGTTCCAAAGTATACGAAAAATATTATAATTGTTTTTTAAAAAAACCTGTAGGCGTCCAGCAAACTAAGGCAATCCCCAAGTGCCGTTCTGTTGTGTAAAAAGAATCTTTATATAAAGTCGTACACATTCAAACAATTGTTTCATATACAATGTATATCAAATTGCTTATAAGCAATCTGTTCCGTATAGTTCAATGATCTAATTCATGTGACCTGGCCTTTTATCAAGGGGACCGCCAACCTAAATATGTTTCCAGTAACTAGGTCACATTCAAATTGAACGGTGTCTCGTAAAAGTGTTCATATTCACAGTGTTGTCCTTCCTGATATACTTTATTTTAGCAAATATTATTATGACTGGATTTTATTTGCTAAAATAAAGTATATCAGGAAGGACAGTGTTCACAGAAAGGGAAGACCAATGATCGTATTGTACATACATGTAATTTGATACAATAGTCCTGTGTATTCTAAATTCAGACTAACACAGGTTCATAAACATAAATATGCTTAGTCAAGAAAACGCTATAAAAAATGTTACTGAAAAAGGTGAAGTCAACGAACAGTGATCAATCTCATAAATCCTGTAAGCATCACGAGTCGTGGACAGGACAAAAATATGGACCCCTGGAAACTCCAGAGGTGGGATCAGGTGCCTAAGATGAGTAAGCATCCCCTGTGAACAGTCACACCCGCCGTGATACTTCTATATTGATCAGGTAATTAGAGCAGGTTATAGTCAACGTTAGTTTTAAAATAATGACCTAACAATTGGTATGAAAAATGTCAGTCAAAATACGGCTAAACAATAGGCTATGTTATGCAAAACGACCACAGAATCTACAATGTGCTGACATTAAACCAGATTGTGGAAAATCCTATAAAAGAAACTTAAATGTATTTGTGCCGTCTTGTGCTTGAGAAAAACATTAAATTGTTTCACTGTGAAGAACTTTAAACCCCTATTGAAGCTCTTGAACAAATTTATTCCATATCTGTGAAACATAACCACAGATTTTGAATGAATTAATCAGTTGAAAGTACTCTAAAGTATTTTTTTCCCAGTGAACACATTTTTGCAGCACAAAAACTTGAAACTATTTCAACATATATATTCTATATTCACTAAAACATTTAAACAAGACATTAATTTTGAAGCGTATCATTCGAAGGATAAGGCATTCGTATAAGTTTCATTAGGTTGGTAAGGTTGGTACATATTTTGAACGAAGTACAAATATTGCTCATGTATCTACTACATGTGGAAACAGGTAACACATTAAATTAAAGTTGCAGCAGAAAAAATAACTCGATGTTTCTTGTATCTTGAGCTCTCGCGGAACAATTTATCTGTACCATGTAGTCTATCCAACACCCCAAGAACACCATAGTTCCCCGTAAATCTGGCAAAAATGACAAAATAATAAATTTATTCATAAAATCGGCCAACTATCAAAAGTGAACCGAATAATAATTTTGCCGATGTATAGAATACCATAGAAAACATAGCTACTATATGTGTAATCTTCACTTCTATGCATTTTAATATTTAGTTTTACTTGCTTTAAGTGATGGAAGTCATGAAATTCTGGCGATGGTAGTAATGGTAAGTGGTATCCACTATGATGAATGATAGTAACAGTGAACGCGATAGCAAACCACCATAACGAGGTCACAAGATTACTTGCAAATACCACTGGTCCGCACAAAAACGGAATAAGGTTGGAGATAAGCATTTCTACAGGGTGAGCATAAACAGCAGTAAGCCCAACAGGAGCGGTCCATTCGTGATGCTTCTTGTGTATTCGCTTGTAGAAGAACGATGAGTGCAAAAGCCTAAGAAAAAATGTAAAATTTTAGTCTGGAAAGCTGAGAATCGCATGAAGTATTGAAGTATTAAATGCTGCAATTCTAATATTTCATTCTAAATGAAAACATTGAAAAATGACGATGTTATCTATTTTAGAAGTTGATATCCACATTTCCAATGAGATTTACAATTTTTTTCTTTAAAAAAATATTATAATCTGCTTTTTCTGTTATTTATATTTGTACTACCGATGTGCGTAATAAAATCCTATTTCCTCTATCACAATGAACCCAGAAAAGTGGAGAAAGAATGAAGAGATAGAGGGTGGTGTAAAAGTAAGATCCGAACCACGCCATTTTAACAGGAAGTAAAAGACAACAGCCCCTGGCAACAAGATGGCGGTGCTATTCAGAAGGATATTGTTAAAAAGATCCCACAGCCGCCTCTTCTCTATCTGTTTTGAAGATAAAACGTCATATTAAAGAGGTCTCCCCCTATATCTTTTCTAGGTTAGATTAACCGACACCGCTCAAACCACTAAAACCTGTGAAAAATATTAAAAAAGATCTTTTTTCCTTTAAGATTAATGTAAATCAGGGAATGCTTCTAACCATGAGATTTTTTCCCTTTTGGATCTTGTATTTGAGAATCCATCTTGGTCTGTGGTATATATCCACCACCATGGATCCGCCACCCACCAAAGAAAGAATGGAGAGGTAAACCGCAAATGTGGCTGTAATAAAGTGTTCTGTATATTTTATTGATCAGAAATGAGAAATGGAAATCTTTCGTCTGCCAAATTATTTTTATTATTGTGATATTGCGTTTATCTCATGTTATGATAAGAGGTAATAACAATCGCGCATTGATACATTCAGCAGCTAATCTTAAGTTGACCTAAAACAAATAAAAGGTTCAGTCACAATAAATTAAAGATGTGAAGTTTACTTGAAATGATTGTGGTTTTAGAAAACCTACTCACACCATACGACACGGAACAGCTCTCGAACATCAGTATCAACGACATCCATGCTGATCTACCGAGGATGAACAACTTTGTGGTCCACGTATATGTCCATATCTCTATATGCGCTGTACCTAAATCGTTATCTCTACTTTCTTTCTATGTTATTTTGTGTACATTATTTCTATATATATCTTCATTTACAAACAAATGAAACGTACGAGATACACAGAGAATTGCTAGTTGTCTTATACAATATATATGTATAAAATATCCTTCATTAATAGCGTATATAGATTATAGACTTAAGTACTGTTGCTCAATCTTTAATTTAGGAAGAGTCCTTTACAATTTTGTTAGATTTCTTATGCATTTGTACATGACAATAAAATTTTGCCTAAGAAATATGAAATTTTGCGTAAAGGACAGAAATACATGTATAAAAAAATTGTTAGTCGTCAATTGCATTTTAAATTATGGGAAGATATATCGTTATTCATCAACTGTTATTTCTCTAGATGAAATGAGAACATTAAAAATGTCTGTTTCCCTGGAATTTCGCTTTTCCCACTTCCTGGTATGGGGTGTAATACTTTGCAAAATGAAACAAATCTTTTGTTATATTTTATAAAATTTATTATTTATATTCGGAAACTTGTAATTCATATTCATGTGATTCATATTGTAAATCTTTTATATATTCGATAATTTTATTTGTACTTGTAATTTATATTCGAAATTTTTGTGATTTATATGCGAAAAATTAATATTCATATTCGAAAACTTCTTACATGTATTTATATTCGAAAATCTTGTGAATTTATATGCGAAAAGTTGATTTTCATATCTGAAAACTTGTTATTTTATACGCAATAACTTATTTATATTCGATAATCTTGTGATCTTTATGCAATAATCTTGTGATTTATATAACATATTGATACGAATATTTTGCAAATAAATCGCAAGCATATCGAGTATGAATCACAATAACAAGTTTTTGAATACGTTAACCAAACAAGTGACATTCAAATCTTTTTTTAATAATAGTATCCTGGAATCATTTATGAAAGAAATAGAGTTATTTTTATCAAGTTTCTTCTACTCTTTTCTAGACTTCCGGAATAACTTGTCTGTATCGTGCAATCTGTCCAGTACTCCTATGACACCATAATTCCCGATAAACCTAAAATAATATACGAACAAATGGGTACTACTATCATGTTGTAAATTTTGAATTTACTAGGGGGAGGTAAATACAAAATTTACAACATGAATCATGTTGTATTATTTGTTGATTCAAATTTACAACATGAATCATGTTGCAAATTTTGTATTGACCTCCCCCTAGTAAATACAAAATTTACAACATGATACTACTAGATATTCCTGCTCGGTATACTGCGATCAGAATAATTTTCGATTAGAATTTCTTACTTAAGATGATGGAAGTCATGAAACTCTGGAGACGGAAGAAAAGGCACGTGGTATCCGCTGTGATGTATGAGGGTGACTGCGTAAGATAGAGCCAACCAGAGAAGGGTGGTGATAAAGTTAGACCCACAGATCAGGGGACCAAGTACCAGCGACATCAGGTTAGAAACAAGCATCTCAAAAGGATGGGCGTACACTGCGGTGAAACTTATAGGTGCTGTCCACTCGTGATGCTTTTTATGGATATACTTGTAGAAGAAAGGGGTATGCAGCATTCTACAAAACAATAACTGATCTATTTAAATTAAGACTTTTCATAATCTCAAAT
This sequence comes from Saccostrea echinata, assembly GCF_033153115.1. Lineage (NCBI taxonomy): Eukaryota > Metazoa > Mollusca > Bivalvia > Ostreida > Ostreidae > Saccostrea > Saccostrea echinata. The sequence goes on from NW_026889779.1 coordinate 20,655,741, forward strand.
CACTTTGTCTAGCTGAAAATACAAACAAACAAAAACAATCGGAAGTTCGTAGATGGAAGTGGGAAATGAAATATACACCACCTATGGCTGTAATAAAACACGATCTCCTCGATGAGGATACAACTCATGATATGGAACATGAATTCTTTCCAGCCAGGCAAAGAGAAAGAGAGGTCACATCCTCGCCATTTTAATGCCAAATAAAACAGCACTGAGCTGGGTAACAAAATGACTGTACTATTGAGTAATATGTTGTGCCAGAGCTTTTTTAGCTTCGCTGGATCAACCTAAAAAAAAAGAAGAAAATCTTAGTATAAGATACGCCGAATGCTTATTCATAAGATTATTGACTATATGAAATCGTACAAATCTGTCATATATTGAGTAAAACTGAAGTATAAGTGAGTTTTTATGCGTTCTATACATACCTTTGTGTTGTCTTTCTGTATCTTATATCTGAATATCCAGTGTGGTTTGTGGTAGAGGTCGACCATTAGAAAACCACCTCCTACTACCACTGATACTACTCCGTAAACCAGCAAAGTGGCTTAACCATGAAAAAGACATAAAATTAAAATACGTCCACCAGCAAAGTGGCTTAAGCATGAACAAGACAAAACACATTAAAAAAAGGCCAAAAATAAACAAATAAATAAAAAAAAGTCTATGCACCAGCAAATTGGCTTAACCATGAAAAGAGAAAAAATTAAAGCAAATACACAAGCAAAAAGGCTTGACCATGAAAAAGATAAAAGATTAAAGACCGTACACCGGCAAAGTGGCTTAACCATGAAAAAGAAAAAAAAGTTCAAGTGCTAAGATGGTCCACAATTTTGCGGGCATATTGATATGAAAACAAATCATCATTTCTTATAACCAAACCAATGTTAAAAATTGATATTTTCAACATCATATTTTCAATATTGCGTAATTTTAATGAGAAAAGGGGAAACTGAGTTAACAGACCATTTTTCTCGTTACCAAAGTATCATTACGTAATAATGCACCAATCAATATCACCCATTAGTGGCCTTTACAAATATGAACATATGAGACAGGTTTTCTGGAGTTCCGGTGAGGCTCTATTATGATCATTCTCTGCTTTAAGACATCAGAAGTTATTCCCCTTCGTTAATCACTTATGATAATTAATCAACGTAAATAATGTAACTGGTAGATACATTGTAAATTGTATAAAAGAATTATACAAGAATTTTTGATAGATAGTTTAAAATGTACTTTCATGTCAGGTAGTTTGTAAATAATGAATAAATAAAACGGAGACATAAATATCTTTAAATCATATATATGTAAATGAAATATCATTCAAAGATCAAAAGTGACAAGGATTGTGCAGGGTGTACTCTGGGAACGATGGTTTTTATGTTCAAGCACTATTGTAATGTTTGGTGATTGTGAAGGAGTGTAGATAGTACTGATATACAGACAAGTCTCCGAGTTGTTGCCGATTACCAGACTAACTTTCAGTTTACTTTGTACTATTGTATAATTATTTACCATTCCATGGATTCTCTACAGGGTTGTATTATACTCAGGTGACCGTTAAGGCCCCTGAGCCTCTTGTTAAAGGAAAAGAAACAAAATTGAAAAACTCGAATCCATAATAATGTCAGTATAAAAAGCTTCGCAACATTTCACACAATTATGTTGAGTGTTTTACAGGGCTGGTTTCTAGGCATTTTTCTGTCCTTTTTATTATCTTTCTGACTGTTTTAAAACTTGCAATCGTTCTAACTAGGATAAATTCACCATGCGTCGGACAACTTTAACAAATGAGATCATCAGGTACGGTAAAATCAACAGTATGATAGAATTTATTTTACATGAACGTAATTTCAGATAGGTTATTGTAGTCCGTATAGTAGATTAATAGTTTTGGTTGATTCAATCAAAGAATAAAATGTGACTAAATTTGAATTGAAAATTTAAAGAAAAATAATATCTTCAGACTTCTAAAATTAAACAAAGACAACTGCCAACTTAAAGAAAATTAATATTTTCTAAAATTATACATAGTCCATGACAAACTTCATTTGTATCTTTTCAATACGTATAAGGATAAATTCATAAAATACCTAACTGTAATACTTTTTCAACAACGCACAATATCATTATGGTTTGGGGCCTTTATGTTTAGAAACAATGGACATAATTAAATTTATCACGCATCATACTACATGTATATAAATATCGAGGAATTGTTATATGTAACTGTTTATTTGGGGTTCTTCATTTTATTTTAGTCTATCAATCGAAACAATTTCATATTTATAGTTTTTATAGATTAGACAATCTGACAAAAGAAGAAGAGCTTCTTAATTACTTTATGTCTTTTATTAATTGCTTTACTTGTACTTTTTCTCACAAAACATGACTTTCTACCTTTGAATGCTGTTTCACATTGTTGATTGGTAAGTGATTATATATGACTTGTAGCTTTAAAATGCAGCAGGACTTACTTCAGATTTTATTTCCCTGGTGATTATAACTCAGATTCATCTTAGTTTATATTGACTTAATTCAAGCATGTTCCAAACTGAGCTAAGGCGTACTCAGATTCATGGTAAAAATGCAGACTCGTATAAATTGGAAATATATCAGCACTTATCATTAAAAAAAAAGTCAAATATTGCCTTTGAATTACTATTATAGCCTTTTAAAAACTTATCTTCATACGAATAACTACTAGATGTATATATTAAGTATATAGAGGATATTCAATGTTTTGTAGATGAATATGGAATTTATTTCACGAGTGGGACAGGATTTTTTGATATTTTCACTCGTGCTTCGCACTCGTGAAAATATCAAAAAATCCTGTCTCACGAGTGAAATAAATTCCATATTCATCTACAAAACATTGAATTTTCTGTTTATTACATTTTTTTTTATTTTCCCTTTGCCTCTGTCTTTTCATAACACAATGTTATAGGTTGACGTCATAGTTGAGCGGTTGAGACGTCATAGCTTACCAGTTGTGAGATTGAAAACATTACATAGCATGGATTTTAGCAACATATTTGGGAAGAAATTAGCAGTTTTAGCTCTATCAAAATGTTTAATTACTATCTCTATCTTATGACAGGCCAGAAATTATTTTTTACTTACTTTGATATCCTTTCACACTATGAGAGAATATCATTTTTGTATCCTTTCACATTGTGAGAGAATATCACTTTTATTCAATAAATAAATCACAGTATTTCACTGTTGAAAATGTAATAAAAAGATGTAATTACGAATCTAGATTTCCTGATTTCCGATCCTCATGTTCAATGGTGAAATCATCTTAATCCATTATTATTAGTTTTCTAAAGTCATTTACAGATATATATACTTGATGAAAGGTTGACATTACATATATACAAGGCATAAAACAATGAAAATCTGTATGAACATCCCAATTGTTAACTAATCGAAGGTCTAACTCTATACGGTGTAAAGTATTCACTGAACATATTAATCAGACTACCCTGTGCACAGTAAAAGTTGATAATTAATATTTCTTTTATTTTATAATGTATTTTACCTAAAATCCAAATTTTTTAAGGATCAGTTGAAAATAAATAAATAAATAAAAGGGAAGAAATATGTATAGCTAACAAAGACATGGTTTCAATGTAAATCAGGCGTGGATCCAGGAATTGAAGTTAGAGGGGGCGCAAAAAGTAGGCAGGGGGTCTGGGGGCCGCCATGAGCCCCCAGTGGGTCCAGGGCGAAGCCCTGTTGGGGGTCCAGGGGGCGAAGCCCCCGGAAGCTCCTGGATTCTAGGGTAAAAATGAGGTCTACCAGGTAGACATTTTTACATTTTCTCGACGAAACTATATGATATACGCTAACTTTGACAATTTTAGGGGGGGGGGGGGGGCGCCGGGTGCGCCCCCCCCTTAAATCCGCCACTGTAAATATAAAATGGAGGGAAATATTGTTGTCGACAGTCTATTCCGAAAAAAGTGGGAGAAGGCCATGCCCTGGTCCGTGTGTGTATAAAATAGAAAAATAGCTACCTGTAGCATTCCAGAAACCTTCCTCTAAGTTCAGATCCATTTTTTGCAAATTTAAAATGTACTAATACATGCATTTAGTAACATTTATAAATCAAGGGTAAAGGTTACTTGCCGGATATCACATTTCCAAACGTGAATCATTTTGTTACTTTGAGACTCATTTTTACATCCTGTTGCGATTACCTTTTGACAAACAGAGACAGCCATCATGCTGCCATGGAATTTTTAGAGATAAGTTGAGATAAAAAGATTGACACTTGACATACAGGTCAAAATATGGTCAAAGATATCAATTGGCCATTGTGCATATAATAGTAGAACGGTACAAAAGTGGGAAAATGGCAGATCAAAGCACCGTTCAAATAGAGACAAAGGAAATTCGAATGAAGAGGAGTATTAACTTGCTACACTGTGTTGCTGTCTTGGTTGCTGTGACAGGACATATCTCTATTTTTATTTCACCAAGTGTAATATTTTCAACAGTGGGATCTATTGGATTAACTGTTATTGTGTGGGTATTTGCTGGTTTGTTAAACATTAGTGTTTGCCTTTGTTTTGTCGAGCTTGCTACTGTTTTTCCGTCTGCTGGTGGTCCCTATGCTTATGTCACAAATGCTTTCGGTGGACTGTCGGGGTTTATCATCATGTGGGGATACACAATTTTGATTATTGGACCATTTTGGGCATATTTATGTTACACTGCATCTGTGTATATTTTGAAACCTTTTTTCCCTCTTGGTTGTGAGCCACCTGCTGTTGGTGTAAAAATTCTTGGTGCTTGGATATTAAGTAAGTATGCATAGTTTTGACTGAATACCAGGTAATCAATTGATCATTCATACTGATCTTAGAGCATTATATTTTCTAAACTTTGAAAAGGTTTTAATATGTTTCATGGTGCCACTATAAATTTTGGATGAGTGTAGTTGTATTTATTATTATCTGTATGAGATTGAGAGAGAGAGAGAGAGTTTAAAAAAGGAATAAAAGAAATCTTCATAAACATGATAAAGCATCATGTTCATGTATCTATGGAAAAGTCATCTTTGTTTACCTGTAGCAGTGTCAATTCAACAAGCAGTAGGTATGATTTTTTTTGCTGAAAAATTTCAAGCAACTTAATCACTTATAATCAGAATCCTTTATTTTATTGCAGCCACTCTTGTTGTTTTAAACTGTATCTACATGAAGTATGTCACCAAGGTGCAGACATTTCTCACAGCCAGCAAAGTTGTGTGCCTTATTCTCATAATAACTCTGGGAGCTGTGGTACTTAGCAGAGGTAAATCAACTTAACATTTTGTTCTTTTAATTGTTTTTGGCAGCTTGTTGCTGGCAAAGTACTAATTGCAGCAATCTGCCTTAGGTCAACATTTTTTAATAAAATGATTTACGGGAGCGCCAACTGCAATTTAAGCTAGAACCAAAAAAAAAATAAAAGTCCTTTTTGTTGCTTTTATTTTTAAATTTCCTGCTGATCATCAATACAAGTGCACTAAGAAAATGAAATAATGTGCAAATAAGTCGGCAATTCTGATTGGCTGCTTTATGGAAAGCCATTGTTATCATCCAATCAATTTACGTTTGTTATCAACTGTTTTGGAAGTGTATAAAACCTGCCAACATGGATGCAGAAATGTCAAGTTTTACAAAAGTTGAGAATACTTTGTCCTTATACACGATAGTTTTTCCAAGTCAACCAAAGCTAACAGGAAAATAAATTAGAGTATGTCTAGCTGCAATAATGTAGCCCTCTCCGATTTTTTTAATCTGATATTTTCAGGAGAGGGCTACAATTCCACTGCATCTCCGTAATGGTGCAAATATATTTTTTAGATACGGGCGACTGCAGGCAAAATAAATTGTTTTTGCATTCAACTTACTTCCAATAAGACGGAATTTTTATTCACTATCAACATCATAGCCCTTTATACGCGAAAACCAAGTAAAATAAATCTGCGTGTTTTCCAGTCGTTCACCTCAGCAGCCATGACAGTTCTCACGTGATGTACTGAGACTTGCGCTTGAAATTTAGAATCACTCGATAATGTAAATGTCGGTGTTGATAAATGTTTGTGTTGTATGATATAATAAACATCGATAAATAAAAGCATTCCACGTGATATTTTTTTCAGAAACAGTGATATTTATGCTTATAATAAGGGAAATCCATACAGATCCGCTCCCCTAGATCCCAAATTCTCATTGGTTGTCCCAAAATAAAATCGATCAAGGTCAGTTTACATGGCGGATAAATTCAAGTTGTGATGTTGACATACACGAAAAATAACCGATATACGAATTGTTCTGTATATTTTTGGATCAATTCATGTCCTGCATAACTACATTTTATGAGTTCATGTAAAATATGTTAATAAAATACCTACTTACTGATAATTTGAGCCGAAATCTGTGCAGTAGTGAATCACTCCCGCACTTGCACCATTACGGAGATCCTAAGGAGTTGTAGCCCTCTCCCAAAAAAAAAAAAAAAAAAAAAAAAAAAAATTGGAGAGGGCTACATTATTGCAGCTAGAGTATGTCCAGTGATGAAGTTAAGTTGGAGTTAAAAAGAAATTAAAGAAATGACAGCATAATTTTACTAGAGAATATGTTGACAGAACTGTCACTTTCGCTGTGGGTACCATATACAGTAGTTCACTTTTACAATTTTGATACCTTTGATGAAAGTGATAAAAGAATGGAAATTGAAAATAGACGTTCGAATTTTGTGAAGAATAAAATGTGATGTATCTAATTTGCATGTATATGCAAGAAACGTTTCAGCAATGTACAGACTGGAAATTCTGGTATTTTGTGTTGTGTTAAATAGTTTTAGAATAGATATAAACATACATTGCAAACAAAACGGTATTTAATTTGTGAATACATTCAAGCTTTCAGAAGTTTTTAATATGCATAAACATATGCTGTATTGTATATTACAGGTTTAAATCATGATTCTGGATTTTATATTATATTGAGATTCTCTTTATAAAACTATATTTTCCATTTTTGATTTGTTGGTTCATGATTTTTTTTTCTGTACTTTGAGCATAGTGAGGTTCTCTTTATAAACTTTTTTCTTTGGTCATCTTGTTGTGGTCATGATGAATATTTTGATAAGAAATTCCTGAGATTTCCCCCTTTCTAATAAGGTTTTAAAAGTCTACTTCAATTTTTGTGTTGCGGTTATCATATTTTAAGCTCCATGCCCTATATATGGCAATTTTTATAGAATAATAATTGAAAATTAAAAAATCAGACACCTTTTCCAATTTTTTTTTATATTTTTTTAGTCGACTGCATAAAATATGGAATTTTATTTTTATTTACCCCCCCCCCCCCCCCCCCGGACCCAATTTTTAAAAAAAAATTCCCATAAATCATTTAATAAAAAATGTTGGCCTTATTGGTTGTAATAATATGCTCTCACATGTATCAGGCTTTAGGAATGTTTATATATGTACACTTGTTTTGGTCATTGTTATATGTTTGCAGTGATGTTTGCTGATGTTCCTGCAAATTTCACAAAGGTACATGTAATAATACTGCCAGGCCTCCAGAAGTACATGTAATCATCACCGAGTGTCTATTTGTAAAATTCACTGAATTTGAAAACAGTGAAGATAATGGACTGTGATCAACCTCATAAATCCTTTAAACAATATAAAACATGAACTGGGAAAAAAAGACAGATTCCTTGAAACACCAGAAGTGGGATTAGGTGTCTAGGAGGAGAAAGCATTCCTCTTGTAACTCCCATTATGACAGAGTCCTCAGTATTGATAGATAAACAGTGTGGTGCCACACAATTATGGACACATGGTATTTATCTCAGAAAAAAAAATTATGTGACAAGTCAATTATCTGATGATGTTCTCATAGTAACTACAGCATGAATATGATGGGTGTTGCTTGCATCCTTGTGATGCACAAAATGACTACTCTATGATAAAGTAGTTGCAACTTGGATAGTATTAGGTAAAAACTATATAAACTGAGAGTAAATTTCATAGTGTTTTGTTTATCTCAAGTTATCTTGATTTGAATGTTACATATTGCTTTTGGAATGTTTATAAATAGATAAATTTTAGGATAATTTTTTTTTATTTTGTAGATTTTTTTATTGCTTGCTCAAAGAATCACTTGTTGACCCCTTTTGTGGTTTTGAGTGTATTGTTCATTATATCACTAAAGGGTGAAGTTTTATATAAAAAAACCCAAAACGGGGGTCAGCAAGTGATTCTTCAAACAATCAACAATACTACAACAATAAGTTTTTAATAATATCTAACAGAAATTTTGTAATGAAATGAAACATTACATTAAAAAAAAAACACTGAAATAAAAACTAATTAGTAGCCATTCTGAGGTAAAGTCATGGACATTAGAGATGATAACTAAATATAAACACATAAAAATAGTTGATGTACATGTATTGTATGTCAAAGAAAACCTTAAAAGAATACAAATAACCATAGATCATACATATATATTAGCATTATGCAATAGTTTATCTAATGATTTTTTTTCCTTACATTGAAAACAGTCTGTAAGTAACTGCATATCCTGCAGTTAGATGCAGCCGTTTAATAGTAAAGGTAATGTAGCTTCCAATGCATTATTTATATCAACATACCGGTAATCAGAATGCTTCCTTTTCCATTCTCTTCCCTCGTGTGTAGATACCGGTACTTAAGATAAAGCCTGAAAAGTTTTCTGGTGATAACTAGAGGCCTGGTATTTTCTGGTCATAAAATCAATAAAAGTCGTCCTTTACACAACTACTCATATATAAACAGGATATCTATCAAGTGTCCTATCAACTCGTACAGGGTTTTAATTACTTTTTCATTTGTTGCTTCCCTTTACTAATACATTCTTTAATTAAAATGATGATTTATGGTATTGAACAGTCTCAAACGTATTATTGCTTTTGTACATACGCACATAAACTTCTTTTTTTATTTGTCAGGACATGAAACGAAGAGCAACTTTGAAGACATTTTTGAGAATACCTCCACAGAACCAGGCTCTATAGCGCTGGGCATATTTTATTCTTTATTTGTATACGGTGGTTGGTAAGTTTGCAGTAAAGAAACTATTTCTGATAATATACGGAAAAAAAATGGAAAAAAATTCTAGCGCATTGTTAATTAGTTAAAGACATTGGTTCTCTAAGGAGTATCTTTAACATTTCAAGGCAAATCGTCTGTGGTTTGATGGAAGAAGTTAAAGATCCTTCAAGGTAAATTCAAAAGCGTTTGAGATTCAATCACAGCATGGTCCAGAAAACAATGTTATTAAAATAATTTGGAGAAATTCAAGTTCACGGCCAGGAACACGTTAAGTTCCTAGACAGTACCGTTGTCAGAAACCTTTAAAGTTAAGCACTAAAACTGGTTCGTTGTCATGAACATACAGGTGAGGTTATGATAAAATCCGTCCGGTGTCATGACTTGAGAAGACAGGCTGTGAGAAGTTTTTCATTCTTTAAGTTAAATTATCTATAACAATGTCTGAAAATTGCAATGGGAAACAGGGCTGACACCCTATTTGGTGCTGTATGAATTTCAGCCGTTAAAAACAAGTAATAAAAGAAGAGTTTGCATTGGCGACATTTAATCTGTTGAAATCACTTGTGGATTTGATTCGTTTTCCTACTGAGATGTTATATTTTTCGTAAATAGAATATAATATACACACCAATTAGTGCAGACATTATCAAGACATGTTGTAAGCCTTTACAGAAAAATTGAGAACAAATTAAAACTGAAAATTTTGATTTATTTCAATTTTTGTCCGTTGTCATGACAAGATACGGAAATTCAGTCCGTTGTCATCGGTCCGTTGTCGCTACTGTATTGTATACATCACGATCTTATGTTGTTTTAGGTATCGTTAAGCATGCCATCAAAGAGACGGGTGTGTCGGTACATGTCGTTTTGTACATATTGTCGTCGGCGACAAAATGTACCTACCCTGACTGCACATATCGTCGTCCATCGATACATATTGTCGCCGGCGGCAATTTGTACCGAGACGAGCCTTTTTTTCCTCCTGCGTTATGGAAGACAAAATGTAAAGTCAAGCATCGGCACGTTTTGTCGTCGGCGACAATATGTACTGTGACCATTGGCACATTTTGTCGCCGATATATTGTGATGAATATTTACTATGGTCGTTAAGAGAGAGAGAGAGAGAGAGAGACAAAGTGTTTGGCTGATAAATAAGTAAAAAAGTTGTATTTATTTAGCATTACTCGCAATACTGTAGGGAGAAATGGTGTTGCTCAGAAAATTGTGTCCAGCATTGGTTTACAGTCTATTCTTTTTTTTCTCGTTATATATACATGGATATGAGATTGAAAGGTATTTGTTCAGTAGAAATGTTACCTGGAATTCATTTTTTTTTTTGCTTAATTCTCATACGAGTGCCGATATAATTGGTGTAGGAGTTGACATATTTTAGCTCACCTGAAGTGATAGTTCTAGTGAGCTTTTCTGATTACATTTCTTGTGTAGTCCGTCTGTCTGTCGGTAAACTTTTCACATTCTCAGCTTCTTTTCAGAAACTAGGGCCCAATTTCAATTTCAACCAAACTTACTAGAAAGCAAACGTGGATAAAGGGAGTCAAGTTTGTTCAAATTAATTGTCATGACCTCTTTCAAGAAAGTACATGTATAGTTAAGAATTAGTGAAAATTTATTAACATCTTTAAATAATTTTCTCAAGAACCATTGTGTCAGAAAAGTTGAAACTTACGTGAAAGCTTTATTATAAAGTGTAGATTCATTTTTATTCAGATCATGTCAGGGAAAGGGTGAGGCTACGATAGGTGATCAAAGTTTTAATAGAATATTTAAGAATAATTCTTTCAAAATTTTCTTCTCAAGAACTTCTGGATCAGAAGAGATGATACTTATGTGAAAGTACATACATGATTGATTGATTGTATATTGTTTTACGTCCCATTCGAGAATTTTTCACTCATATAGAGACGTCACCATATACCGGTGAAGGGCTTCATATTTTGACCCTTACTCGGCACTCAGGGCCATTGAGCAGTGAGGGATCTTTATCGTGCCAAAGCCTGCCGTGACACGGGGCCTCGGTTTTTAAGGTCTCATCCGAAAGACCCGCAACTTTCACTTCAAAGTGCCGAGCGCATGGCGAAGGAACAGTTGCTACCCATTTTATCGACTTGGGTCTGTCGCGGCCGAGATTCGAACTCACGACCTCCCGATCACGGAGCGAGCGCTCTACCGACTGAGCTATCGTGAACGGTAAGTACATACATGAAGTGTACTTTTAATTTTTTAGATTCTGACACGAAAAAGATCCCACACTTTTCAATGGCCCTGAGTTCCGAGAATAGGTCTAAATTTTTGACCCTCCACCGGCAAGTGGGATATTAAAACAAGAAACAAACAAACAAAAACAAAATCAATTTTTTTCAAATCATGACCCCCATAGGTAGGGTGGGGCCACAATTGGTGATAAAAGTTTTCCGTTGGAATATACAGTATGCAAAAACTAAAAATCTTCTCAAGAACCAAAGGCGGATCTAGCTCTGGCGCACCCCACCCCCTCCCCCATCCCACCCTGCCCCCTCCGTTTGATTTTTTTTTCATTTTCTTTGCTTTTGTAAATTCTGTTTTTTTAACCTGTATATACTCTCATTTTTTTTTTCCACAGGTAAAATTTCATGATTAAATAATATACTTAACTTATACAGTAACACTCCTTCACACACAAATGATTTTTTTTTTTTTTTTTGGCTTCTCAAAAAAAAAAAAAAAAAATCTGAACCGCATCCCCCCTTTTCCCGTTCTGAAATTTTCGGATCAAATATTGAGAACAGCAGTAGGCCCGTGATTAGCGATGTTTATATGGAAGCATCCTCAAGTAGTGTAGATTCAAGTTTCTTTTAATCATGACCCTCGGGCTTAGGTTGGGGGCACAAAGGGCGATCAAAGTTTTACACAGGAATATATAGGAAAATTCTTTAAACTTTTTCTTCTCAACATTAGCAAAGCAATGATTAGTCATACCTATATGGAAACATTGCCATGCATTGTCATGCGACATGTACTAATTATGGACGACAATATGCTCAGTGAGTGTATGTACACATTGTCGCCGGCGACAATATGAACAGGACGACAAAATGTACCGTCACAATCACACTGCATGAATAGCATACGAGATACGTCAATGTGATTTACACACCAATCACATTTACAAATCCACCAAACACAAGAGGCCCATGGGCCACATTGCTCACGTGAGCACTTTGGTTCGGAAATAGCAGAAATCTGTTCGCTATTCAAAAGTTCAAATATTAAAGTGGGGGGGGGGGGGGTATGATTTACATGAACAAAAATGAATCTACACCACCTAAAGATGCTTTTGAACTAATATGACTAACAATGCCTTTGTTTTCTAAAGAAGAAATTTTTATTGATATATGCTTTATAACCCTTTGTTTAACTATGATCCCCTGTTTGGCCCCTCTGTGGGATCATGATTTGAACAAATTTGAATCTACATTACTTGAGGATGCTTTTATTTTATGATGAACAATCACGTTTTTTGCTGTTCTTGAGAATAAGATTTTTTAATGATTTCCCCAATGTATTCCTATGTTAAACTTTGATTTGAATAAACTTGAATCTACACTACCTGAGGATGCTTCCATATTAATATGACCAATTATGACTGGTGTTCTTGAGAAGAAGATTTTTAAAGATTTTTCCTATATTATCCTATGTAAAATTTTGATAGCCCACTGCGGCCCCATCCTACCCCCGGAATCATGATTTGAACAAACTTGTATCTACATTACCTGAGGATGCTTCCACATAAGTTTCATATTATCGGGCGTTGTCATGCCCGATTTTTTTTTTTCGTCGGCCGACCAATTTTATGCATGCCAGTCGGGTCAAGTTATTATTATTATTTTTTTTTTTTTTGCGTCTGTGGCCGATTCAATTGAAGCACTCATTGAATAGTCCGTCCGCAAACCTTCGATCATCGGCCGACCATCGGCAAACAGTTTTTAAAGTCGGTCGACATTTTAGGTATTATATTATTATTATTATTATTAGGTATCGGTGTTCCTAGGAATTAATGCGACTACTCACTACTCTGCGTCGCCCGATACTAGTATCGGCCGATCATGTTTTTTTTTTTTCAGCCGACGTTACGAAAATAATTTGGTCGCCCGACCATCGGCTTAAATGTGACCTAAGCATAACATTTTAATTTTGTTATACTGATGTTATATAAGAAATTGAATATGTTTGCACACTAGCTAGGATGCAAGTTCCTAACAGAAAATGAACTGAAAATAAAAACATTGCTGAATAGTTAGCACGTTGGTGTGAGCTGCTCTAAGACGACCCCGAGATTCAAATACATTTGTAATATGCTTTGTATTTTTTAAAATAAAGCATATATTAGATCATTTCTGTTGCATGTTATTGATTTACTTACATGTTAAGAAAAATGACCTGACCAGATAAACTTAACATGTACTGACAACGGACTTTTTGCTTATAAATTTCGATTTCTTAAAACATGTTAGCTACAAAAGGCTGTCAGTTGCCAAATACATTGAAAATGAAGTTTCTCTTCATATTTTAAAATAAAAGAACCATTTTCATGAATTAAATATAAGATATATATAATTTTCCAGCTCACGATCATGACTTCACACATGGGCATGTGATCGCCAACCAAAACTTCTCAAAATGTATTGTGGATATCAAATACGTAAATCTTTGTATGGAATACTGAATGTTGTATCTGTTTCCCAAAATTCAAATTTATTCTTAGAATTTGTCAAAAACGTTAAAATTTAGGCATTATGTATAAATTCTTGTATCTTTTGCATGACACCGGACGGATTTTATCATAACCTCACCTGTATGTTCATGACAACGAACCAGTTTCAGTGCTTAACTTTAAAGGTTTCTGACAACGGTACTGTCTTGGAACTTAACGTGTCCATGGCCGTGAAGTTGCCTTAACATTTCTCTGGTTTTTAAAATACCACCATATCAACCAGTCAAAATTGAGAATTATACAGGTATAATAATAATAATTCGTTTGAGGAGTTTTACTATGTTTTATATGTATTACTCAAATGTCACAAATTACAAATTTTTAAATTTTTTTTAAAGATAATTTCATAAGTTTCTTTTTGAGCATATATTAATTCTTTTTATTTTATAGAGACATTCCACGTGCTGTGTACATTTCCTTCACAATCGTCATAGTTCAATATGTTCTCGTCAATATATCATATTTTCTCGTTCTTACTCCAACACAATTCTTATCATCGAATGCTGTGGCACTCGTAAGTTCTTATTCCTCATAAATAAAGAACAATAAACAATAACCTATTAGGTTGAAATGGGATTTTGTAAATCAAATATTCGGCATATGAAAAACAAACCCAAGTAATAAAAAAAAGTCAATGGTAACCTACTGTTTTCTTTCTGCAGGGTATCACACTTTTATATATGTTATTTTAGACATTTACCCAAGTCCACTTTCCATATCTTTCTCCCGTCGTGTCGATTTTGGTCGGGATGTCGGCAGTCGGTGTCTTAAATGCATCCATAATGGGACATTCAAGAGTCATTTTCGCTGGTGCTAGAAATGGCCATATGCCATCCATATTTGGAATGCTTCATATGCGATATTTAACGCCATGGCCAGCTATATTTCTTAAGGTACAATTAAATCTTTCCAGGAAGCTTATTTTTTAGTTTAAAGTATCTTTAAAGCAAGTGTCTGTGAGTCCATGCAAAAAAAGCTCCTTTTTTGGGGTTTCACGTTTGAAGTTGCTTTGATTCTCCCTTTTTATGGTATTTTTAAAAATATTTTTTAATCTCCTGTTGCTTAAAACTACAGCTAGGAAATGTACAATTTAACGAGAATAAACTGTATTTTAACGTCTTAATGCTCTTTTTCAGGCAACTTGGGGTGCTGTTATGCTCTTCTCGGGTGGTATTGAAATATTTATGCAGTTTATCCAGGCTTTTTCCTCTGTGATGACGTTGTTTGTAGTTTCAGCATTGCTTTATCTTCGCTGGAAACAGCCAGAGCTTCTGAGACCATACACGGTAGATAAAAGCTTATCACCCTATGGTATCAACAGTTATGTTAGAGAGAATAATTCCGGTCTAAGGATAAACATAGAGAATAGTGAAGTACAAATTACAGTGCTTTAGCACTTTCATAATATTGGAATAGAATAATAACATAAAGGATATTTACTGAGTTATTGTTTATGTTGATTGTCAAGCGTATTATCAATTAAGAGATTGAATTATATTCTGTAAAAAAAGAAATTTTTTTTAAGAAAGGTCGATTTAGAATTCTAGATTCTGCTTTTATGTCATGTCCTCTTCCAGAATTAAGAAAATAATTTTCTTAATGCAGTATCGATGACTTCTGGTAACCTCAGCAGAATTAAAATGAATTTGTGATTCCAGACGTCTTTAGTGAACGCCATCTTTGTCTTACTGTATCAGTCGTTGGTGCTACTGTTTGCGCTCTATCAGGAGCCGGAGAGAATTGGACTGGCGCTGGTCATTATAGCAGCAGGGGCTCCCGTGTACTGGCTCGGTGTTTCATGGAAATCTAAACCGGATGCATACAAACAGATAAGCAGTAAGATTTTTAAGTCCGCCATAGATGAGGCAACAGTATATTTATTGTGAGACATAGTAACTGTATCTGTACGTCATAGAGTTTCATTTATCCATGCTATTAACTGATGCATGACATATGCTTTGTCCACTCATCTAAAAGGTGATCTTACATAATAGATTTCATGGGCCTTTTTGTCGAGTTGGCAACATTCTAAGAATTTTGCATTTTAATTGTCAAAGTGCGATCTCTGACGAAATTACTATAGAACGAGTTTTATAATCGAAGAAAAGGAAATTTGATTATTAGATAAATATTTAATTATGATTTACTAACTAATGAAACATTAATTAGGGAGAAAAAAGCTTTAATTTATAAGAGGTTGGTTCTTTAATTAAACAAAATGTCTTCAATTATTGTATAAATTTTTATTGAGAGCAACTCAGACTTTATTGTAATGTTTACTTTTTGTTTTCAGAAAAAGTAACAATTGCTGTTCAAAAGAGCTTACTTATCAGCAAGACATCATGAACACTCTGTCAAACTGTGAATTTTAATCTTCTTTAGAAAGTGACACCCCTCCCCAACTAAAATTCCGGTGTCCACTTTTGGTGCTTAAATGTTTAGGGTAGTTTTAGGCTTTTAATTTATTGGCAAAATGTTTATGAAGTATCTGATCTTGAATATAAAATGCATACATTTGCATCTTATTGTTCAGAAAATGTCTGATTAGCTGCGGTTGTTCACAATTAACTCCATCCTAAGCTTCAAGCAAATGTAACCTTATGCGTGCATGAGCCTACCTTGCTGAACAGTTTACTGTTATTTTTGACATACTTAAGTGATCATTGTTCTTAAAAAGGATTTTTATATACATATACTCTATGACATAAATTGAATATCAAGTATTTATTTTATATGCATCAAAGAATTTTTTTTGTAAAGAGAATGTTATGAAAGTTCTTTCTTAGTACCATGCTATTTACTTTTCTTTAATTTGGAAAGAAGTAAATTTGTTAAGTGTTTGATATGAAATAAATTTAAGAAGGATGATAATTTGTTAATAAGTTTTATTGTTTCCAGTTTCTTGTTACCTCAGTATATGTGTGGAATAAAAGCTTCCTGATCAATTAGAATAGGAAAACTTCTACCTACCTCCATATGTGAGCATTATATTGCCAATGTTAATTTATTTTTTTCTACTACATGTATTTCAAGGTATTTAAATGCAATATTAATGAGTGCATGGAAATAAAAAGCAAAAATGAGAACCTTGTGTTAAATAAAAATCAACCAATGTGAAATTGTACAAGATTTGGAGAAAGAAGGGATTTGTTTTTAAAAACCCAAATAAGCATTCTCAAAATAAAGACACATTATTAATGTTGGTGATTAAATTTTTCCAAAGTGTCTAAATGTTAAACTAACGGGTGCATGGAAATGAAAAACAATAAATGAAAACCTTGTTTGAAAAAAAATCAGCCAATGTGAAATTGTATAAGATTTGGAGAAAGAAGAAATTTGTTTAAAAAACCCAAATGGCATTCTTATTATAAAGACACATTATTAATGACACAGACTTTAAAGAGTTCAATTGGTGTTCATCAGATAATTCTCCGGGATATTAAACATATGTCATTTGTGCGGTCTTTAGATGCCCAGTTTTGCTATAAAACTAACAATTCCTACCAAAAAATTGAAAATGTTAAGTGTCTATCAGAGATATATTTGAAGAATCCTTATCCGACCCCATGTCATCTGTTTCTAAATGATCTTCCAAAAACTATAAAATCTTAGATGTTTTGATCGCAAGCTGTTCTTTTACTAATAATCTCACTAGACAAGGTTTCTATACCAAATATGAACTGCAATCCTTCTAATATTTATATTGGTAAAACCAAGAGTTCGCTTAAAAAATGAATAACGGAGGGCAGCTGCTTCTCTACAAGCATTTTATTTTACCTGATTCTATTCTGTCAATGAAAGAATTCTAGAAAAGATTTGCCATCTAATAGCCCATCATTAAGTACACCTTTCCGTGGACAGGATTAAGAAACTAGGAACAGCTTTTCCATGGCATTGTCATATTGTAATTTTTGAATTTACCGGGTGGTAGTAAATACAAAAATTACAATATGTGTCATATTGTAATATTTGTATTTACTATCACCCGGTAAATTCAAAACCCTTTTTATATGAAAGTTGTCATATTGTAATTTTTGAATTTACCGGGTGGTAGTAAATACAAAAATTACAATATGACAGCATTGTCAACAGTTTGGGAATCTTTCAAGTCAACAGTGTAGCAATGTGAATGTGATGGGATTTTTTTTAACAATGTAGAGACGTAAGCGTGGTCATGGACATCGGTATTACAATAAACCTATTATATACGACATCTCTTTTGTTTCACTACTACCTTATGTTAAATAAATATATCTTCATCATATACGCACCAAATTTTACTCAGTTCTTCTGAAAGTTTTAAATGGTCTATTTTGAAAAGGCCAAGGAAAGTCCATATTTAGATTCTTCGACACCAGAATACAGGCAGGGATAATTATATGATAATAGTTACTGCAAATCACAGGCTTCTAAAATCGCCAAGAGAAGAGAATACTGTTCAAGTAGCCCGTCTATTTCTTGAACTTAAATTTGTCAACAAAGATCGAATTGATCCAGTAAATATTAGTAATATTCTTAATCAGAAAAGGGTCCAGTCTAGTATTCCACCATATTTCAAGTTGAAGTCAACACCTTTGTATTTCTTACAAATATTCATCGACTATTGCTTCCAAATTTTTTAAATACAAAACTCTACAGTGCCTAGATATTAAACACCTGAAACTTAATCCTCCGACGTGTTCATGTTATTCTTCGACCTATAACTTAAGTCCTGTCCGGCGCGGCATTACTGGTAACGTGAATATGGTTAATAATGAGGACCTTAAATCACTTATTTTAAAAGGACCAAAATTTATGGAACCCCGTCTTTCAACTGGCGTCAAAATTTCATAAACATTATGAATTTTTGGAAGGTTACGCCAGGCGATGGGCCAAACACGAAAAGAAGACCTTGACACTTTGTCACAATGGATGAAAGTATCAGACTGATTTTGAAATCTCGCACTAAACGGTTGAGTTGCAAAATGAATACCATATATCCTTCTGTGTTCAATAATTCAGACGTGAAAAAAGAATTAAATAGATTACAGTCATGAGCAGTATGTACTGGTCCAGCTGAACAAAGCATGTAAAACATAGTCTTTGTAAAGCTCATCATTTTATTTATAGAGGAACTTGGATTTAGTTCTGCAAGTGGTAATCCAACTGATTCTTCAATAAAAACGAAAAGTTTTATATCCTGTGATTGTTCATCACCAAAATAACTGTTAAAACTCACTCTGATTCTAGACAAGTACACTTAAGTTGATATTAAAAGGATGCTGAAGTTCCTCAATGACAACTTCGGAGACCAGGTCTTCCAACAAACTGTTGGAATTTTGATGGACACAAATTGTGCTCCTTTATTAACCGACCTGTTTTTATTTTCCTATTAAGCAGAATTTATTCAAAAATTTCTACATGAGAAGAACCGTCACGGTAGCTCAGTAGGTCAAAGATCGCTCGCTCCCTGATCGGAAGGTCGTGGGTTCAATCTTCGGCAGCGAGTGATATAAGTCGATAAAAGCGCTTTGCACTGAAGTGAAAGTTGCGGGTCTTTTGGATGAGACCTTCAAAAAACCGAGGACCCGGTCACGGCAGGCGTTGGCACGATAAATATCCCTAACTGCTCAACGGCCCTGAGTACCGAGTAAAGGTCTACATTTAAAACTATATGGTGACGTCTCTTTATGAGTGAAAAATTCTCAAGCGGGATTTAAAACAACAGTGAATCAATGTACATGAGAAGAAGAAAACACTTGCTGTGGCCTTCAACTCCACATCCAGATGTATCGACGACGTTTTATTAATTAACATTAGTTACTTCAATATATGTCGCCGTCACGGTAGCTCACTCGGTAGAGCGCTCGCTCCGTGATCGGAAGGTCGTGTGCCGCGACTTACCTAAGTCGATAAAAAATAGGTAACAACTGTTCCTTCGCTCGGCACTTTGAAGTGAAAGTTGCGGGTCCTTCGGATGAGACCTTAAAAACCGAGGATCCGTGTCACGGTAGGCGTTACGTGGCACGATAAAGAACTCTCACTGCTCAATGGCCCTGAGTGCCGAGTAAAGGCTTATATTTGAAGCCCTTCATCGGTATATGGTGCCGTCTCTATATGAGTGAAAAATTCTCGAACGGGACGTAAAACAACATACAATCAATCAGTCAATCATTATATATGTCGACTCGATATATTCCAGTGAACTCGAAATAAAAGATACCACAGAGTCCAGGGGCGTAGCTTCCATTGTGGCAATGAGACAACTGCCTCACTAGATTTTTCACCACCACAACCCCTTCAACAATACATTGCAGATAATACGTAACATTAATGGCATTTCTTTTAACAGTTTAAGCAGTTCTATAATGTTGAATTGAAGTTTTATAGAAATAATAGCAAAGTTTAATAAGATGCGCTTTCACCTTTAAATGTTTCAAAAAGTTTAGTAAACATATTAACTCCTTTACATCCTTTTATAATATGTAGTATCATGCTGAAGTCTTAAATAAAGAAACCAGTACAACAAATGAAATTTCATTGCATTTTAAAACCCCAAACTCCATTTTCTGTCGGAGTGCCCCCTCGAATGACACTACCCGGAACCTGCTTGGGTCTTAAGGCTGCTAATGTACATGTATGCTTTTGCCTCACTAGAATTTAAAGTCAAGCTACGCCCCTGGAGTCTGCCACATCTGTTTCATGTTCGGATGTTACAATGACTAAAGACGATAAGGACCAAACTAACAACTAAATTCTATGACAAACGAGATGACTTCAGCTTTTCCATCGTGAACTTCCTTTATTACTTAGGTAGTAATATTCCGCTATCACTTGCACTTTGTCTTTACGTCCCTCAACTTATTCGATACTCAAGGGCATGCTTTGAGTACGATCAGTTTTTAAACCGAGGCAGACTACTGACAGGTAAGTTGATGTTACTGGAATTTCAACAACCTCGTTTACAGTCAGCATTATACAAACTCTATGGTCGTTATAATGACCATGTTAGCAAATATACCCTTCATTGGGCTGTATTTTGGCTGACATGTTTCATACCAATTATTAGGCCTTTGTACTAAATTTGACTACGGAATATTCCAACTAATCAATACATAGGTCATAGGGGTTTGACCGGTCGACTGGGATGCTTACTCCTATGCACCTGATTCTGATATTTCTGGGGATCCTTGTTTTATGCCTTGTAAACAGATTTGTATTTGTAGATTTTTTTGAGATCACTGTTCGTTATCTTCACCTTTTTATTATTTTCAAAATCATATGTCCGTTTTTTATATTCCCAACAATCAATTGAATGTAAATTACCAAAGCTATAGAGGATTCCTAAACAACATAAAAATCCTTACAAACAGCGGTTCTGGTAAAAATTCTGTCTCCTTCTTTATTCCTCACCAAGATACTAATAGCAGTTGAGGAGAATTTTAGAAGTACTGAGCAACAACATATTAGACGAGTGGTGTTAATCAGATGGGAATACTTAAAACCTTCAAGGAACTTTTAGAAAAAAAAATTACCAAATCAATAGCATAAAATTACGACTTTTCAACACTTTGCTGACTGACGTTTTTCTTACTTTCTTAGGCCATTATTTACACACTGAATTGATGACCGATTTTTCCGTTATTTCCCGATCATGACAAGGAGCACACGGCGGGTGTGACCGGTCAGCAGGGGCTGCTCACTCCTCCATGGCACCTATCCCACCTCTGATGTTTTGGAGGTCCGTGTTTGCTCTGCTCCTATTTTGTAATGTTTAATGGACTTTTGAGCATGAATACTGTTCGTTATCTCCATATATTTCATTTATACAACCAGTCCCCACGATAAATTAAAGTCCAGGCTTTTGAAATAATAGCTGCCTTTTCAATAAAAATAGAACTCGTAAATTGGCATACATTAATTGTCACTGGTCATCTGCAAAATCATTTTGTTAAAAAACATTGTACAATTGATCTGATTTGTACAATCTTAATTTACAAACAAGTACTCCGAAGTTGATATTAAAAAAGATGCTTGGGTTTTCTGATTGAAGATATCTGTGTAGCTTTTGGAGACCAGGTCTTCCAACAAAGTGTTGGAATTCC
Source organism: Saccostrea echinata (assembly GCF_033153115.1). Lineage (NCBI taxonomy): Eukaryota > Metazoa > Mollusca > Bivalvia > Ostreida > Ostreidae > Saccostrea > Saccostrea echinata. Next base: position 20,677,705 of record NW_026889779.1, read on the forward strand.
CATTGGTTCTTATTGCGTCCCGTTATTAGCAGACCTATTTTTGTATTTATATAAGGCAGAATTTATTCAAAAATATCTACATGAACTGGAGGTGTCTTGCTTTGGCCTTCCATTTGACATTTAGATATATCGACGAGGTTTTATCAATTAATAATATCCATTTCCATTTCCTTTATTCGATATATATCCCTTTGAACTCAAAATAAAAGACACCACAGAGTCTGACACATCTGTTTCATATTGGATATTTAACTAGAAAAAGGCATTTTTAGTGAATTTAAGTAGAATGACCAAAGTTATCATATATTCAGAAAAGAAAATTAAAAGTGGGGTCTATGATGTGAATTCGAAATAAAAGACACCACAGAGTCGGACACATCTGTTTCACATTGGATATTTTACTAGAAAAAGGCATTTTTAGTGAATTTAAGTAGAATGGCCAAAGTTATCTTATATATTCAGAAAAGAAAATTAAAAACGGGATCTATGATGTTAATTTTTAGATATTATTAAAGAGTGTTAATTTTAAGCTAAGTTTTGTGCTTTGTTTTCTGAATTTTACAATATTTTACTATATTTGTCACAATATGATGATAGAATTCATAATACATGTAGTTAACTTGATAAATAATTCGGGATCGTAATAAAACATTTCACTGCACAAATTTACTTTGTGTACAGCCTGCATGGAAAAATAGGAATCCAAACTAAATAGTACTGTAAGTACTTCGAAAGAAAAAAATGATCGTTTTCCTCCAAAAAGAATTCCGCCACAAAATATATTTCCTCCCTAATATCTTTTGTATGGAATTTAATCGTGGGTTTTTAATTGAAATAGTTTAATTGGCATTGTAGAATCCAAATTTATTGTAAGAGCTAAAATATGATGCAGAATTTTTTCGTATCTTTTACGATTAATGAGAGAAAATTTAATTTCAAGGAATAAATTTAATAACTACTCCAGTTATACATATATAACCTTGTTTGAAGCAGTTTACGCGTTTTAGGTCACCCGAGTTCCTGAGGTAACCTATTTTCGTCCGTCGTCTTGCATTGTCCGTCTGCGTGGGTCGTAATACTTTGGAACATTTTCATCTTCTTCTATTGAACATCTATAGAACTAAGAGCATTTATGGGTAATGGGGAACAAAAATTGTGAATTTCATGGTCACTGTCCTCTAGGGTTTGAGGGGTGGAGCTAAAACCATAAAAACTAATGAATTTTTAAAATAGTCTTTATTCCTGAACTTCCAGCAGTCAAACTCTTTGCATTATTATAATGAGCATTGAGTCTCCTAACAAAATTGTGAAATTCAAGGCCCCAGGGTTATGGATTCTGGAGTTAGGGTGGGTCTGTATCGATCAAATGCTTGATAAAGTAAAACTTTTTTAATTCTTTGAAAATCTTCTCTGCTCCTGGGTATTATCCAGACAATCTTAGTTATCAGATATGATGGTTATGAGGAGCAAGAGTGTCTCTTCCAATATTGTGAAATTCATGGCCCCTGGGTCAGGGATGCTGGCGTTAAGGCGGGGCTCTACTGATCATATAGGAAAATGCATTAAATCTATTCTTTGAAAATCTTCTCTGCTCCTGAGTACTAAGCAGACAAACTTTGTGCATGGTTATGATAAGCAAGGCACCTCTTCCAAAATTGTAAAATTCATGACCGATGGGTCAATGGTTCTGCAGCTGGGCGGGACTCTATTGATTATGAATTGAAAATGCACTGATTCTTTGAAATTTATTTCTCTGCTCCTGGGTATTTAACAGGCAAACGGAGTGCATGGTTATGATGAGAAAGGACGTCTCTTCCAAAATTTATGAAATTCATGCCCCCTGGGTCAGAGGTTCTGGAGTTAGGATGGGTCTCTATCGATCATAAAGTGAAAATGATTAATCCTTTGTAAATCTTCTTTTCTGATTCTAGGCATTACGCAGACACACTAAGTACAAAGTTATGATGGGCAAGGGTGAATTGTGAAATTCATTGCTCCTGAGTCAGTGGTTCTGGAGTAAGTGTTGGGCTCTATTGTTCATATAGTGAAAATGCATAAATTTTTTATAGTGATCTTATATCATCATTTAACTACCATTCCTTGGATCCTTTACAAGGTTGAATTAAACTCAGATGACCGTTAAGGCCCATGGGCCTCTTGTTTATAAAGCATATTGTGAACTGCCCCAACTCAGGTTATAAAGTATGTCTTTGGTAGTTATTTAATTCATTCCTTAAGGGAAAAACACAATTTTTTTCTTCTAAAATTGAAATAGCTTCGCTTAAATATGTGCCTTTCTGACTAAAGAAGCGATATCTGTTTAGTTAAGCAAATTTATTTTTGACTTATTATAATTAAGCTACGTGATTTGGTGAAAAGTCGGGAAATGCGACGTTACAGTCCAAGAATCTTTTTGAAAAGTTTTGGAAATGTATGAAGTTTTGTCACTGTTAAGTTTCTGGAAACATTTTCAAGAATCTTTTCTAATACACATCATATAAATAAAATTAGATTTCGATTAAAAAATACATCTACTGGAAAATGGCAATATACTTCTGTGTGGGAGATTAGAAAATTTGTGTGTGTACGTACTAGTATCTTTAAATAATTTTAAACTGCAGTGTGGCGACGTCGAAACTTCTAGCTTTATACTAAATTAATGCGTTGGCATTAAGGTATCACACCGGTAATTGTTTTCACTATGTAATTCTATATAGAATAAAAAATCATTAAAAATCAGGTATTCGAATTCATGAAAAAATATTTAGCAGGAAGTGTTAAACGTTACCAGTCACATCAGCTGACACCAAAAAATAGGGTACCTACACGGCATTTTCTGATTTTTTCCATCCGCAAACAGGAATACCCTCAAAACCACGTGTATTCAATGTGTTTATAAACATCCTGTGTGCACCCCAGGAAGTGGCCTCCTATGCCCCGAAAGAAATAGTTCCTGTCAAAAACCTTTAATATTTTACAAAGGACATAAAATATCCTAAGCACAGATACCAAAAATGTAAAAATAGAATAAGGGAAAATACAAAATTTCTCACAATAAAAAAAATATTTCTTTATTATGTATGGAACTACAATTGAATAAGTTCATTTTGATTGGTCAATTACCGGTGTGATACCTTGAAGGACCTATGAAGTTGTCAGATTTTTTTCATTTTTGCACCTGAGATTTCTTAAATAACTGTCACTAACATCCTGAAGTCTGGGGATCTAATTCCCATTATTGCTGGAGATATGATGCATTTATCTCCCTTACTCCACAGCAGTCAAGAATACACACTGAGCACTCTGACAGAAGATTTTTGTGCATATTTTGAAGCAGAATTTCATCCTTAATAGACTAAGCCTGGCAACCAATTTTGTATCCGTGGAGAGTATATGCACTGTTCTTCACAACAAACAAAAAATAATTCACAAGTCTGAGACCATTATGCAATTATTACATAACAAAATTGCATTTTACCCTCCTAAGAATGACAGAATTTACAGAAATTGTTAAATATTAGGCTGATAATAAAATCTGCATCTGGTCAATTTATGTTCCAAATAAAGCCTAGGTACTTGTCTACAACCTGCTATGCAGAAGTTTATCTAAAAGCTGTGTTGTAACACAGGGCAGTCCAAATGATATCAGCATCTGGGGAGGTTCTGGACAGCTCTGACACTCCATTAAACTTGCTTTGATGATAAGAAAATGGAGAAAACAATTCAGATGTAATTTATTGTTGTGATTTATGTAACTGGCTTTCTCTGCAGACACAAATTAGCCATGAAATTCCAATTGAACATACATAATTATCCTCTTTTCATTGAATTACTCAGGAATTTCAAAGGTGTTTGATGAATTTGCATGATTAATTCAAGATTACAGCTTTTTGTTTCACCAAATTTACATAAAAATTCAACATTTAAATTTAAAAATATAAATCTTAAACATTTTTATGGGTCTTAACACTTTTAAATGTGAATAAATGCAACAAAGAAACTAATATCAGGCCATCCTCCATGATTCTTGGAGGTGGGTGGGTGTACAAAAACTGCTGAAAAAATATATAGGAAGTGACAAAAGAAGAACAGGGCACATTATTAGCTGAATTATGGTTATTCTGATATTTTGATTGTGTAAATATGTCAAATTTCTTCATCACTTTAATTTGTAATTTATTAATATTTCAGTACATTATTGTGCTTAACAAATCATGCTAAAATAAACATCCTGACTGAGACTTAATTTAAAAGAGAGGGTCAACACCTACATAAAAGTGGTAAAATGACAAAAAACATTCTCCGGCAAACTGAAAAATCTTGAATGTCAGCTGCGAAAGCATGGAAAAAGTCTAGAGAACCATAACAGGCATACCATGGTGCTAAGTGACATTCTGTACTATATGTGTGATGCATGGTTGGGACTCAGAATAAGTATTCACTCTCATGCCCTGACAGTATTTATGCATTTTTGGTCATAAGCTTCTTATTTTTGACAAATTCTTCATAAATTTTGTTTGTACATTACTTTTATTAGACAAATTTAACTCATTTCATTATTTCTATTCCTCCACTCCAGTAATAAATGAATCACTTAAGGTGAATAAAATGAAAGTAAACCCAGTCTCTGAAAAATTTAACACTTTTTAAAAACATGTTTTACTTCTTCACATTTTATCGCAGTTGTCGCTTTTGTTGAAAACTCATTCGCAAACCCAGAATTAGTCTTTTCTTGAAAAAATCAGCCTAAAGTGCTTTCACGGCAAAGTCTGAATACACTATAATTGACTGCGGTCAGGTGGTGCACAGAGTTTAAAGTCATCTAAAATAAAAAACCAACATTTTCTAACTTCTTTCTACATGTCAGATGCATAATCTTACTTTGAAAGTCATAATTTGGAGTTTTGAGGGTGAAACATAACATATTATTAGTATTTTACATAGAAATCTGTATAAATTAATGTCAACCCTACTTCTAAATTTAAAAATGTGTGCTTTCACACAGAAAGTTCATAAAATGACATATTTTGTTGAAATATGCCTTCATAAAATTAAAACTGCCTTTAATATGGGGGTAGATGATTTTACACGATCACCTTCAAGGTATCACACCGGTAATTGTTTTCACTATGTAATTCTATATAGAATAAAAAATCATTAAAAATCAGGTATTCGAATTCATGAAAAAATATTTAGCAGGAAGTGTTAAACGTTACCAGTCACATCAGCTGACACCAAAAAATAGGGTACCTACACGGCATTTTCTGATTTTTTCCATCCGCAAACAGGAATACCCTCAAAACCACGTGTATTCAATGTGTTTATAAACATCCTGTGTGCACCCCAGGAAGTGGCCTCCTATGCCCCGAAAGAAATAGTTCCTGTCAAAAACCTTTAATATTTTACAAAGGACATAAAATATCCTAAGCACAGATACCAAAAATGTAAAAATAGAATAAGGGAAAATACAAAATTTCTCACAATAAAAAAAATATTTCTTTATTATGTATGGAACTACAATTGAATAAGTTCATTTTGATTGGTCAATTACCGGTGTGATACCTTAACATGACATCGTTATCAGAAACAAATTGCGGTATCAATAGAATTTAACCCATGTTTCCTTTGTGATCATGAGCATGAGAGTGTAAAATTAAGATCGTTCAGCAAGATTCTTCAGAAGGATGTCGTGTGTCGCCATTTGAGTCTTTCAATTATATTTATTCCTCAAACCTTTGCTTACCAACATGCACATGCATGTAAAGCATGTGTCTCAAGATAGGTTTTGATATCATAAATAATGAAAAAAAAAACCATCGAGAAAATAAAGTATCAGAACATATCGTTTTTAACATATAAACCATATCAAAAATACAAAATATAATGAAGGACGATCTCACTTACATAAAAAAAAAGATTTTCTAAAATTGATTCATTGGCTGATTTTTAATGCATACCAAATTCAAATTCAAATTAAAAATGAGTTAAACATAGTTTTACAGCTTATAAAATAGGTTAATCAATTGTAAACTATAGCTTTCGAAGCATAAGCTATAGTTGACGACTTGATAACTTTATGTATTAGTTTTCATCTGAAAAACTATATTTAGGAGTTGTAAACTATAGTTTATGATTGCTTCTGCGAATAACAGTTATGATAGTTTTTATTGAAAAATGAAAATTCTCATCTGTAACATGTTATTAACATTCGTTAACCATAGTCAAGAGTTGTTAATCATTGTTTCAATAACCGTGAAACTTATGTTTTACATTTGTAAATTATATAGTTTTCGGTTAACAATATTTTACAGTAAAAAACGGTATATAGTTTATTCTTATAAACTACAGTTTTGAGACATAACTTATAATCAACATTTGTCAATCATATTTTATCGTCATAAACTGTAAATTAATTCTTAACTTGACTTTAGATAAACTATTAAATAGGAAATTTGAACGAGTAACCGAGTAAAAAAATATTAAGTCAATAGTCGGTTTGACCGAGCAATGGTCGGGTACTCGAATACTCGTTGACATATCTAGAATTCAGTTCATTTTGTAAGATAAGTATAAAAATTTTGAACTTTCTGTAAAATAAGTAACTTAAAACACATTTTGCATATAACTTAATATTTAAGTTCAATCTGTAAGATAAGTACATATATCAATACAATTACATTGTAATATGTGTTAACGCTGTAGTATATTTTGTGAGATAAATATAATAATGGAGATTTTTGTATGATCTTCACAACAGATTTGTAAGATACTAGACATTATTTTTGTAAAAGAAATAATACATGTACAAACTCTTGAAACAAAGCAATCATGTATATAATGTTATTTTTTATCAGTATCTTGTGTTTTACTTTTTTATGCCCCATTTGAAATAAGGGGACAAATTGCTTTGCACCTGTCGGTCTGTTGATAGACCAAGTGTTGTATATCTTGAGAATCCTTTGTTTGAAGGACATCAAACTTGGTACAACCTAAAAGTAGATTACCCCTATTGATTTTGAGGTCACAAAGTCAAAGTTTAAAAGTCAAACTATTCAAGATATAGGAAAATATTGTCCGCTCAATATTATGAGAACCCTTTGCTTGATAGACGACAAACTTGGAACACTGATTCTCCTAAAGTGTAAAGTTCCCTACTGATTTTGAGGTGACAAGGTCAAAAGGGACACAGGATGATATTGTTCAGCCAAAATCCTCAGAACCCTTTGCTTGACACACATCAAACTTGGTGCATTGGTTCCCCATAGGAAAACGATTACCCATTTTGATTTTTAGGTCATAAGGTCAAAGATCAATGGTCAGACTGGACATAAGAAGATATTGACTGCTCAATATCTTGAGTACCCTTTGTTTGACAAACATCAAACTAGGTACGATTTTTAAAAAAAAAAATTTCAAACTAGGTACGATTTTTAAAATTTTTCTTAAAAATTTATTTGTTTTTGTCATAGAATTCGCAAAATTACGTAGGTGACATTCATCATTTAATTTTTGCTGCCAAACTTTTAAGAAACAAATATCTATGACATAGAATGGGCAGAAATTTTCAATTTTAATTAGGAATTATACTTTAAAAAAGCCAATTCTGATTCCCACTAGAATAAAACAGGACATAAAATATTTTAATTCCTTCACGAAATAAAAAAATTTATTAGCTTCCTGTTTCAGAAGTTAATTGATTTTAAAGATTTTCAGTAGGAAAGAGCAAGGTGTACTAAGGATATGTACACGAACGGCAATAAAGATGTCATCAAACAATAAATAAACAAACCTAAAATGTTCAGCGAGGGACAGAAGTTGTTTTATTTGCCCTTGGGTATGATTTCATGCATTGAAATCGAGCACTCTCTATTCGATTTGTTCTTGTGTCCCTTCATTATGGTCTGCCCAGCTGAAGTGTAAATAAAGTTGTTTTAGATTTGTTAATTTAGATGTCATTACCGCTAGATGGTTAAGCTAAAATCGATGTTTTAAAATAGGTAGGCAATCTTTGTAAATTTGTATTGATTTCTTAAAGATGCATGTATACATAGTGTAATTTAATATTAATATTTAATGATTTGGGGACATTGAGTTTTTTTTAGCTTAGATAAAAGATATTTATGAAGAAAAATGTATTTTTGATAATAATGCACATGGAAGATTTTTGAAAAAATGTTTATATAGAGATTTTATATCAAGTCTGATTAAAAGTAAAATAAACTTAATAAAAAGCTCCACAGGCAAACTTGTAAAGTTTTGTACACTCTTTGTCCCTGAGATGCTGAGTGTCATGGAACAGAGTACAGTTTTTCATAGCACTCGGATACCCATCATCCCATACAGAGGAGTCTATGATTTGGTCGGTGACCACCCATCTGTAGACGTCACCTTCCAGCTTCCCTCCAATGTAAATATCATCGTTATCTTCTACACTCACCAAGCCTTAAAATACAAAACTAGCTAAAATTATTATCTGAAGTAAAATAGTTTGATCGTTGTAAATAAACATAAATCATAAATGTGTTCTCCCTTTTAACGCGGACGAGTGTAGATAAATACTGTGCTTTTTTAAAATATATATATATTTATCACCTCAATAAAAGCTAATTGATACATGTAAGCAACTTTACACATATCTGAGGATGTGATGTAACTAAAAACTTTTTTCAACATTTAAATCTATAATAAAAGCACCTGATCTGAAGTAGAGAATGAATATTCAAACAAGATTAGGTTTCATACAACGCAATATTTCACGCATTCCTATAATGCTCAACAATGTTATAGTTTCATGAGATCTTTCGATCAAAAGTGAAGATACAGAGCAGTAATCAAGCTAAAAAATCAAGTTAAACATGATTAGAAATTTAAAGCACACATGCCCCCAGAAATACCAGAGGTCGTATCAGGTGTCATGGTGGATAATGAATATACATTTCATACAGTATATTGGAGTGCATAACGATGTTGATGAAACTCTGTAGATTCATAAAAGAATTTTTAGCTTCTGTGTCCCGCTAAATATTTTAAAGTTACAACCGGCATAACTTTTACTTACTTCTTAGATAGTTCTTTAAGAGAGTGACTTGTGCTGGAGTGTTGATATTTATAAGTCGTTGCGAGTACGTTTTGCATGTATTATCAGCATCATCCCAGGTCTTCAATTCATTGGAAAAGTGTATACAAAGTCTATTTTCTTCATCGTGGTAAAATGTACCAGGGCATTCGTCTGGAAATAATACAGGGAATAAAGTTTGCGACATTGCAGAAAAAAATATAATCATAAAAGGTTATATGTATGTAATTATGTATATTTTTGAATGGTTGCACTCCTTAATCCGCATATAAACAAATAAAAACATTTTATTATTTATATTTATTTATGTTTACATTTCATCTCAATTGGCTGAAAGTAATTAAAGTATTGTATTAGTGATCTGTACGTTACATTTATGGAATAGCAAACTCCTTAAGAAATCTTTCAAACAAATGACTTAAAATAAACCAGATCTAGCATATTCAGAGTTCATCGATTGATTAACTCAATTGGTGTTTTGCTTGAGAAATAAGGGAGTCAATACATAATATAAATAGAACATTACATCTTACAGAAAATGATATTGTGTGCAATATGCTACACTTACAGACACAGGCGGTATTGACAGAGGACCACTCTCCGTCTAACTGACACGTGACCGTATTTGTTGTATTTGTCAGGTTAAAACCTGTATAACACGTGATGTTCCGGATAGAAGAATATACATCTGATCCAGTGCTCAGGTTCCCGTTTGGTATACTGGGAACTTCTCCACAAACTGAAATATATCATATCAAGAGACATGTTCTTTGCAATTCAATCGTTGTTGCAACTGAGAAAGATGTGGATATAATAATATAGAGTCGAGTGAAAAACGGTTCATATGAAATTTCGGTAGTTTACTTGATGGATAGGTGAAGGGGTGGGGGTGGGATGGTGGTGGGGGTTGTAAGTCGTAATTTCGATATAATGACAAGCTGGTACCCAATCCATCAAGCTAAGGTTCTTTATAATAAAAATTTGTAAGAAAAATAAGTATTTCATCCTAGAAGACATTTATAATATTCAGTAATTCATAGTTTTACCTATATTTTCGCATCTCCCCGTGACATTGGACCAAGTTCCGTTGAGTTGACATATAGAGGTAAGGTCACCACTAGGTGTCGATACGTTGTTACAGTGATAGATAAGCACTGTACCAAAGGCACGCTTGCTGGACTGGAAAGTCGTGTTCGAATTGATAACGGTGTGGGGTTCCCCGCATTCTAAATGAAATATTTTTATTCTATAGCAATTACATGTTTTAATGTATATTTAAAAGTATAAATTGCTAATGTGATCTTTAACTAAAGTGTCTTTTCTTTTGCAGTTTAGGACCATCATTATTCCTTACTGTTTCATGCTTTTAGACATAGACCTAGTAAATATGATCCTTTATAAAGTTTACTATACTACCTGAAGTAATGCACTGAATTCCACTAAACGTATGGACGCATTTACTGTGTGGACCACATTTTATACCACAACAGGGGTCTGGGAATTCCTGCAAAAACAGAATAATTTACTTCTAAATACAGAATTTTACCAGCAATTATAGTTGCATAGTATTAATAACACTGTTCATGATGGTTCAAAGAAAAATATCAGTCTTTAAGTCTCAATTCAATAAAAGGACATTGTTTCGAGGCTTGTTCTTTCAGGATGAAAAATTGTTATAATGGTTAATTTATAAAAGAAATCCTTAAAGATTTCCGAAACTCTGGTTGTTAAAAATGATCTTCAGCACCAAGTGATCCTTAAATGAGTTTCGACTTTTCTGACATATAATTTTCACCGAAATCCACAAATCCACATTGAGCAATAATTTCTAAGTAAAATGTTTTACTGACGTGCGAGAATAACTTACTTGTTTAATGTCGTCAAGGGATGAATAGTGATAAAACTCAGACGTTTGCATTGTACCCAATGCCATGTCGTCGGCACTGATCTCGCAGTGAAAAGTTTCCCATTTATAGTTGATAGACGCACAGTCTGTTGACGAGTAACATTCCAATTTACATGAACAGGGGCCTATGTTGCTCACAGTGCGAATTACGTGGTTTTCCAGACGAGTATTATGAAAAGTGAAAGCTAATATCAATGAAAGAGATGAACATACAAGAAGGCGCCGAAAATTGTACATTTTTATCAGAAGTAATTTACAATGTTAAAAAGCAAAAATTTGAAAATAGTTCATCTCTGTTTACTAGAGCATGCTCTTTGCCCTTATACTCCATCTTATCAATTGAAAATTTTCACTGATATGTTAAAAATCAAATACATTTGTAAACATTTTTAAACAAACATTTTTACAATACAGAATTGATATTCGCTTTTAAATTGCCTTTTTCTTGTTTGGAAATAGTTTGTGTTGACATAGTTAATGGTTATTTATTTGTTTTAAATATTCCATATTCACTTATACTTGTAGGATAATATATTGATCATTCATTAAAGGTCCTCCATTTACTTATTCTTCACATTACTTCTGTATACATACAAATTAATTTCAATCATAAAAGCGCAAAATAATTTTCAAAAATTGTCCGTTTATTTGTGGTAGTCTGTTTTATGTGATAAAGCTTTAGTTCGGGGAGACAAACAGGGATCTGAGCTGTAATCTTTTGAGCTTTTCTGATCACCCGTTATCCGGTGTCCGTCATCTTAGGAAGCCGAGGGTTTTCGGTGAAATATGGAGACAACGAACAGTATTCAAGCTCATAGTCCATTTAAACAATACAAACTGGGAACAGAGCAAATATGGACCTCCAAAAACATCAGAGGCGGGATCAGGTGCCATGGAGGAGTAAGCATCGTCTGTCGACCGGTCACACCCGTCATGATCGGGCAAACGGAAAAATCCGTAGAAATTTCAGTGTGTAAATAATGGCGTAACAATTAGTATGAAAAAAGTCAGTTAGCATTTGTCCTAATGATAGATTTTATTTGCTGATAAGGTCATTGTATCGACCATAGAACTTGCAAAATGATGACTTCAAAAGAGACTGTTGATATCCATGTTTCTTCATCTTGTTGGTTAACAGCTTGCCTCATTTTAAAAATTGATCGAACGTAGAGCATGCTCTTGCGCATCGAATCAACTCGGAGACATTAATCCCATATGCAGGTGATAAGGGTATATTGCTACATAAGTAAGGGAAGTTGACGATGGAAAAGTTAAAGTAATCACGTCTATCATTAAGTTTTGTTGTTATGTTACCATTAGCGTCTTTTCCTAGTAAAATGTTCATTTCGCTCCCCATAAACCAGTAATGATCTCATATAATATTTCTAATTTTCTTATTTAAGAACACTCTTAAGAGCAACATACATGTGAAACAAATATCACTATCCCTAAGTGAAAGAATAATCGTTTGTTATCTGTTTTTGTCCGTCGTCTTTCGTCGTGCATTGTTCGTCGTCCATAACATTCTGAACATTTTCACTTCTTCTATGGAACCACTGAAGCAATTTCAAACAATTTTGGTCTATAGCATTTTGGAGTGAGGAGCAACATAAAATTACGAATTCCAGGGTCTCTGCACCCTTGGGCCTGAGGGGTGAGGTGAAAACCATCAAGTTAAAAATTAATGCAATCTTTAAAAATAGTCTTATTTACTCCTGGACATCATGTAGTTGAACTGTTGTCGTAATTGTAATAAGCACTGAGCCCTCTACAAAAATTGTGAAATTCATTGCCCCAGGGTTATGGGGTTCTGGAGTTAGGGTGGGGCTCCATAGATCATATAATGAAAAATGCATAAATTCTTTTAAAATCTTTACCTCTCTATAAATATATTGAGGAGATAAGTGCATGTTCATGATGAACAAAGGTGCCTCTTCCAAAATTTTGAAATTTGTGGCCCAAGACTCAGGGATGATGGTTAGGGGCTTGATTTTATAGTGAAAATGGATTATTTCTTAGAAAATCTCTGCTTCTTGGTATTAAGCAAACTAACTAAGTACATAGTTATTATGAGCAACAGTGTCTCTTCCAAAATCGTGAATTTCATGTCCCAAGGCTTAGGTGTTCTGGTGCTTGGGAGGGGCTCTATTGATTATATAGTGAAAATGTAATATTTCTTTGAAAATCTCTACCCCATGCGTATTAAGCAAACAAAATAAGTGCATAGTTATGATGAGCATGAGTGCCTCTTCTAAAATTTTGAATTTCATGGACCCAGGGCCAGGAGCTTTGATATTTTTAAGGGGAGGTGGGTTATTGAGCATAAAATGAACGTGTATTATTTCTTTGAAATTCTTTTTCTTCTCCTAAGCATTCAAAAAAAAAAAAAAATCATAGTTATGATAACAAAGGGATCTTCTTCCAGAATTATGCATTTTATAGCCCTTGGTCGGGGTTTAGGTGTTAGGGAGGGGTTCTGTTGATTATGTAGTGAAAAATGCATTATTTCTTTGAAAATCTTCTTTTCTGTTCCTGTGTTTTAAGCAAACAAACTAAGTACATTGTTATAATGAGCAAGCGTGCCTTATCCTAAATTGCTATTTTAATGGAGTCAAGGAATCTAGTATAAGAGAAGGAATCTATATATCATATGGTGAATTGCATGAATTGTTTTAATATCTTTTTTCTTTGTTTCTGGGTGCATGTATTTTGCATACTAATTGCATGATTATGATGAGCAGGGGTGCCGTTTTCAAAATTTTGAAATTCATAGCCTCTGGGACATGGGTTTTGTGTAAGGACGGTGCTCTGTTGAATGTATTGTGAAAATGCTTATATCTTTGGAATTATTCTTCTCTGCTCCTAGTTATTTAGGAAACAAATTAGTGCATAGTTATGACGAGCAAGGGTGCTTCTTCCAAAATTAATGGCTCCTTGGGTGGGGGTTCCGGTGTTAGGGTGGGGTTCTATTGATTATATAGTGCAAGTACATTAATTTTATAATTGAAAACCTTATCTGATCCTGCACATTAAGCAAACAAACTAAGTGCAAAGTTATGATAAGCAAGTGTGCCTCTTCTAAAATTGTGAATTTCATGGCCCCTGGGTCGAGATCTTGTGTAAGGATGGTGCTTTGTTAATTATGTAGTGAAAAATGCAACATTCTTTGAAAACCTTATACTCTCCTCCGGGGCATCCAGGAGGCAATCAGAGTACAATGAAGAAATAAGCAGGGGTGTTTTTACTACATATATTAAATAAATTCTGGATCACTTGGCTCTGTGTTCTGATGCTGGGCAGGGATCTATTTAATTTGTATTCTACTGAGAGAAGTATTTCCCCTATTCGCCTATGATAATAATCTCCTGTAAATAATTGAATTGAAAGGTCAATTGAATAAGTGATTTATGCATATAATGCAAAAAATACTTTCTTAGTTTTTGATGGTCGGGAAGATGAGTAAAAATAAGAAAAAATATGGTCGAAGGCCCTAAAATCGTTAGGGTCCGAATTTTGACGGTTTCTTTCTTTTGTTTATATCTCCATCGATTTTGCAAGAATAGACTCATCTTTGTAAACAAAACGAACTACGGTAGACTTGCAATCGCATCCCCCCACATGCAATCAAAATTTCCTTTTTAACTATGACTTTTTTCATAAAGTTTTCAGGCAAAAATATCTGATTTACGTTAACTCTCTTTTTAAAAATATCTTTGGAATCATATTACCAGCAAAAGCTTGCAACAAATAATTTGACAACATGTCGTCTCCATAGACTGATTCATTGATGAAACGTTTTGGAAAATAGACCAAGACAATAATATTTTTAGTTTAATGCAAACTATTTTTTACATTAAACCAAGAATTTGTCAAAAACTGAAAGAGAAAATAATGACATAATCTGATGGCTCACATTTGTTATCCTGATATAAAGAAGTAATCCAAATACAGGCAATATTCACCAACTACCTTGAAGTTCCCTATGCCTACCTCTTAATACAAAATGACAAATAGGTCTATTCAGTTTTGGGAGCAGCGAGGCAGTACAATGTGACACCATTGCATTGATAAATGACATTTAGCCAATCAAATGCTAATTCTACCTTTGATAGAATTGATTCTGATTAAATTGCAATAATTTTAACGATATTTACATCTATACTAAAAATTTGTTTTGTTTTGCCTTGCATATCGATCGAAGACGTAACCGTCGGAATTATGACTCGGTATGGCGGCGCCCATTGTTTAAATGCATCGCATTTGATAACAGATAAAAATTTTAAGTTGAATCCCTATATAGAAAACATTACACTTTGAATGAAGTATTTTTAGGCACAATTTATTTTTGTGGATAATAAATTATTTGATATTTAAAATTTACACACCTTGATAGACTGTCGAAATATGGGCACACAAGGATACCTCATCCTTGTACAAGAAATATTCTTCAAAGACCAAGAGAGGCCAGTTTGAGAGGGAATGAGATGTGTTTACTTAAAGTGCTCAGGTACTATTGTTTTGTCTAATTAACAAGAGTGACAAATGGGGACAAATATAGGCAAGTAAATAGATCTACTTTTTGACTTGCTACTGAGCATATTTTGTTAATCCCCGATCATCCTATTTCTCTTGCTTTTGGGCAACATATCTTCATCTATCAATTTTGTTTTATTTATTACTTCATGAATCCTTTACAGTGCTGTACATGCATTATACTCAGGTCACCCTTAAGGCCATTGGGCATCTTGTATTGGAGGGTTTTTGCTGTTTGAAATTTTACTCTACAATCTTGAAAATCACACTTCAAATAGTTTACCAAATTTCAAAAAACAGAAATATGAAATAATGCTTCCTTTCCATGAAACAGTTTTATATGGTAAATAGAGTGAGATGCTGATATTAGAACATCACGTGTTTTAATGGGATGTAAAACCTCGTAAAAGTGTGTAATTCAACAATGTGCCATTCTCTGACAACGGGATCAAACAAGATTGATACAAGAAGGAAGAGTACACGTAATTATAAATCTATAAAGTTTTCCTCGTCTGTTACCAATACATATTTGGTTGTAGTTTAGCGACAATACACTCTGTTATTCTTCAAAGCATTGTCTTACTACAACCGCAAGGAATTTATTGAAACATTGTTGCCTGGCAACCTTTTCAATGTAGGAGTGTGCTTTGTGAAAGGTGCTTATTTTACTTAGATTTTTTTTTATTTAAAAAATCTCCTTAATTGGCGCCTTTCTTGCCAATCCTCGTGACGGAAGAGATTTCTCCGTGCTATTGATCGGCAAGAATAACGATTCATACCAAATTGGCCAAACTTCTTAGGATATATACGTGTTATGATTTAAGATGTCGGTCTCAACAGTTCGGATTAACAATATTCGGAATCTTGTTATCGGTATTTCGATTTTTTATTGTGGTGAGTTTTTTTAATAGAAATTATTTTCTATTACAATATTTTTAATAATACATGTATAGTACAGTACGCGTCGAGAGAATTTATACCAGGCAAAACTTCTGAGGGCTGGGATCCTCTTCTGAAAAAGTAGTTCTCAAACTTGCCACTAAAATTTGCAATAGCAGCAATAATTTCAAGAATTCTGCGTAAAGGACTCTAAATTACAAAACTTTCCCAAAAGTTTTGAATGTTTTCTTTCTATATTTCTTTTAAAAATGTTTACATTAATAATTGCAACCTAAAGATACATGTTACAGATTATGTTGGATGACGAATTTTAACATTTTACAACATGCACCAAATCAAGTCCTTAAAGGATGTTTTGTAACATATTGCCTTATTACTTTGAACAAAAAAAATTCTTTTTAAGGACAGATGATGCACACAAAAAAGGATGCCTGGATTGCTATGTATTTTCGGACCTAATTAAAATCTATGCTGTAAAATCTATTCATTTTACTTATATAAAATGTCTTAAGTTGATATTTTCATTTTATTTTGATAACGATTGTTGCTATAAAACCAATTAAATGAGATGTTGCAATATTATGACACAGTAATTATAAAAGTGATTGAAAATTGGCCTTTCTGTAACGCTCAACATATGGAACATATTTACGGAAGTTTGAAGAATGAATTTCTTTTCTGCGAAAAAAATGATATGAATCCGGAAAATGAATAATTTTTATTCCAATAAAATTGCGTCAGACATTAGAGTTTGTATAAGGCCATCTTTAAAATAATGTTTGTTTGCCCTCTCCCGACTCAGGGTAAAAAATTGGGTCGGTAGGTAGGTAGGGAATTTTTTTCCTAGAAAATTTCAACATATATATCGACAGGATGAAAAAATCCAGGAATAAAAAGAAAAAAAATATCGTTTTTAGGAGGTTACAAAAAAGTTTTGAGTCGGGTCATTTTCAGGCAGTCGGTCGGCAAGTCAGAATACTAGTATTTCATACCAAGGGTATACTGAAAATCAGTAGAGGTTTTTATTTTCTTATCTCAAGGGCTTTTTATTTTAAATTTGCTACAGTTTATATTTTGTTTTGATAATATTTTGCATCTCTTGTATTTTTTCCAAATGTATAACAAATCCTTGATAATGCTTGCTTTTTTTGGAGAGAAAGAGAGAGAGAGAGAGAGAGAGTATTTCACTGGTCCACATGCAGAGCACGTCCCATTTTCTTCAAAATATGTTTGGAAATATTTTGCAATCAGAAATTAAAATGTTCCTGGAATTATCATCATTATTACATAAAGTAGATGTTGCATTGAAAGAAAATATTTTTAAAAAAAAATTCCACCTAAATTCTTATTTTTTGTCAGCCATGTCGTTGAATGTCAAAATATAAATATTTGATGTTTCCTGTTTTCAATTCATTTCCCTTCTGCCACTGTTTTCCGTCATCATGGCACGTATTCCTACGATCCCATTGCTTCAGGAGTGAAGTTAATCGCCATACTCATTAGTTTTAATACATTTTTTTCCAACAAGAGGAAAGGAATTGTCGCAAAATCTTAAATCAGATTCGTATATGTTCAAAAACATCATTAGCTAGATAGAAGAACAAGTAGATGAGTTTGAAGCTTGAAATGGTCATATTTCTTTTTTTCTGTTTTCTTTTTTTTACAGCCCATTGCTGTGTTTGTTCGTCCTCTGATGATATTGTGAATTTACATGACTCCTTGTTCAAGAATTACAGAAACAGTGTCAGGCCTGTAAGAAACCAACACGATGCTGTACACGTTAATATCTCCTTCAACATCATCATGATACATGACTTGGTAAGACCTTTTATTTTGAACGAAATGAGTTGGTTTGAATGTTTAGGTTCCAATCTTTTTGACCAAAAAAAAAATGTTTGTAAAATTAACATGGTGAGAATTTGATTATACTACAAAAAAGGGGGAGCCAGCCTTTCACTGAACATTTTCATACTTAATTAACAGTAATACATAAAACATTATGTCGGAAAAATGAGGGGGCCACCTCAACCGCCCATGCCCACCCCTAAACTACATGCCCGAGAAATACAAGAGTGATGTGTGAATTTTTGTATCTCTGTAAGATCGAGAATTCTTCGTGTGAATGTCCGTTTGTCATGTCAATTTTGCATTAAATGCCCTGATCTGTACGGTATACATTAATTAATGACATTTGTATGTATAATATCATTATTTTGTGTAGATGTGTTTCTTGATCTGGCACTTCAGACATTGACTGAACTTCATTTAAGCTAAAACTTTTGTATGGTCAAACAATGGTTACAAAAAGGAAAATGATTTCTGTACAAAACGCATCGTTTCGTGTGATAATTTTACTGTATAAATGATTTATGCAACTTCATTTCAGATTAAGGTTTTAACTACATAAGTGTCTTGAAGTAGTTGCTATGGATAAATTAAGAAACCGTTATTCTAATTCATACGTACGATGACAAACTTTCTAATCTCATTTGCGAAATAAACGCCATCTCTTCGAGTTTTATCTCACCTAAGACAAAGGCTCAAATGTAAAAGTTGGTAATTCCACATTTCATCTCAGCTTTTCCCACTTAAAAGTTAGTAATTCCAACTTTAAAGTTTGCTTTTCCAACATTACAGTTGATAATTCCAACTTTAATCTTGGCTTCTCCAACTTAAATGTAGGCTTTTCCAACTTTATTCAACTTTAATCTTGGCTTGTCCAATAAAAGTTGGCATTTCTAACTTAAATTTCGACTTTTCCAACTTTTTAGGTGTTCATGCGTTATATTCGTATGCTTTGTAGTTGGACTCATGTTGCTGTTTTACAATTACAATGGAAATAAACAATTTAATTATATAATTATGATGAAAGAAGGAATAATCTTCATTGTTTTCATATACAGAATTGATAATTTAGTATAGTTGTCTTCGTAGCATGAAAAATAGTGTTGATTCATCCTATATTTAATTACCTACCATGGTCCCATTTGTTTAATCTCATTTTCAACAAATTTATATATGTCTGTTCTCTTAATTAGATGTGGATGAAATGTTTCATTTACAGAGAAGTATAAAGTTATCCCTAAAAAAATTATATAAGATGGACCAAGAGAAATATAAGGGATTTTAAAGTTCAAAAATATTTGTAAGATAATTGACACTGTTTAATTGATCAACAATTTGTTTCAGTGTATTAAGGTAGCATAAATGGAATTGATAATAATATTAGATAAAGGGGAAAAAACTTGAGAAAGAGTTAGAAAAGCTCAAATTAAAGTTGGACTTACCAACTTAAAAGTTGGACTTACCAACTTTAAAGTTGGATTTACCAACTTTAAAAAGGAGTTGATCCTTACATGGCAGGTTCGAATCCCACTGCAGAATGTGGAGACTGGTCCTCCGGATGAGACCGTATAAACCGTGGTCCTGTGTCGCATTAGATGCTGGCACGAAAAAGATCCTTCACTGCTCAATGGCCCTGAGTCCGGGTATAGGTCTGAATGTGCAGCCCTCCACCAGCAAGTGGTGGCGTCTCCATATGAGTGAAAAATTCTCGAAAGGGACGTTAAACAAAAAACAAACAAACAAACTTTAAAGTTGGAAAAGCCAATATTACAGTTGGAAAAGCCAGTCTTAAAGATGAAATTACCAACTTTTAAGTTGGAAAAGCCAAGATTAAAGTTGGAAAAGTTAGCTTTAAAGTTGGAATTACAAACTTTCAAAAAAAAGTATTACATGGCACAAATACACTTCCGTACAAAAGAGCTAAAAGAGCTTTTTTGATCGAAGGATCTGTCACATGTCGTCTCGTCTCTGTTGTCTGTAAAATTTTTACATTTTTGACTTCTTCTCCAGAACGACTGGGAAAATTTCAACCATAATGGGAGATCAAAGTTTAACAACGGAATAGCAGAAATCTTAAAAAGTCTTCTTAAGAACATCAGGGCCACATATTTTAAAGGTTTACATATGAATAATTTTTTTTAAAGGTTTACATATGAATAAATTGAGAATTTTTTTTAAAGAGACTACTTCTCAAGATTAACAGGGTCATGATTGGTCATATTAATACAGAAACACCGTCAGGTAGTGTAGATAGAAGTTTTATCATACCACGCCCCTACCCTTTGGGTTAGGGTGGGACAACTATAGGTATCTTAGTTTACAGGGGATTTTTTTTTTTAAAAACAAATCTTTTGAGTAGCAGGGCCACACTAAATCGTATTAATAATATGGAAATAAACCTAAGTTATACGGACCCTGGGTTTAGGGTGGGATAAAAATTTGGGATCAATTTTTTTTTCAAAATGCATACACTATGTACAGGAAAATGCTTTAAAAATCATCCAGAGGGAACAGCAGAGCCATTTTGATCATATTGATATTGATTATTCAATATATAAATGATATTGGATTCAACTTTGGTTACATCATAACCTCTTGAGGGTTTTTTGAGCCACAATCTAAGGTCATTTTTTATTGGAATAAAGAGCAAAAATACAATGTATCTTTTAATCTTTTTTTTGTTTTGAAAAACAGCAAGACCAAGGTGACTCAGGTGAGCGTTGTGGCTCTTTGGTCCTTTGTTTGAAGCCTCTATTCTTTTCTTATGTTGATGCGATTATTATCAATCTGCATGGATGTATGAGAGATTGAACTTTTTATTTCTCCTCAGAGATTTTGAGAGAGATATAACTTATACTGATTCTTGAGAGTAATGAACTGAACATACTGCAATAACCTTTCCGTTCCCAAATTTGAAGTTCACATCTACGTTATAAATGTACATGTATCTCACTATGGACATTTAACAACATTTATCTAGCATATTATAGTACTGTGTGATGGCATCAGCATTGTGCATGAAAAATAATTTTATTTGCTTTTCTCCTTCGCAATTAGCTTAAAAGATTGATATAATTGCTTTTTGCTAAAAACAGATGATACAAACAAACTTAACCTTTGTTTCAAATATCTTGAAAATAACTCAGTCATGTTTATGTAAGTTAAATGAATAAGATTAAGTTGAAAGTTAGAAGTTTAACCGAATAAATTTTAATTTTTCATTCAAAGGTTCACTATTCTGTCCTATAAAGTGAGAAAAGGTTGTATAGTTTGTAAGGGTGATTTCAGAAAGGTAGAATTTTGAACATTATGGAGAGTTTACTTAATATCTTAGAGATTTGAAGTATGCATCATTCGGCGCTGCGTTAAATTTAGCGGTCAACATGTTTTCGTTGATTTATACGTGAATAAGCAAATATAAAGCAATCAAAGATAATCAAACTGTTTTGTAAAACAAACGTTTGTAATTAAGTGGGAAATACGTTAAAATGTTTTATAATATCAATAATCAGCAAAGGACTTTGTAAGAATTAGCAGTAGCGCGATGGTACTGTATGTCACAATGAAACAAGGCACAGCATTGAATCAAATATGGAGATAACGTACAGTCATCAAGCTCAGAAGTTCATAGAAAAAATACAAATCAGGAGCAGAGCAAACACGGATCTCCAAAAACATCAAAGGTGGGAACAGGTGACATGGAGGAGCAAGCATCCCCTGCTGACCGGTCACACCCGCCGTGTGCTCCTTTTCATGATTGAGAAAACGGATAAATCAGTAGACAATTCAATGTGTAAAACCTGGTCTAACAATAAGTATGAAAACCGTCAGTCAGCATTCGACTTAATGATAGATTGTATTTGCTGACAATGTCATTGTATCGACCGTAGAACTTGCAAAGTAATGACTTTAAACGAGACTGTTGATATTCTTGTTTCATCAACTTGTTTATCAATAGCTTGCTTTGTTATAGAAATTGTTCGTACGTAGAGCATGCCCTTGCATATCAAATCAATTGGGAGACATAAACCGCATATTCAGGTGATAAGGGTATATTGCTACTTATGTAAGGGAAGTTGACAATAGAAAAGTTGAAGTCATCACGTTTATCATAAGGTTTTGTTGGTAGGTTACCATTAACGTCTTTTTCTAGTAAAATATCCAAATAAGAAACGGATGTGTCAGACTCTGGTATCTTTTATTTCAAGTTCAGTGGGATATATCGAGTAGACATATGGATGGAAGTAACTATTGTTATTTGATAATACGTGACGTCGTCAATATATCTAAATGTCGAGTTGAAGACAACAGCAAGTGTTTTCTTCTTATGTACAAGTTTTTGAATAAATTCTGCTTCATATGAATACAAAAATAGGTCTGCTAATAACTGGGTGAAATTGGTACCCACGGGAATTCCGACAGATTGTTGGAAGACCTGATCTCCAAAAACTACATAGATATTGTCAATCAGAAACTCAAACATCTTTTCAATATCAACTTTGGAGAACTTGTGTGTACGATCAGAATGTCTTTTTTACAAAATCATGTTGTAAATGACCAATGACAAGGTAAGTAAATTAACGAGTTCCATTTTTATTGAAAAAAGCAGCTGTCTATGATGTCAAAAAGCCTGGATTTTAGTCTATCTTGGGTAATGTTTGTATAAAGTGTTCAAAAGTCGTACCTTTTGATGTTACTGATTTTGGCTAAATTTTGTGATTTCAAATTTGCTAAAAGTTCCTTGGAATTTTTAAGTATCCAAATCTGATTTATACCAATTCTTGAATATATTGTTGAACAGTACTCCTGAGGTTTCTCAAATTGTTGTTCCTTGATTTATTGCCAAACCGCTAGCTTAACGTCCCTATCTGAATATATTTTAAACAGCTAACAAAAAGTATAGTTCAGTTTCATTTTAAAAAATACTTTTCAATTCAAAGAAACTTATTACTCATTTCAACACGGATATCACTATATATTGGGATACCTATATTACAATGATGCCATGACTTTATG
This sequence comes from Saccostrea echinata, assembly GCF_033153115.1. Lineage (NCBI taxonomy): Eukaryota > Metazoa > Mollusca > Bivalvia > Ostreida > Ostreidae > Saccostrea > Saccostrea echinata. The sequence continues at coordinate 20,700,981 of NW_026889779.1, forward strand.
TACTTAATATCGACTATCGAAGAGAACTCGAATATCGACTGTAACTTGGCGATCTTTCTTAACAAATTGCTCAACTAAGGAGACATCTCTTCCCCAGCTTGCTGAACAAACAGCATGCAATTTTAACCATCTCCCTTCCTTCACTAAAACAATCAATCCAAATAATGATTAAACTTCTGGCACGTCTTTTGTCTTCATAAACCTTGTACAAATTATTATATGCTACTGCAAAGGAATTTCCAAGATATACGTTAAACTTTACAGGCCGTTCGTTGCTCGAATACGACTGAGTCTTCCATTTTTTGTCACAAGTCATCTACATACTGACGTTATTTTCACATTGTGACGGTACGTCACAAACATGGAACAAAACTTTACATAGACGTTACGCGCGATGTTGATGCCATTTTACAATTTTTGTACCTGACCTATTAAACTCATCGGTGATTTTATAAAATACTCGCAATATGGGTGATTTTGGTATGAATGGATAGGTTTTGAATAGAACTACCCGATTCCAGTCAGAAAATAACATTTAAATAAATTTTAAGCAAAATATAGAATTTTTACAGCGCAAATAAAGGGTATTTTAAGCGTGTAACGTGTTACATTTTTTAAGCAGGGATCGCGCATTTTTCTTGTGTAGAATGTTCAAAAATGAATCTAGAGTTTTCATTTTCCTCACAAAACAAGAGCAAATAATGTCGTTTATGACTTCATTAGTGATTCTACATTCAATGGTGGCAAGAAAAAGAAAGCGATATTTTTTTTAGAATAAGAATCTGTAACGCTATTAATTAAAAACGTGCATATGAATATAAACATTAAATTTACTCATTTACAAGAAAGTTTAAATAGAAACAATTTATATCAAAATAATGTGCTATTAATTCTTATATATTTTAAATATTTCATTAATTGAACAGTCTGGATGTTGACTCAACCATTACCAATTTCTTAGTATTTGAGTTACTTGCTAACTCTACATAGAACCATACTACATTTTTACTACAATTCATACCGTGGATTAGCTTTCCACTATTCCTATGCCTTAAGGAATGTAAAACAAGACTGTCAAATTCATTTCACATTTATTCAACTAAGCAACAGTACTATTACACAAATTATTATAATCACAACATTTCCAATACAACAATCACTGAACAGTCTATGGACATTGGAGATAAATGGCCACATTGTCCCCAAATCTTATAGGAGGTCTGGGGTTACGACCGAAATACCAACACACAAAGGTGCATAACGGGCATGACGGAGGCCTTGTGTTGAGCACAAGTGCCAGTGAAGTCCCAATGCTTGACAACTAGCATGTGGACGGGAATGGCCTGGGACATATCTGTTTACCCTGTTTCCAAAGGATTGCTCCCTGGTTCAATAGTACTTACTGACACTGAGTACTCCAGACTGTGAGCCTTCCCTCCTTTTAAAAGAGGTGAAGGGGGCACCAAGTATGGCTTAAACTTGTAGAACCCCAACCATACACTACATAAGGGGTAATACTTTCCCCACTAAACAAGACCTGCCCTCTGTCTTAGTTGACAGATGGGGGGAACACAGGCCAGAAATGTCCCAAAACCCCCCTTAGGTCCCCCCAGACCCGCCAATCACAAAAGAGGACAATGCGACGAATTAAGGATATTCAAGGTCTGTGTATATTTGATCTTTGAGTTCTGATTTATGTCAATAAAGGCCTAAAAGTGATTCTGAGTAGTAAAATTGTTCAAGTTTGTAGGATCCTGCACAAGGGAAAGAGGTTTATCACTTCAAGTAGTCTGGCTGGTAAAGGTTTTATCGTCTTTAATCCTGATCGGAGCTGTCAATCCTCGGATGAACCTTTTGGTGAATCTGAAAAAAGGAAAACTGGACGCAGATTACTGTTGCATTATTAGAGTGAACATATGATAAATTGTTGACATAATTTACATGAGAAGAAAGGGGGCTTGGGTGAGTGGGTTTTAAGATGAGCTTGGGAAAACAATGTATCTATCTTGGCGGGAAGATGTGAAAGGTAGTTGAGGAAGTTGTTAAGTTGTACCACTATTGACTTCCTGTGGAGGCACTTGAACAGGTTGTACCTGAGTGTTTCTTAATTCCAAAAGGCTTAGCTTACAGGTCCTCCGTCAATTAAGAGTGATTATTTGTATATTTCATAAAATAATCTATATTAATGTTGACATTAAACTGCATGCTTTGTAGCTAATAAATGAATCAGAAGTTCAACAGAAATGTCCAGCGTCTAAAATGACGTGCAAAAATAAGATCAACCCGTTTTTCGAGGGTTTAAATTCTTATATTTTTGTATCGATTATAAAAATAATTATAAGTTTATAATGTGATAATCTAAACAATCAGAATGAATGTCAGATTGATAAATTTACTTTATTAATTAATATTTTACGCAACATTAAGGAGGTTCAACATATTTGTCCGGTGGACGTTCTTGACGCGTAATTCGTCTTGCTTCAACGTAATACACAAAAATGCGTTTGAGAGTGCTTTGAGTAATTAACAAACTTTATCAAAGCACCCTTTTTGTTCATTAGTTTAATTACAAGTAGCCTATATTTTTTTTACTCATATTTCAAGTACAAAGACATAGCGATATGGTACCAGTCAAGCTAGTAACACTATAACATTGTAGAAGCATTACGTCTATTTTTCCGTAACGCTATGAAAGCGTAACGTCAAACGTCACCAACATCATGCGTAACGTCATAACATGTGCTATTTATAGAACATGTGTATGACCATATGTGTGCCAGATTTCATTTTGTTTTGAATTGTGGTTTTATAAATATAGAGATAGTTCGCGAACTTTTTGATCTCCTCTCGTATTGTATATTTCACAATTCGTATTCTATATTTTTTATGTATTCTATTTATTTTTATTTCTGTTCCGTATTGTATGTTTCCCATTTGTATATTTCACAATTCGTATTCTATATTTTTTATGTATTCTATTTATTTTTATTTCTGTTCCGTATTGTATGTTTCCCATTTGTATATTTCACAATTGTATTGTAAATTATTTTAGTTGTATTGTATATTTCACAATTTGTATTGGTACAGTTTTTATTTGTGTTGTATTTTTTTTTTATTTGTATTGTAGTATTTTATTTAAATTTTTTATTTCTATTTGTATTCTATAATTTCAAGCTGTATTGTGCTATATTTCGTTATTTATATTTTATGATTTCCATTTGCATTGTATAATGCGGCATTTGCATTCTATAATGTTTCAGTTTGTATTTTAAAATACAACATTATCATTCTATAATGTTTTAATTTTTATTTGGTTGTTTCGTGAGCGTGTTTTTGTAAGAACAATGACTTTAATGATATTACGACTTACTAGTATAGCTTACATGAAATGCTTATGCAAATTAAGCCATTATATTGTCATGCATTTTTTTAAAAAAAGGTTTCTATTTTAAATCCATTCTGAAAATTATATTTAAAAAAAAACAAAACAAACAAAACCATAATTTTGATTCAGCAACGACACGCAGCAGCTTTATTATAAAGTACCTATAACTTACCAAATTTAAGAAGTGCATATATGTAATTGAACGTACATGTATGCCAAGAACCTGGATTAAATGAATCTTAATATACATGATTTTTTATCATGCTCTACGTGTTGTCTCAAACAAGTATTTAAACAATGAACCTTGCTACCTACAATACATAATATAATCCAGCATTTTCGAATGAAAACCTTGTAATTCCGAATAAGTATTTTATAATAACACCAAGCTGAGATTGACTTCTGTTTGATTCGTTCCTTAAAAGAAATTATATTTTCACCAACCCAGTTATATTCAGAAATTAGAACATGATAGCTTCGCAAAGAAAAGGTTTTTAATGCATGTTGAAAAACAAAACCACCATTTATTGTAAAACTTAATTTGATAAGCATTCGACAGACTTCCACCTCGTACGATTGCTATCATTCATTGTCAGCTGTTTTCTCCTCAGCCAATTACTTCTTCATTATAACAATGAGATGCTTATGATATCCCTAAATTGTCGAGAGAAGATGCCAGCAGATAAAAAAAAGTCTGTTGGAAGATTTTTCAAAAACGTATAGGAATATCAGAAGTTGCAAGTGAATCTTTATATTACTAAAAGTTTTATCCTGCTTTATGTTTCGTCGTAAAAAAAGTACTTTGTTGTCTAGACTAAGTGATTTAAACCAGGTATTCAAATAATTCTTTTTAATTCCGCACAGATATTTTATAAGAACACTAAGCTTAAAATGATTTCTGTCTTATTTCGTAATTTCGTACCTCAAACGAAAGAAATCACATTTTCACCAACCCAGTTACATTAAAAAAAATTAGAACATAATAGTTTTACAAAGAAAACGTTTAGCATGTAGAAAAACGAAATCATGACGATGCAAAATGTACCAACATTTTATTGTAAAAAGTTAATTTGTTAAGGATTCGACGGGGTTCGGGCGACATCCACCTCGTACGATTGCCATCATTCATCGTCAGCTGTTTTCTCCTCAGCCAATTACATCTTCATTATAACAATGAGATGCTTACGATATCCCTAAATTGTCGAGTGAAGATGGCAGCAGATAAAAAAAAAAGTCTGTTGGAAGCTTTCCGTAAATCCGATTACTTTTTCTCTCATGTTCAAATCAGAGAGAGAGAGAGAGATTGTGTATGTGTGTGTGAGAGAGAGAGAGAGAGTGAGAGTCGTGTCCCCCAATAATTTTGCCAATTGATATATATTATACAATAAAAATGAAGCTAATTTACAGTTGTAAACTCACCCTCCCCCCAATAATAATGTCTGACTTTTTTTTCTCTTTTTTGTGCCCCTAAATCCGTAATTACTTCCTATTCCTTTAAAAAATTCTTTACCATTTTAAACATCATAGCTTGCCCTCATTAATAAAAAAAATCAGCATGACTTTTGTGTCCTTTGCGTGCATTTATCATCAAAATTGAGTACTAAGGAATACTTGTAGCTTGTTATTTGGATATAAAAAAGTGACACGGATAGACGTAAATAGCAATTTTTATCAAACTGTGCTTGGAGATAATGGACAATGGCGTCAAATTTTAAATCAATGTTAAACAATAGACACGTTTATTATATGAGACCTCTTCTAATATCATCTTATGTTAGTATAATGAGCTTGTCATTGCACGCAAAAAAGTCCTCAAAAACAGTGATTTAATTGGCTGCAAGTTTTTAAAGACTACAATCTTCTAGTTATAGGTTTGATGTTCATTTTAACCAGGTCAATTATTCGCTTGTTTGTAACAGAGGCGTCATGTACATGTGATGTTTGAATTAGATGAGAAGAATAAAAAAAAATTCGTAGACTTTGCTTGCTGAATAACGCGGATTTTTTTTTTCTTTTTGGTTTTTTTTTGGGGGTTTTTGTGTACGTTTATGCAATAAAACACTTTCTTTCTTTGTTTGGATAACGGTTGTGACATTGCAGAAAAAAACTATTATCCAGGTAAGCGGGTTATATACATTTTTTCTGCAATGATTGCAGCCGTTTTTTCCTGCATCAACAACAACAACAACAAAAATTTATTGAGTATATTTATATCTGTATAAAATATTCATATAGAATGGATGAAAGTACGTAAAATATAATAACATTGGCCCGTACGTTACTTTGATGGAAGAGCCTACTTCTAAAGAACTCTTTTTAACAGCTTTTAAAAAAGGGTTCTTACTAGTTAATTAATAGCGTGATTTTATTAGATGTACATATGCTACAAACGTTACATTTTAAAGTGTCATTTTAGACCAACATATATTTTTAAAAACCTTTAAATTTTCATAGCAGCGGATGAATAGATCTATGTACTAAATGAATAGCAAACAGAAAACAAGTTTGTCACCATCACCACCTGCCCTCGGCATAGGAAAGATTAAACGACCCAGTCTAGAGGACAGAGTTCTTTTTAACACAATCCTCTTTTTCTCAGAACAGTAGATACTTCTTTCTATTTTTTGCCAAAAACGTTTATAAACATGAATGGACATAATATACTTTAACTTAAAAAAAAATGGACGTTAATTTTTTCACACCAAGTATAATTTGGTAATTGAAGCTTTTTTGAGACGTTAGTTTGAGTTCAATATATTCACTGTACATATATATTGCACATACAAAAGATTGGATATAGGTTCAGTTCTTCAAGCCTAGTCTAGTAAATCATTTCAATTTTTACAATGATTATCGAAAATATGCATTATATACATACATGTAGGTTTTTAAGGATATGTTCATTAACTTTGCGCATTTAATTTGGATGAAGAAAAGTACTTTGCAATAAATGTATTTGTTCTTCGTCAAAGTTGTGATCTCAGACATCTGAACCTCAGACGTCTTGAAACATTGGATGAAGAAAAGATACATTGCAATAAAATATGAAGATAACAAACAGTATTCAAGCTCAAAGTCCATTAAAACAATACAAATCGGGAGCAGAGCAAACACGGACCTCCAAAAACAGATGTTGGATCAGGTGCCATGGAGGAGCGAGCATCCCCAATAAATTTATTTGTTCTTCGCCAAAGTTTTGATTTCTAAAATTTTAAACATCAGACGTCTTGAAACAAAGTTAATCTATTTTGATTAAAATAGTTTATAAACAACAACGACTTTTCACACACATGTACATTAAAACTTGCTTATAAGGAACTCTGCTATAAAGAAATCTTGATTAAAGACAATCCATATAAAACCATGTCAAAATTGGTAGAAAAATAAACTTGAATGTGATAAGAACAGAATGTTTTCAAGAAATACACCAAAGCAATACAGGTAGAAATGTCTATAATCTCTGAATGTAAAAGACATTGTATCTAAAACTGAACACTGGGAATTTTTCTTACATTGGCGAGATTGATTTATCTCTTACACGATGCATGAAATCTAATTCTGGCCATGTACAGAAAACCCAACAGATCAATTGGAGAGAGAAGTATGCAACTAATACCCTTATTGTTGCATTGTATGGCACTGTTTTTCTATGAATGTATATTGGCAGGCATTCCCTTTGGCCCTATACTGACAAGCCTATCTATTCTCTTCTCTTTGCTTGACAGCGAGGAATCTTATTCTTTATGACACTCTTCCTATGATTAACCATGTAATCACATTAACCTCGCTACTTGTATTCATAGAAAAAGAAATCTGTACCACCCTTAAGGCTTTGACAAGATCAAACTGTCCACTTTGAAATATTGGATTTGGGCAAAATTTTTACCGTGATCTATTTCTTTTCAATTTATTTTTAGGATCTCAAGAATCAAGTGTTGACTACCAATGCATGGCTGAGAATTGTACGTATTGTAAATATTAAATGTATTTTTCGAATTGCATTTTCCCCATGGCGTTATATATTAAAGACACTCCTGTATTGCTTTCTGGTAATCAGCTGAACACTTCAAAGTATTCCAAATTAAATCTGGAGTCGAGTGCAATAATTAATCAGTACCTTCGGATGAAAATCGTAGAATCTGAATATTATGAACAGGGAAATATCTACACAGGCTTACAAAATACGCCTGCATACAATTTTATAACTGTAATTAAAACATCCCTCTTTCAGGCGTGGACAGACGAATTCCTAACCTGGAATGCCACTGATTTCAACAATGTCACCGAAATTCTAGTGTCCAGAGGAGAGGTCTGGACACCTGATCTTCTTGTGGAAAACACGTAAGTCTGAAACTGTGTGCATTCCAAAGAAGTCAGGAAAACCTTTTTAATTAATATTATGTCTCCTTACAATAGTCAATCTCTAAAAATGATTATAGCATTGCTGGTAGTCATTTTCATATAATGTTGTGCATTTTATCATTAGGTCCCAGAATTGTAATTTATAATTGGTTTATTGTATCACTGGTGAAAAAGATATCGTCAGTAGATACGATTGTGTCCTAATAAGAAAAAATCACATTCAGCTTTTATAACGAGAGTATCCACACAATCTTCGAAAATTTTAAAAGGGCCCCAAGCCCAAAAATAGTAACTACGATAACTTTTTAGCAACTACAAAAAACACATATACATGTACTCAATGATGAAAATCACAACAAAGATGTCCCTTTTACACGTAGCTAATTTAAAATTTTATTTCAATATACCAAGTATCTTCCATCTCATCAAATATGATCAGAGTAATTTGGGGATATTGCTTGCAAAGATTCCTAATTACTCTTTTCATTATGCATCAATCAAGCTCCAATAAATAAACATAAGACAACACATTTATTGACTTCTATATGCTAGCATCGTCTCAGGAACTAGGTCGTATCGGATTGATGTTATACGATGGATCAGTTTGATGTATAAAACTATTCTATCTTTTCAATATCAGTTATCATTATCTTAATATTTTGGACAATATGCTGTATTGTGACTTACGATCTAATTTTCTCATGACGTGAATACTCTGTAAAACAATATCTTTCGTCATGTCTGTAGATTCTGGCATTATCTTTGTCATTTTACAAATCCCTTTGTCCAATATTTTTTTTCTATTTTCTCTTATGAAGATAAGCATTCCTGTCATTTGATATCAGCACCTCTTTTTCTTTCTCAATATGAAGTATAAAAAGGACAATTATAGAATACTTATTTATATGAAATCTTTCAATCTCAGCGCGAGAGTGATCAACAGAGAGATATATTCCATTAAAGTTGTACGATGAGATTCAAGCAAGGATGAAGGATCAAGAGCATTGTTTACGTCAAACATGTTACCAATCGTGAACCGAGGCGTTCTAATGGCGGCAATCAGGCACAATTGTATTAGGTTTCTTCTTATGCTTGAATTAAGATTCCTGATATTGTATCTTACAACTCGTTACTCCTCCTCTAATATACACTTGTTTGCAGTAATCTGAACTCCAACATATTGTCAATCTCAAGAATAAAGGAATCAACACTTTATAATTAAGAAAAAGCTGACATTTCCTTAGAAACAACATGTGTATTCCATGCACCAAAAGTGAACGGTGTTCTGATTATTCAAAAATACATACAATGAATTTACTTTTCCTAGAGTCAAACAAACAAGCACAAAATTTAATGTAAATCATAAATTTTACCTTCAGTTATGTGGCATGTCAGGACATCCACTCTATAAGTCTAGAAAGCTCAAAAATGCATTATACTGTTCAGTACTATGAGAACATGTTCAAAAAAATTCTCTTCTTTCACATCTGTCTTCTTTATATTACCTCTCTCTATCTTATTTTTAATCAGTTCTGGTGTGCTTTGTTCTACATGAATTAATGTATATATAACCGCTGCTCTTACTTTATCTTCGTTTAGTCGGTTCTCTTGTACTATGTTCTACATGGATATACCGGTGTATAACATATCTTTTCTTTCCTTATAAGGTATCCGCTGTTAACCAGAGCTTCGGGTACACACATTATGTTCATGTCATTCTCTGTTGATTTTCACAGTTCACTTTCTAAGGATGACATTCTTCAAAATTGCATTTCAGTTTTTTTTTTAAAAATATTTATATATTCCAGTCAACGAAGGTGAATTCAATGTACCCTTCCTATACTGGATTCCAAAACTTCATAAAAATCCTTACAAACAAAAACACATTGCTGGGTCCAGTAAGTGCTCTACGAAGCCCCTACCTTTACTCCTCACAAAAATATTAATTGCTGTAAAAAAAGAAACTGCAGCCGTACTGTGGTACAGAACTATAGAAGTGGTGTAAATGAGATGTGGATTCTCAAAAACTACAAATAAATTTTATAATACTAAGTCTTAAAATCACCAAATTTTTCATAAGTCAGTAACATCATAACATACGACTTTTCTACACTTTATACAACCCTTACTCAATAAATTAATGGAGTTCCTCATTGACAACTTCTATGAAGTCCGTGGAGACCAGGGGCCTATTTTACAAAATAACTTACAATTAAGACCAGAACTTTAGTTGATTGTAAAATCTTGCTCAATAAATGATTCTGTTTAAATTTGCATGCATAAATATATTTTCTCTAAATCTTTGGTAAAAAAGATTAAAACTATTTTCAAATTGATGTAAAAAAATGAGATTATTCCCAAAATTACGGTTTGGTTTTAGTCCCAAGTTTTCTAGCAAAACAGGGCCCTGGTCTTCCAACAAACTGTTGGAATTCGATGAGCTAACTGTGCTCCTTTATTAGCCAAACTGTTTTTTAAATTCCCATGAAGTACAATTTATTCACTAACGTCTACATCAGAAGAAATACACTCGTTTTCGCCTTCAACTCGACATTCAAAGATACATCCATTCATATGTCGACTCGATATACCTCCGTGAACTCGAAGTATAAGACACCAAAGAGTCTATCACATCTGTTTTGTGTTTGGATATTTTATTGTTAATGGACGATAAAGGCCAACTAACAACTAAACTGTATGACAAACGAAATGACTTCAGCTCTTCCATCGCCATCTTTCCTTATTTATATAGTAATATTAAGCTATCACCTGCATGCGGTGTTTATGTCTCTTAACTTATTCGGTACTCGAGAGCATGCTCTGAGTACGATCAATTTTTAAACCGAGGCAGGCTACTGACAGATAAGTTGCTGTTAAAGGGATTCCAAGAACCTCGTTTATAGACAGCATTTCGTAAATCCAATGGTTGTTGTAATGACCTTGTTAGCAAATATAACATGTCATTGGGTCGCATTCTAAATTACATATTTCATGTCAATTGTTAGGCCTTTGTTTTCATACTAAATTTGACGACTGAATATTCCGTCTACCTGAGCAATACATAAGATTCACAGCGGGAGTGACCAGTCGACAGAGGATGCTTATTTCTCCTGCATGGGCACCTGCTCTGATCATAGATTTGCATTGTATGCTTATACTGCTTAAATTTTCCTTTTTATTTCCTTTCAGGGCTTTCGGTTACAGAGAACTAGGGATAGAAAAGATGTTGCTAAATTTGGACAATAAAGGTCAGATTATATGGGAGCCAGGACTGATCACTCAGACAATCTGTGAAGTGAACATAGCAAAGTATCCTTTTGACAGTCAGCATTGTTCTATCCGTGTCATGTCCTGGATGCACACCAATCGCTCATTGCAAGTATCAGTGGCGAGAGACTTCATCGACACAACAAATTACTATCCTAATGGTGAATGGGATTTGGTACATACACGGGTAAAAGCATTTTCTCCAGAAGATGGGAGTTACAACGTCGGTGAAATTCTCCCAGGAGCTGAGGCCATCATCGAATTAAGAAGACGCCCTGTATACTATATAATCTCTACTATTCTGCCCATTTCCATGTTGTCTTTGCTGAACGTTTTGGTTTTCATGCTTCCGACTAATACAGGGGAGAAAATGACCTTAGCGGTCACGGTGTTGTTATCATTTACCGTCTTCATGAGCGTGGTCAACGAGGTGATGCCCAAAACCTCCAACAGCGTCTCAATACTAGGTACAACAATTTCATTTTTAAAAAAGATTATTTTCGAGTGGATGAGGACCGTTATACAGGTCTAAAAGAAGTCTATCTTTAAGTTTTAAAAGTCTTGTTTTCTCTTTGTAGCTGTGTATCTAACCATTCTTTTGACTATGAGTGGACTCTCCGTGGCATCAACAGTACTTGTCCTTCACTTTCACCACCATGCTGATATGAACTCGTCTCCAAATCGCATGCGCAATTCTCGAGTCTATGACGTACAGAGAGCAAATAGCATCAACAACAACAGATGTCGTAAAAGTTCCAGCATGAGAAAAGGTAATACAAGGCCTTCTTCAGAGAAGCTGTTAGAAGATTATATGGAAGTGGACGATTCAGGTGATCAATCCAGCACAGAAGTGAACGTCTGCTGTCGAAAGCTCCGACTCAAGCTAGAAAGCTGGAGAAGACGACGAAAACGTCGAACTCTAGGACGGCAGTTTGCTGAAAAATTGGATAGAGCGTTATTTTGTACCGTTACCGTGCTTACAATAGCATCCACAGTTGTTGTGATGGTTTTATTAATTTACTGGTAACTGTGACTTACACATGTTCATGTCATTTATATGTCATTTGATTGGAATTTTCAGTGGGACTGATATTTTATATTTTTGTCATAAATCAAAACATTAACCGTTTATCATATGGATATTAAGTATATATTGTAATATTTACATTTGCAATGTTTTCTCAGTATTAAACATTCAAGCAAAATTCGGGGTTACACTTCCATAACTTCAATGCATATCTTTGAGTGTTTAGCTCACCTGAGCTGAAAGCTCAAGTGAACTTTTCTGATCATTTGTTGTCCGTCGTCGGTCCGTCTGTCCATCCGTCTGTAAACTTTTCACATTTTCAATTTCACCTCAAAAACCACTAGGCCGATTTTATCAAAAGTTGGTACAAAGCATCCTTCAGTAAAGGGAAGTTTAAATTGTTAAAATAAAGGGCCAAGCCCCTTCCATGGGGAGATATTCAAGAAAAGATAAAAATAGGGTGGGTAATTAAAAAATCTTCTTTTCAAGAACCACTGGGCTAGAAAAGCTGAAACTGATGTGGAAGCTTTCTGAGGTAGCGTAGATTTTACATTGAAATATAATGAAAAAAATCTATAAAGATCTTCTCAAGAACCACTGGGCCAGAAAAGCTGAAACTTATCTGGAAGCTTTCAAGGGTAGAGTAAATTCTAAATTGTTCAAATCATGACTCCCGGGGGTAGGGTAGGACCACAAAAGGGAATCAAAGTTTAACATTGAAATATATAGGACAAATCTGTAAAAATCTCCTTCTCAAGAACCACTGGGCTAGAAAAGCTAAAACTAATATGGAACCCTCCTGAGGTAGCGTTGATTTTAAATTGTTCAAATCATGGCCCCCTGGGTAGGGTGGGGCCAAAATAGGGAATCAAAGTTTTACATTGAAATATAATGGAAAAATCTTTAAAAATCTTCCTTTAAAAATCTTCTCAAGAACCACTGGGTCAGAAAAGCTGAAACTTATGTGGGAGCTTTCAGAGGTAGCATAGATTCTAAATTGTTCAAATCATGTCCCCCGGGGGAAAGGTAAGACTACAATAGGAAATTACTGAAATATTATGGAAAAATCTTTTAAAATCTTCTTCTCAAGATTCACTGGGTCAGAAAAAGCTGAAACTTATATGGACGCTTCCAGAGATAGTGTAGATTCAATTTTGTTCAAGTCAAACCCCCCGGGGGTAGGGTGGGGCCACAATAGGGAATCAAAGTTTTACATTCAGAAAAGCTGAAACTTATATGGAAGCTTTCAGAGGTAGTGTAAATTCTAAATTGTTCAAATCATGACCCCCATGGGTAGGGTGGAGCCACAATAAGTATTACAAGGAGGGAAATCTGGTTAAGAACAACAGGCCCAAAGTTAATCAGGTGAGCGCTGTGGCCCATGGGCCTCTTGTTCCTATCCTAATTTATTTTTATTACTTTAAAATCGTGGATGTTTTATCAATCAGGAAGAAAGAATAAGTCAGAGATGGAGAAGACAATTATAACAAAGTGATTTATGATAACGTAAATCATTTGGACATCTATTACTCTGTGTGTAATTTTGTAAGAAAAAAATGTATGGTTTGAAAATGGTTGTGGAAAGGTTTTCACAATTTTAACTATAATCTGTTTCTTAACAGACCGTTCAATGTCCGATTCAAAGTCTCTTCCTCTCTAAAAATGTCTTTGTCATGTATATACAAATACACAGCTCTATTTGATATATTTATTTCATTTTAGCATCTGAAGTTATCTTTGAATGGGCACTAATTGTGTTCCATTTTCAGCTGACCCGTTTTTATATTCCTCCGAAGCAGAATTTATTCATAATCTTCATAATAATAAGTAGATAAACTATCTGTGACCTTCAACTTGACAAGAAACTGTTGGAATTACGATGGGCATTAATTGTGCTCCATTATTAGTTGACCTGACTTTATATTTCTATGAAGCAGAATTTATTCACAGACTTCTACGTGAGAAGAGGAAAACACTTGCTGTGGTCTTCAATTCGACATTCAGATATATCGGCGATGTTTTATCAATTAACAATAGTTTTTTCAATCATATGTCGACTCGATATATCCCAATGAACTTGAAATAAAAGACATCACAGAGTCTGCCACATCTGTTTCATATTTGGAAGTTTTACTAACTATAGACGATAAAGGCCAATAAACAACTACATATTGTAAAATGTATTAAAAACGAGATGACTTCATGCAGCTTTTCCATCGTCAACTTTCCTTATTTATGTAGTAATATTCAACTGCTTATAGTGTATATGTCTCCCAACTTATTCGCTACCCAAGAGGTTGCTCTGAAAACGAACAATTTTAAAGCAAGACATGCTACTCACTGATAAGTTGATGTTACAGATATTTCAACAACCTCGTTTTGAAGTCTGCATTTCTTTAATTTTATGGTCGTTATGACCTTGTTAGCAAATATAACCTATTATTGGGATGTATTTTGGCTGACTTGTTTCATACCATTTGTTAGGGCTCTGTTTTATACTGAATTCGACTACGGAATGTTCCATCTACCTGATCAAAAAATAGGGATCACGACGGGTGTGACCGGTCAACAGGGGATGCTTTCTCCTCCTAGGCACATGATCCCACCTCTGGAATTTCCAGGGGTCCCTGTTTTATGCCCCATTTACATTTTTGTATGCTTATAGATTTTTTTGAGATCAATCACTGTTCGTAATCTTCATCTTTTATATTATGACAAATGTCTACGAATTTTTTTATTGGTTCTCGTACTTCAATTATCGTTAGAAAATTACTCAATTTTGACCCTGCTCCGTGAACCCATTATTACTGTCTTAAATGTTTGATAATTTGATTAATATCAAGGTATATTCAGTTTATCAAACTCACGTTCTTTTAATTTATTTTTAAAATATGCGAATCAAATTTGGTTTTAATATGACGTTTAATAAAACAGAAAAACAATAAAACATAAAACTGACAAAATCTACGAATTTTTAATGGCCCTCGTACTTCAATTTTTCATGCATTTAAGAGATTATCAAAGAGTTCTGAGAATAGGTCTTAAGTATTGATAACGTACAAGATACATTCATCTTTTTTTATTTTCTCAATTTTAGCTCACCTCGACAAATTCCATATAAGCTTACGCTATGTCCCCGGCGTCTGCATTTAAGGAGCAAGTCCACTACTAAGTTTGTATAAACCTTTTCTTGACCAAACTTGCGTTGATGATGCATCATAGGGATGCAAGCTACCAAATATGCTATGAATGCTGGATTTGACCTATATTTTCTGGATGAGGTACCAGGATAACGTTATTTGGAGCAGTCCATTCTTAAATGCCCAAACACTGATCATTTCGACATTCAGATATATCGACGACGTTTTATCAATTAACAATAGTTATTTCCATTTAAATGTGGATTCGATATATCCCAATGAACTCGAAATAAAAAGACACCACAGATTCTGCCACATCTATTACATATTTTGATATTCTCCTTACTATAGACGACAAAGGCCAACTAACAACTAAATTGTATGACAACGAGATGACTTCAGCTTTTCAAAGTTAAATCGTCAACTCTCCTTATTTATGTAGTAATATTCACTAGTACCTGCATCTGGTATTTATGTCTTCCAGTTTATTCGCTACTCAAGAGCATGAGGCAGGCTACTGACATATAATTTGATGTTACAGGGATTTCAACAATATCATTTAAAGTCAGCATTTTGTAAATTTTATGGTCGTTATAATGACCTTGTTAGCAAATAAAAAATATCACTGGATCGTATTTTGGCTGACTTGTTTCATACCAATTGTTAGGCCTTAAATGTTTTTATATTGATTTTAACTACGGAATGTTCCATCTACCGGAACAATACAAAGGGCTTACGGCGGTGCGATCGGTCAAAAGGTGATGCTTACTCCTCCATGACATCTCACCTCTGGAATTTCCGGAGATCCGTGTTTTATGCCCTGTTCACAGATTTGTATTGTTTGTAGTTTTTATGAGATCGATCACTGTTCATTATCTTCACCTTTTTCACTGTAGCACTCTTATGTGGGGATCCTTTTTTTTAAATACATATTTTGAAATCTTTTAGGGGAGTAAACCTCTCTCTCTCTTTCTCTCTCTCTCTCAATTTGCTTATAGTTCCGGGTAAAGTGCAATGTCTCCATTACAACATGAGCGGAAGCATTATATTGGAATTTTCTCTTTACCAGTAGAATGATACTTATAATAGGATGATACTTATATGTATAGGATGATACTTATATGTATAAGATGATACTTATATGTATAGGATGATACTTATATGTATAAGATGATACTTATATGTATAAGATGATACTTATATGCTGATACGTGTTATTACTGGTAACAGTATCGTCTTTGTTTATAAGGCTCATTATTACAATTGTATTTTGGAAGAACTTGGTTTTAACTCTACGTCTGGAAATCCTACATATACCCACAGTTCACTTTCCAAAGAAGAAATTCTTCAACATCATATTTTTAATATACCAGTCAACCCAGGTGAGTTCGATCTACCCTACCTGTATTTGATTCCTAAACTTCATAAAAATCCTTACAAACAAAGATACATTGCTGTATCCAGCAAATGCTCTACCAATCCCTTATCTTTACTTACTTACTTACTTATCCTCTCCGTGCCCCGGAGGACGCATGGGGCCGTTATCTTATCTTTACTCCTTACAAAAATATTAACTGCTGTAAAGGAGAAACGTATTGTGCTACAGCTTATTCTAGAAGTGGTGTAAATCGGAGTGGATCCTCAAAAACTCGAAAACTTGAAAGAACTTTTAGAAACTTTAATATCACCAAATTTTTCAGAAGTTCACAACATCAAAACTTACGACTTTTCTACACTTCATACAACAATTCCTCATGATAAATTAAAATCTAGACTATTTAATATCATAGGGAACTGCTTCTTAAATAAAAAATCGGAAATTTTCACATCTTGTGATCGGTCATCAGCAAAATTATTCGTTAAAAACCCCTCTGATTGTACACACAAGTACTGTGAAGTTGATATTAAAGTTGATATTAAAGGGATGCTGGAATTCCTAATTGACAACGTTTATGTAGTCCTCGGAGACCAAGTTTTCCAACAAATTGTTGGAATACTAATGGGCACTAATTGTGCTCCTTTATTAGCTGACCTATTTTATATTCTTATGAAGCAGAATTTATTCAAAAACTTCTACACGAGAAGAGGAAAACACTGGCCTTCAGTTCAACATTCAGATATATCAGCGATGTTTTATCAATTAACAATAGTTATTTTCATTCGTTTGTCGACTCGAGATATCCCGGTGAACTTGACACCACAGAGTCTGCCACATCTGTTTCAAATTTTGATGTTTTACTGACTATAGGCGATGAAGGCCAATTAACAACTAAATTGTATGACAAACGAGATGACATTAGCTTTTCCATCGTCAACTTTCCTTATTTATGTAGTAATATTCCACTATCACCTGCTTATGGTGTTTTATTCGCTACTCAAGAGCTTGTTCTGGGTATGATCAATTTTTTTAAAGTGAGGCAGGCTACTCACTGATAAGTTGATGTAACAAGGATTTCAAGTCCCTCGTTTAAAGTCAGCATTTCGTAAATTTTATGGTCGTTATACAGACCTTCTAAGCACATATATCCTATCAATGGATCGTATTTTGGCTGACTTGTTTCAAACCAAATATTAGGCCTTTGTTTTTGTGCTGAATCGACTACCTGATCAATAAATAGGGCTCACGGCGGGTGTGACCGATCAACAGGGGATGCTTACTCCTCCTGGGCACCTGATCCCACCTCTGGAATTTCCAGGTGTCCGTGTTTTATACCCTCTTCACATATTTGTATTGTTTATAGATTTTTTGAGATCGTCACTGTTCGTTATCTTCACCTTTTACATTTATGCCGTTACTTTGTCTCTAAGTGCGGAAACATCTTAAATTTATGAGGAAGCATTGTCAATACATACAAATATTTCATCATATGCTGATACTATACTTCATTATATGCTGATACTTTGTCTTCATTTGCTGATATAATTCATTGTAAGGTGATGCTTTGTTTATTTTATGCTGATAATTCTTTATAATGTGATGATATTTCGGTATGATATGCTGTTAGTCTTAATATGGTGATATTATTAATTATATGGTGATATATTGACATTATATTGGTATTTGACATTATATGACAATGCTTAATATGCTGATATTATTAATTATATGGTGATATATTGACATTATATTGGTATTTGACATTATATGACAATGCTTAATATGCTGATATTATTAATTATGTGGTGATATATTGACATTATATTGGTATTTGACATTATATGACAATGCTTATTTTCAAAATTAATTTTATAATGTAATGATTATTTGTCACTTTCTGTTAAAAATTATCATATATTTTTGCATAACATTTAAAAGTTCCAGAAAGTAAGACATGGGCCATTTTAACATTATTCAAAAATATGTTGCATGCATACTGACGAATATTTTTGAAACGAAGAAATAATATATAATGAAGAGTAAGAGCATATATAATGAAAAGGTTAGGTTTATCATGTCGAAGTTTTGGTTTGTAATGTCAAAGTATCGGCTTGTAATGTCAAAGTATCGACTTGTAATGTCAAAGTATTGGTTTGCAATGTCAAAGTTTCGGCTTGTGATGTCAAAGTAGCGGCTTGTAATAACAACGTATCGCCTTGAAATGTCAAAGTATCGCCTTGTAATGTCAAAGTATCGCCTTGTAATGTCAAAGTATCGCCTTGTAATGTCAAAGCATCGCCTTGTAATGTCAAAGTTTCGCCTTGTAATGTCAAAGCATCGCCTTGTAATGTCAAAATATTTTAAAAATTATGGGATTTTTTTACTACCTTTCCTTCAATTTTGTTGCATATGCTTTAATTGGCCTGTTGGTGCACTCATTGACTGGAGTGTGATCAAATTTGAATTCACTCCTACAGAAAAGTCACATTTTGTACATAATTAGAAATTTTACCTGTTCTGAATTATTATTAAATGACAGAAGACTTTTTTCTGCTCAGTATTTGAGGAAGTGAAAGTAAGATGGTGACCAAATTAAATAAACTGCCACAATAAAGCTTTACTCGGTAAGACAGACAAAGGCCAAAGAAAATAATGGAATTATTTTTTATTACTGGATTCGAATTCAAAACTGGTTTGGTCCATTTTTTAAATTCCTTCCTGATTCATAAAATAAGGAACTTACAAATGTAAATAAAATTCAATCAATTTTAATATAGGTGGGCGAACAAGGAAAGCAAAATGCCTATGGTGCGACAAAAATTTAATATGAAGGTGAAAACTTAAATCTCATTAATAACAAATTTTCTTCGAAATTTCATCTAAGATTTAAGTAAACTTTATGTAAAATCTTCACAATTTTCAAAAAATCTCACAAAGATTGATATTATTTGTCTATGAAATAGCAAACACACCCTAAAGATGGCAACAAAGATCATTGTCTCATATCATAACACAATTTTTCCATATGAGAGGGTCTTCGCTCCATTTTTGTGAAAGTTTGTCCTCAAAGTATGCGTAAGACTATGATATTTCGATTAACAAAAGCAAGGAGCAATGACCCACTATACCTTAAGGTTAAAAACACACTTTTATAACACAGCATTCGTGCATTTCCGAAAAATTCTTAAGTTCAAGGGTCTTATAACAAACATGATTTTAAATGCCACCATTTATCAGGAGCTGTGTAGCATAGTGGTTATAGCGTGTCAGTTTCAGAGAAAATTCTGATACTGGGAATTTCTATTGCAAGAGTTCGAACTCCAAGAATATCACATTATTTTTTTTTTAATATTAAATAGAATAATTTTTGACGAAAAAATTTTCAACAGAAAATTTTGTTTTTTATCAAAATTTCACAAATTTCAATAATAAGAACTCTAAATACTTAATTTACAAATTGAATATGATTTTTATATATATATATATGAAGCTATAGGCATTCTGCACGGCTTGATCGCCCATCTTCTTTGATAATAAATCAATTAAATTTTAATTCAAAAATCTAGTTTGGTTCTGTCTTTCTAACATATATATAATTATATATATATATATATATATATATATATATATATATATATATATATATATATATATATATATATATATATATATATATATATATATATATATATATATATATATATATATATATATATATATGTTTGTGTGTGTGTGTGTGTGAGGGTGTGTGTGTGTGTGTACCAAATTTTACTGCAGTCAGAATTCAACATTACAAACTCAGGTTTTAAACGTATGAATCCAAACTCATATTTAGTTACCAGGCCCGTAGGAAGCAATTTCAGTTGGGGGGGGGGGGGGGCACAGCCATACATTTTTCAGTTGACAGTTGAGGGGGCACTACCAAAAATTTCCTGACAAGCGACTTCTGACAGGCCTAATAAAGAACAGAGGAGGGGGATCAAGTCCCCCCATAATTTTATCGATATATTCTATACAATGGAAACCAATGCTCGTTTTCTGATTTAGCCCTCATTAATACTGAATGTATAATGATATGACTTTTAAAAAAATAATTATTGTTAAAGAACACCTCTCTCTCTCTTTCACACACACACACACACACACATTGGATTATAACTAAAATTTCCTTTAAAAATTCTCGACCACAATGAGAATCAACATTTAACTAGTACGAAATGTTCTCGAACGAGCTATTAAGTATCATATTACCGGATGTAAACAGTCCAATCCATCTGATCTATTTGTAACTATTTAGTTATTAAACCATTAATTAATAACTTGCTTTGACATTGCATTACATGAAATTTGGTAAATGGCGCATTTGCGACTGGAATTAATAACATTTTTCTTAGTAGTGAATGTGGTATTTGCAGTACCCCCAAAATGTGAGTACAGATTAGTTAGAATACACTTAGCTGCAATAATGTAGCCCTCTCCGATTTTTTTTTAATCTGATATTTTTAGGAGAGGGCTCCAATTCCACTGCATCTTCGTAATGGTGCAAATATATTTTTTAGATACGGGCGACTGCAGGCAAAATAAATTATCTTTGCATTCAACTTACTTCCAACAAGACGGAATTTTTATTCACTATCAACATCATAGCCCTTTATACGCGAAAACCAAGTAAAATAAATCTGCGTGTTTACCAGTCGTTCTCTTCAGCAGTCATGACTATGAGGCGCCGTTTTGGTATTTACTGCCAAAAAGTGATATCACCTATTCGAATAAGTGATATCACCTATTCGAATAGGTGATATCACCTATTCGAATAGGTGATATCACTCATTCAAATTGAATAGGTGATATCACCTATTCGAATAGGTGATATCACCTATTCGAATAGGTGATATCACTTATTCGAATAGGTGATATCACTTATTCGAATAGGTGATATCACCTATTTGAAATGAATAGGTGATATCACCTATTCGAATAGGTGATATCACCTATTCGTGCTGAATAGGTGATATCACTTATTCGAATAAGTGATATCACCTATTCGAATAAGTGATATCACCTATTCAATTTGAATGAGTGATATCACCTATTCGAATAGGTGATATCACCTATTCGCATTTCTTACAACAACAAATAATGAATGCTCCCTTCCTCAAGATTATCTAGATTTTCATTGGAACCAAGCAAATTCGGGCTGCGTTAGGGTCTGTAATCTCGTCACGTGACTCGCGAGATTTTTCGATAATATTAACCTCCAGGTACCTCACACATGGAGATGTGTATTGGGTTATGCATGTTTATGGTTTACACAAAGCGTATAAGGAAAGTTTAAGCAGTTGTACAAAGCCGAAGGGTCCTCCGACTTACGATGGATAAATTGAGGGTCGTAAAAGCTTGGGTGCGAGCAAGTAGGAGGAGAATTTCGATGGAAGTACAGGTAAACAAGTCAGAGAATGTCACCTGCTTCTTGGCTCTTGGGTGAAATAGAAGTCTTATATTATACATTTGTATCTGATTAGAATAGTTTTGTTATCATCATTCCAACTAATTTATTAACAGATTTTTCTTGAATTCGAGGATAATGATGTTATTACCAGCTGATTAAGGAGGAGTAGTGTAAGTGTCAGATGGGTACGAACGTCATCTTGTGACAGCATCACCTTTGTTTGGGTAAATAATTTGTTCAGAATACGCTTCATTTATCAACAAAAATTTAGCTGTTGCATGTCAGTAGGTCTAGTTTTTTAAGTATTCAATGTTTGAAAGCACTTATCAGGTCCAGTACAATCTTTTGATTTAGCTATATATATAGCTTTATTAAGCTGTTCAGAATAGCTTAATTTAGCTATTTTATCACACTTTTTATGCCCCCGGATCAAAAGATCCCGGGGGTATATTGTTTTTGTCCTGTCTGTCTGTTTGTCTGTTTGTCTGTTTGTTTGTCTGTTTGTCTGTCTGTCTGTTGTCAACTTTAACCTTGCCCATAACTTTTGATTGGTTGGAGCTATGACTTTCATATTTCACATGTGTATTCCTTGTGACAAGACCTTTCTTTGGGTACCATCATATTTGACCTTTTGACCTTGACCTTGGAGTTTGACCCACTTTTGCAAAATTTTATGACACTTTAACCTTGGCCGTCACTTCTGAACAATTGGAGCTTGGGGTTTCAAACTTCACATGTGTATTCCTTGTGACAAGACCTTCCTTTGAATACCAATGACTTTGACCTTTTGACCTTGACCTTGGACTTTGACCTACATTTGAAAAACTTTAACCTTGGCCATAACTTTTGAACAGTTGGTGCTTAGGGTTTCAAACTTCACATGTGTATTCCTTGTGACAAGACCTTCCTCTGGATATCAACCACTTTGACCCTTTTGACCTTGACCTAGGAGTTTGACCTACTTTTGAAAAACTTTAACCTTGGCCATAACTTTTGAATGGTTGGTGCTAGGGCTTTCATACTTCACATATGTAATCCTTGTGACGAGATCTTCCTTTGGATACCAACCACTTTGACCTTGACATTTGACTTTTATTTAAAACACTTTAACCTTCACCATAACTTTTGAACAGTTGTATCTAGGTCTTTCAAATTTCACAGGTGTTTTCCTCGAGACAAGATCTTTCTTTGGGTATCAACATTTTTTATCTTTTGGCCTGGATTTTGACTTGCATTTGAGAAACTTTAACCTTCGACATAAGCTACCATACGGGGGCATAGTGTTTCACAAACACATCTTGTTCTTAAATGTATACTTTTCTCAGCATGCACAAAAAGTCGGACCTTGGTGCAGTGATGATACTCAACCTTGAACTCATCTGAAATTAATGCATTTAAAACTCACTCATTAAAATCTCCTTGCATACATGTGATAATTTTTAGGCCCAAATACTGTACAGCAGTCCTCAAAATACAGGAATTTGGGTGAAAATACTGTACATTGTTCATCAAAAAACTATACAAAACACTGTAAAAAATATCAATTGACCAAAAATCAATGTAAAAGGTTCATTTTTTAAGCTCTTCTGAGCCAAAGGCCCAAAGAGCTAATGCTATGGCCATTTGTGCGGTGTGCGTAAACTTTTTAGAATATGGGCCATAACTCAAGAACCCTTTGGCCAATTATTGTCAAATTTGTCACAGGGTATCCTTGGGCCAAGGGCTTCCGTTTATACTAAAACTAGGGTTGTGACCCTTAAACAAGGGGAGATAATTAGGAAAATAGAAACAAAAGAGACTTTGTACTCAAAGTTCTAAAAGTTTTTGGGCTACATATGCAATTGATACAGTTACTTCTTCAATGAATTTATAAAGGAGGCCAATTATGGTCAACAAGATAATTGATTAATTCAGTACATTCAATGAGAAGCAATCATACTTATCCATGCCTCAATGCACACAAGGTAGTGGACAGTTACTCAAATAATAGAAATTTATCTTTTGCTTAAAAGTAATCAAAAGTTGCAAAGTTGGAGCTATCTTTGATTTTGCTTGTTGTTTCAATAGCCCATAGCACATATATGAATAGTCAAATACATGCAACTTTTTGTCTATTTCTTACCAAAATAATTTTTGTGAAAAACTGCATATAAATAGCTAAATCAAGCTATTTTGAATAGCTTAATAAAGCTAAATAGCTATTTCAAGCTATATAGCTAAATTAAGAGATTGTACTAGACCTGCTTATTTCCCAATCCCAACGATAAAACTTTCTTTATATATTCTGCAAATTCTCTCTGCATTTATCATTGAACAAAATTCATATGACTGCAATTATGACCATATTCTTCAGTTTAGAGAGCATGTTATAGAGGATATTTTGGTTAAAGTTTTGGTCTGTTTCATGCAGTGTTTGAAATATTCTTTCATTTTACACAATTGTATACATTAAGATTTATTTTATAGCTAAAGTACAAGAGAACTGCAGCATCTAAGACTACATGTACATCGACTTTGAATAATCTACCCGGTATGTCCTCAAAAAGGCAACTCAAATACAGGTATGAAATTGATGTCACAAAATAAGTTTTTGGACTTACATTTACTCTTATAATTCATATACATATAAAGCATATAAAAAATAGAAATAGAAAAGAATTAAAGGTTCATCAGGTGACAGCTCAATCATGTATGGAATATTATTAGGCCAAATAAAAAAATATGTGTGGTTCCCATTACCTGACCGTCCCTATTTTAGATCCCCGACCCTAAACTTTTTCGGCAATATTCATATTTATTTTCCAGAATTTTCCGCAATTTCCGTCATCCACTTCGGTATTAGTTTTAGTTCCAGCAATGGCGGCCTCCATGCAAAAATCGTTTCAACACGTAGTGCAAGTGTTTGATGGTGTTAAATCTAAAGCAAGCTAGCATGGCCTGGCAGTATACCTTTTTCCAGCGCCATGTTTTTTTGTTTGTTTGTTTTTTGGTTGCCAAAATTAAATAAATATGCCCGAGAGTGGCGAGATTCAGTTAGTTGCTCTGTTTACAGCTGGTTTATAACAAGTGCATGCTGATTAGCCCCTTTATTATTTAATGCACACAAAGGTGTGAAGTCAGGATAGGAAATCACTTCTCGCTTGAAAGCACACAGACAGCTGGCCAGGTAACGTTTTTTGGAGTTAGGGGGAAGATAACATGAGAAAACATTTATTTGATTGCATTGATTACACAAGAATTAACCCAATGTGTAAGATAGATTAACTTGTAAACTATTAAATAATTTATATCAGGATCATTTCTTTTAAACCAAAAGTAGAAAAAAAACAGTTCATGAGGAAAAGTGAAAAAGAAGACTGCTGATTTTACATGAATAAAGTCAACTTGCAAAACACCAATATATATGAGAAATGAGCTTGGAAGTATGAAGTCTTCAATGAGGCAAAAAGGTTTCATGAAAGGATTTAAAATTTTAATAATATTAAATATTTGTAATTCTGACAAATTTGAATGATTCTATGTCATCTTGCATAGGTGATTTATTTTGTTTTAAACATTACTGTACAAAGTGTAGGTGTCACATTCTTTTCCTCTGACAGCTCTTAGCAGAACTCTTATGTCCGTTTTCTAGTTTATAGTTCAGAATTTATTATTAAGTAAAATAAGAACTGTTCTGGATAAAAGTAATTAATTAATTTCATTTATAAACACTGATTTTAAAAAAAGGATGTTCACCTTGGACTTTATTTTTTACAAAAAGAAAAGATTGTGTTTTCATTATTTTTGATTTAAAAATATTTGTTTCATATTCATAACTAGGGTGCCCCCTGCCAATGTTGACTAGTATATTTAATGCCACATAGAAATGCCACTTATTTTCTCCTTCACTCTGTTCATCCACAAATAAAACATTTCTTTTCTGAACCATAGTTGGAAAAGACTGAATTCAAAATAAACAAAACATTTATTAGTTATGAGTTATATACTCAGCTCTTCACAAAATATTTCTCTTTTTTCGCATTCCATAATGTACAATTTTAGATTTTATATACCTGTATAAAGACTTCCGCAGCAGATTCTGATAGAGAAATCATGATCTATATTGAAGATTTAATGTATAATGCTTAAGATATCCATTAATTTTACTTATAATATACAATTCTAAAATTAATATAAAAACAAGGATAGCACATATCATCTTCGTAAACACTTAACATTCTAAAAAAAAGAAAATATAATATCCAAATAACAGTTAAATAATTCAATTTGCTCATGCTGATTTTCTTCAAACATTGTATTTTCTAGATGAGTATGAACTCGAATGAATAGAATCAGCAAACAACATTTTAAATACCCAAGACATTTTATTCACACATTAAAGCACATATCTAATCCATATGCTTAAGAGAAAACATATCTAACACTCTACACATAAAATAGTTCACTTATGCTAACGAAAAGAAATAGGTATTATTTAGAAAAATTTAGAAAATCATTCTGTACAAAAAAAAAAAAAAAAAATCCCTACCTACCCTATTTTTTGGAGGTGTAACTGGAACCACACATATTTTTTTGTTTGGCCTTAATGCTGAGTTTCCAAATGCAAAATTAAGGGTATTCGATATATTCCATACAAGTTGTCAATCATTTATTAGTGATTTATACAGAGGTTCATTTGCATATAAATGTTGATAACATTGTTTTACTGTCTTTATTAACTTGTAATACTAAATTTTATAAATTGACAAATTCATTCTTTTTAGAAAGTGCATATAATTTGGAAAAGAGACCATCAATCCACTGGGGGGTATCGCAAGAAAGCAATGATTATAGAATATTGTAAGGCTGGAAGAGTTATAGTACAACAGGCAGGCAAGTAATGGTACTTTTCGCCCCAGTTTTATTTTTCTCATTCTGCCCTCCTTACAAGTAGGTGAATTTAAAACGGGACAAATTCGAAGAAGGCAGCATATATCTTTTAAACACAAATGTGTCTGATCAAATTTGAAAAGGGCAAAATTGTTTTCAAGGGTGAAAGAGTGAATATTTTAAAAATTAGAATGGGGTGAAAATATCCAATAATACAGGTTATATGTATTAACACAGTACATATGCATTTCTCTTTTCTTTATAATGAAAATAATTTGTTCTGTAAAAGGACAAATTTTGTTCTGATTTGTATTAAATAAATAAATATGTGCCAGATTTATTATTTTGCAGGCACCTAAGTTACCATCAGTTGTGTGTCAAGCTGTGCAAAAATTCTATGTCATGTTACAGAATCTTTCTTAAATACAGGTATATGTCTGCTCAGCTGGCAATCTTAGGACATCACTGGATGGTTTTGTTTAAAAAGATTACAGAGTTAAAGGACTTATCGCATGTTTCTAAATTATTTGAAATTAAAAGCGTATTACGTTCCTTATGACCACAATTTATAAATTCTGTGTTTTTACTGTGGATAAATCGCGGTAATTAACCAATTATTGACTCAAATGAAAACCCCTGAATTAAAAATCTAAGTTAATTAGATAGCGATCACGTGACCCTGTGACGTCAAAGGCGACAATGGCTGATCAGCTCTTCATTAATCTTACTAAAATATACGCGATACAACCTGAATTTTCTGCGTTGTGGAGACCAAATCACTTATTTTATCGATATAAATTAAATATTCAATCTTATATGTTAGAATTGTCAGCAAGAAAAAATCTGAAAAATCTGTTAACTTTGTAAAAATAGCAGCGACGATAGCGAGGGAGACGCAGCGAAGACGAAGAAACTCGCCATAACAATGCAATTTGATTTGTCATCTTATCACATGTATTAACTTATTTGATTCACAAATTAAACATTATATAACTTTGTTATTCTTCGTTTTGTATATAACATTAATTTATGCAAGTCTTCATATGTTTTTTAAAGGATGGCGATCTTGAAAAATAATTTCCCGATCTCGAAACATTGCTGTAATTAGAGCTACAGGTTCTAAATGTTTTGAATAAAAAACGAAAATATCTTAAAAGCCTTATACCTTAGGCAAATTAATGTTCGATAGTAATTGAAAAGCATATAAGGAATTAATTTTTTCAGCATTTTTCGTAATTAAGCTGCATTTGTTGTTGATAACTCCGTAAATAGTGTGCATATTCTCATCTCCCTATCACCGAATTGTCGCCTATGACGTCAGAGCAGTATTTCGGCGAAATCCGACTGAAATATGCATATTGCCGTATTTGAATTTCAACTCTCCATATCTCTTAAAATATGCTTTCAACAACGTTTATTGTATTCAGTATTTTAATAAATAAGGTTATAGATAATATTTTTCATAAAATTACGATTTTTGAAAGATCATGCGATAAGTGCCAGATTTATTATTTTGCAGGCACCTAAGTTACCATCAGTTGTGTGTCAAGCTGTGCAAAAATTCTATGTCATGTTACAGAATCTTTCTTAAATACAGGTATATGTCTGCTCATCTGGCAATCTTAGGACATCACTGGATGGTTTTGTTTAAAAAGATTACAGAGTTAACACACACTTCCAGCATGAAGACCAGCCAGTTGCCTCACCTGTCCTGACATTGTTAAAGGTAAATGGTCCTTTCAGAAAAGGATCTGACAATGCAAAGGCTTGCTAATCAATTAAAGATTTCTATTTACTAATAGGTAATTAATTTGAATTTCTGTAGCTTAAAAATTTAATGATATGAATTAAAAAAAAATATTTTAATCAAAATTATTTTTATTTCAGTACTTTGTGACAGTGAAAAGACATGGCTTTAAATTACTGTATCAGAGATCAATCCAGGTTATAAATCTGAGGAAAACAATAAAGCATCCACTTCGAGCTACTTATATCACTGCCTTAATAAGATGTCTGCATGTGTAACTAACAAAGGACAGTGACCAGTTGTAGCTATGATATCAGAGGGCATCCTGAAAAACACTCATCACTAAGAATAGAAAACTTCAAATGACTTTTGTATCAATCCTTTTGAATTTCATCTGGCTTGGAATTTCAGTAGCCTTTAGCATCCTTCAAGCATTTCAATAAGTACATGTACCAATTTGCAGGCATAAAATGTTTGAAACAGATTGCTTGTCCCAAATAAAAAAAAATAATTTCTCTGCCAATTAACAGTGTCATAAGCAGTTGATTGATATCACAGTTCCACTGGCATAGTATTTGTGGTTGAATGGTGCCATTTTTAAGAAAACTTTTCACAAAAACCTGGAAAACATCAGATGGAATAAAGGAGCATCTACAAGAAAAACAGTTAACACTTTCTTGAATATTAACAATGATATATCATGCCCATTTACATCCTTTATATAAACTAATTAACCTAATCATAGAGAATTATGTACAAATTTGTCCTTTTGTGTTTTTATAGTGTATTAAATTGATTTTACTAATTTATAAATATTTATGTTTTTCACAGTCATTAACATTTACAAATAGAAGTACATATAACATATAAATATTACATGTTTAGTAGGATAACGTGAAATTGTTATACCACAAAAACCATCGCTGACCTTGCCTCGGTCAGCAACGGTTTTTAAGTGGTAAGAATTTTACATCACCCAAAATAAACAGGTAATATTTTTCTCGTCATAAAATGCATTTTAAAGAAAACATCAAGGTGAAACGAATGTGCAAACATTCTGCACAGTTAACATTTTTTATTACTGTATACTGTTACCCGTAGTCATGCATTTTCAACCATTGGGATGTAATGTTTGGCATACAGTAAGGTAATAGTACTTGTTAACAAATGTTTTTTAAGCCAATCAAATTTGACTATTTAACATGAAAGTGTATCATAACAAATTTATCTAGCATAATGGTGCTGTAAGTAACCATGGAATGTGAGCTTGTGTGAACTTGATCCTGAATTATTAAGTTTTGAATATTGTAAAATAGAATTGTACAGCCTAAACTTTAACTTGTACCTGATTTAAATGGAGTTCTGTCATTAACAACTTGGAAGTTGGAAGTTGTCACACTCTCCATGAGTATAATAACGGGGGGATCTGCTTCATTTGGAGATACATGGATAACACATTCACTCAAAGCACTGTCCCTTTTTCAGTACCTTGTGCAGCCCTGTAATATATAATGACAAATGGAGAAAAATGCCTATTTCAAGAAAAAAAGTCTGTCGCATAATTGTAGGAGTATTGGCAAGGGGGGGGGGGGGATCATGAAACTTGGCGGTTAATACAGTTTGTATGTGTAAATGAAAAAATGCCTTCTTCTTTGTAGAATAAAAAATGATTATTTTTTGAGTGTGTGTGACCATTTTTATTTCCGAATAGACAGGGTAGCTTATAGCCTACAGAATGAGCTGACCATTTTTATTTATTGTAGTAATTAAATTGAAAAAAAAGAATGTGTTTTCTACAAAGATCATATGTTATAGACGTGGTATTCAACTTTGTATTCCCATGGTCGATGCATTTGGGTACATCTATTTTTTTATTTGCTTTCAATGACATCGCATTCAATATCCCAAACTCATGTATACCTGTCCAATACTCCAAATTATACCACGTACTGTAAGCTAAGTCAATGCTTTAAATTTATGAAACCAATCTGTAGGTAAGCGTACCTTTTGAATACAGACGATTTTAGCATAAAAACGATTTAATTTTCCCTTTTTGCTTAA
The DNA here is from genome assembly GCF_033153115.1 of Saccostrea echinata. Lineage (NCBI taxonomy): Eukaryota > Metazoa > Mollusca > Bivalvia > Ostreida > Ostreidae > Saccostrea > Saccostrea echinata. Next base: position 20,731,666 of record NW_026889779.1, read on the forward strand.
GTATGTTGGCTAATCTTGGCCCCCCTCGGAATAGCTTGTGCTTACGTTATGTAATGAAAAAATAAAGCAATTAAACGCTATTTACCTCCATCTATCAATCCACTTTCTCCTCTTCTTTGCAACAATCGGGGATCAAAACAAACTACAAGTTTAATAATTCCACTGCGATGCTTACAACTTAAGTAATCCATTGTCTCCAAGAACGCTCAGGTACCCGGGAGTTATAAAACGAAAGTGAAAGTCAACGAGACTTACAAACCCTTTGAATTTTCCTATAGTATACATGATAGATAAGTGTAATAAATATAGTTTGTGAGCAAAACAAACAACAAATTCTACTGGAGTGCTTAAAACTAAATGCGAAGCTGTAATCCATTGTCTGCAAGAATGGTAAGTTATAAAACGAAAGTGAAAGTAAATGAGAATTAAAGGCTATAGTCTTGGGAGCAGTTGTTATTTCAAAAATAATTTGAATAGGTGATATCACCTATTCGAATTAGTGATATCACCTATTCAAAATGATTAAGTGATATCACCTATTCGAATGAATGATATCACCTATTCGAATAGGTGATATCACCTATTTGATTTGAATAGGTGATATCACCTATTCGAATAAGTGATATCACTTATTCAAAAGGAATAAGTGATATCACCTATTTGAATGGGTGATATCACCTATTCGAATTGGTGATATCACCTATTCGAATAAGTGATATCACCTATTCGAATAGGTGATATCACCAATTCAAATCAAATAGGTGATATCACCTATTCGAAAAGGTGATATCACTTATTCGAATAGGTGATATCACCTATTCGAATAGGTGATATCACCTATTCAGAAGCTGAATAGGTGATATCACTTATTCGAATAGGTGATATCACCAATTGAATAGGTGATATCACCTATTCGAATAGGTGATATCACTTTTTGGCAGTAAATACCAAAACGGCGCCTCATACATGACAGTTCTCGCATGATGTACTGAGACTTGCGCTTGAAATTTAGAATCACTTGATAAAGTAAATGTCGGTGATGATAAATGTTTATGTTGTATGATATCACTAAATATCGATAAATAAAAGCATTCCATGGGATATTTTTTCATTAACAGTGATATTTATGCTTAAAATAAGGGAAATCCTATACGATCCGCTCCCCTAGATCCCGAATTCTCATTGGTTGTCCCAAAATAAAATCGGTCAAGGTCAGTAAACATGGCGGATAAATTTAAGTTGTGATGTTGACATACACGAAAAATAACCGATATACCGATTGTTCTGTATATTTTAGGAATGACTCTAATTCTTGGCCAAATTATTCGAGTATAACCTGGTTTGGGTCAGTTTACGCTTTATAATCCGCGAAGCGGATTATAAAACAGCGTAAACTGACCCAAACCAGGTTATGCTCGAATAATTTGGCCAAGAATTAGAGTCATTCCTTATAACTTAATTTTAAAATCATTAAATAACTATGGGTGTAAAATTTCGTTACTTTTTATTAGTTCTAATTTGCCGCTCAATAATACAACCGTAGTAACGGAAGTGATGGGAAGCGAGGGGAGGTAAAAACTGATACATAGGCCTAGCAGCCATGTTGTTTGGTTACATGTGGTAAGATCGAATTATCGTTTGAAATTAAAGGTACATTTATTAAATCTGGAATTTTCCATCAATCCCGAGGACTGGAAATGAGAGGATTGTATGGATACAGATGATTCAGCTGGTTGTCAAGGGGGTGTGTCCCCATACCAAACCAGGTTATACAGAAATAATTTGTGTTCCTTTTTGGATATTAACCAATCAGAGGCTAGAATACAAACAAAATTAAATTATATGAACATACGCCGCATCGTCGCAAACCACGGCCAAAATGTATGATCCTCTCCCATGAGCTATATGCGGACTCCGACCGTGGCTTGAGATGACGCATACGCCGATGACGTCACGTAAACAGACGTAAACGGATGAGCTACAGGGAATTTAATAATAAAAACTCATCCTAGTATTTTGTAATATTGTCATTGAACTGACTACTTTAAGCAGACGTCTTGCACTAGAATTGAACGATACAAATTTTGTATTTTGAGTAGTTTAATCAAGTTATTTAGCTATTTCATACTATTATATCGTAGCCAAGTAAAGAGATGGTGCTGGACCTGTAATTAAAATATATATACATTTTTTAAAAATTATTTTTAACAATATCTTTCTGTAAAAAAAACAGTTTGATGCTAATTTATTCACTCTTGATAAATTACCTAATTACAGTGTATGTTATTCTATTATATGATTATCAGCCATTAGACATGCCTATATACATGTACCTGACGAAGCATTTTCCGCAGTATAGATTGCATGTTATTATTCTCATTTTTTTTTTTTGTTGCCTTTAAGTGTTTAGTTTCTGAAGATAAAAAAATTTCAATGCAAATGAAATGAATGTAATAGAGGGGGAAACTGCAATGTATTCAATATGACAGTTGTTCTGACTAGAATATTTTGTACCTATACAATCAAAGAAATTTCGTAAACACTCATTTATCGAACATGGGATGGTAATGTAAATAGTATGGCATGTAAAACGTTGCAGTATTCGATCTTTTCCATTTGTATTGCTTAATTTTCCATTTGTATTCTAAAATTTGCTATTTGAATTCTAAAATTTTCCGTTTGAATTGTGTTCTATATTTTCAATTTGTCTTGTAAAATTTCATTTCTATTGTATACTTCTTTAATTTGTATTCTATATTTTCCATTTGCATTTAGTATAATTTCTTACTTGTATGTGATAATTTTTCATTTGTATTGTATCCGAAGGATTTTTTATTTGTATCGTTACGAAAGATTTCATTGGTCAAGTTTTAGTCTGTTAGTCTGTATCGTGTTGATTTCGGGTGCGTAACACAAACTGGGCTCCTATTTGTGTGTATGTTCCTAAGGGGGGGGGGGGAGCTGGCAAATTTGATCAAATCAGATTATTTCTTTTCATGCTCTCGCAGGAGAGAATATTTATTTCCAAAATGACCAGGGACAAGCAGAAGGAGAAGAAGAAAATCTGCCCAAACCCGGGATGTTAGGTACCACCAGTTAAGGTCAAGTTATTTATAATTTCCCATTAAACATTTCTGAGGACAGATTATTTATTTGCCGTCTGCCAGTGCTCCCTTTTCAGAATCAAATGGCCGTTCGGTGTCCCCTAGCATACACACATATACATGTAGGAGACCAGTTTGGTTTGAACACCCAAAACATCTTGCTACTTTTCAACACGATACAGGCTTTAAAACTTGACTTATGAAATCTTTCTCAACGAAACGAATAAACGATCCCTCGAATACAATACAAATGATTTTTAGCTCTACTTGTCAGAGACCAGAAGAGCTTATGCGATAGTAAGGTTTCCGTCTTCTGTCTAACAGTCTGTCCGTCTGTCTGTAAACAATCTTTCAAAATGTGGCTCCTCCTACAGTTTTGGTCTGATATCAATATAACTTGGCACACAAGTAGAATACACTAGTCTAGTATACATGATTCTATTTATCGGTTTTTGGTTCCGATGAACGGTGTTGCCATGGTTACTAAAAATAGAAATAGCTGTGAAATACTTTCAAAACACTACTCCTCCTACAATTTTGGTATGATTTCAGTATAACTTGGCACACAAGTAGACTGCACTAATATACATATAAATTCTGTGTATCATTTCAATGAACGGTGTTGCCAAAAATAGAAAATTTGGTGAAATACTTTTAAATCACTACTCTTCCTATAGTTTGGTCTGATTTTAATATAACTTGGCATGCAAGTAGACTACACCGAGATACATAATTGTCTTTATCGTTTTTTTTTATTTTGATGAAATGACCCCCACTCAACAAGAAAAAAAAATGTTTTTATGAAACTACTTTGAAAATATATGTATTTAAAAAAAATTCTTAAAGAGTGACATATAAAATAATATATAACATATCAATTTTATTATTTGACTTTAAAAAAAAACGCATTTAAGTGTAACATTGAGATTTTGTTTCTGATGTCGTATATATTTACTGTAATTTTTATTAACTTACAGATTACATGGATTCAATATGTGGGGAAACGCTTACAATAAGTGGCCTTCCGTCCATTCGTCTAGAACTGACCAGGTACAGCAGGTATAAAAATAATATGGACTGTACCCTCACAGTGAAAAATACTCCCTCCTCTACCACCACCACCAAGAATCGGATCATGATTGTATTCAGAAAGCTGGATATCAAGGACTCCAAATTTTATGGCTGTGATCCAGATGGTGATCAATTGTACATATATGATGGACCTTCCACTTCGTCATTCAAAGTATCAGGTATAAGTGACTTTTATAGGAATATGTTTTGCATTCAATATTTTTATGCCCCAGGATCAAAAGATCCCGGGGGTATATTGTTTTTGTCCTGTTTGTCTGTTTATATGTTTGTCTGTTGTCAACTTTAACCATGCCCATAACTTTTGATTGGTTGGAGTTATGACTTTTATATTTCACATATGTATTTGTTGTGACAAGACCTTTCTTTGGGTACCATCATATTTGACCTTTTGACCTTGACCTTGGAGTTTGACCCACTTTTGCAAAATTTTATGAGACTTTAACCTTGGCCATAACTTTTGAACAGTTGGTGCTTGGGGTTTCAAACTTCACATGTGTATTCTTTGTGACAAGGCCTTCCTTTAGATACCAACAACTTTGACCTTTTGACCTTGACCTTGGCGTTTGACCTACTTTTGAAAAACTTTAACCTTGGCCATAACTTTTGAACAGTTCGTGCTTGGGGTTTCAAACTTCACATGTGTATTCCTTGTGACAAGACCTTCCTCAGATATCAACCACTTTGACCCTTTGACCTTGACCTAGGAGTTTGACCTACTTTTGAAAAACTTTAACCTTGGCCATAACTTTTGAATGGTTGGAGCTAGGGCTTTCATACTTCACATATGTAATCCTTGTGACAAGACCTTCCCTTGGATACCAATCACTTTGACCTTTTGACCTTGACCTAGGAGTTTGATCTACTTTTGAAAAGCTTTAACCTTGACCATAACTTTTGAATGGTTGATGCTAGGGCTTTCATACTTCACATATATAATCCTTATGACATCAGCTTCCTTTGGATACCAACCACTTTGACCTTGACATAGGAGTTTGACCTTCTTTTGAAAAACTTTAACCTTCCCCATAACTTTTGAATGGTTGGTGCTAGGGCTTTCATACCTCACATATGTAATCCTTGTGACAAGACCTTCCTTTGGATACCAACAATTTTGACCTTGACCTTGAAGTTTTACTTACTTTTAAAAAACTTTAACCTTCGCCATAACTTTTGAACAGTTGCAGCTAGGGCTTTAAAATTTCACAGGTATATACCTTGAGACAAGACCTTTCTTTGGGTACCAACATTTTTTTTATCTTTTGGCCTGGATTTTGACTTGCATTTGAGAAACTTTAACGTTCGCCCTAAGCTGCCATACGGGGGCATCAGTGTTCCACAAACATATCTTGTTAATTCTGTTTTCATATTTTTTTTTAGTTTATGTTTGAATTTTCATTTAGATACTCTTACATTTTCCTACTATTCATGATCAATTATGAAGATTTTTTTTTTTAAAATATCATTTATTTTTTGGAAGAATTTTTCTGAAGCCTGTAAATGGAGAGAGAGAGAGAGAGAGAGAGAGAGAGAGAGAGAGAGAGAGAGAGCAAAATAAAGAATATACACAGTACCAAATGTATCATACTTGACATACATACATGTATTATACACTGTGCCATTGCTGTGGAAATTAAATTAAAACTTAAGGATCGAATCAAACAAGGATTTAATATGATTATGTATAACTAGAGAACCATGATAACTGTGAAATCACAATTTTTCATTGGATTTAAATTTCGCTGTTTTCGTGGAATGAATCGCTCCACAAATTCATATCCCCACAAAAATGTTTTAATTTCTTACGACGTGAAATTTTCTCAACTTATGAAAATTTGACACCTCGAAAATAGTGATTTTACAGTAAATTAAAGAATTACTTGTAACTAGACCCAAAGCAGTTAATAAATGAAATTGAAATAAAGATAAATATTTTAACAAAAATTGACATCAAAAAGAAATACACCTTATGTACACATTATGTAACTACTTTCTAAGAGAAAAAATGACAGTAAACATACCTATCCTAATATAAATGTTGGTTTCAATTTTGTTAAAGCCAGCATCTAAAAGCATTTCAAGAACATGGCCGTAGGAACCGGGGTGCACGGGACCCCAACTGAAAATGTATGGTTGTCCCCCCCCCCCCCCCAAAAAAAAAAACTAAACAAACAAACAAACTGAAATTGCTTCCTACGGGTCTGAAGAAATTGCATCAGATGCATCTTCAAGAGTGTTCTAGATCTATTTAATTTCAGTGGGACAGTTCCATTGCTACTAAAGTAATAACATTGCTTATTCTACATTTTATTTTAATACTTAGGCTTATTATAAGATGCCAAAAGAAAAGAAATTGTCACTATATATACATGTACATGGATTTATACATGCCCAAATAAAATTATCAGTTCAATTGACAAAGTTCATCTTGATTTGCTGTTTTATTGCATAAGAGATCAAGACAGATTATTACAGAATTTCTACTCTTTTACAGGCCTGGCTAAAAGTTACTGTGGGGAGAACAAGCCTATAGGGGCGTACATGTCCAGTGGGGATTCATTGACATTTAGATTTGTATCTAACTCATTGGTTGCTGACGATGGGTTCAAACTCCTTTTAACACCATTCCATTCAGGTAAATTTATTGTATATCAAGGGCATCGCAAAGGGGGTGGCAGTGGCAGCAAAATAATGAAATCAGAACCTGCTCATTTCAAATTTTCTAAGCGCAATTTTGACATTTAAATCACAAACTGTGTCAAAGTTAAAATAATGACAAAGTAACCCGGGTTGTACCCATCTTTATGGAGGTGATGGTGGAGGAGATAGGGGCGGGTCTGTAGCTCAATGGAATGGACGACCATAGTGTGTGGTCCTCCATCCCCATCTTTCTTTTTTCTTTATATTAGACCAATGAGCTACAGACCTGCTTCTGAAAATGGGGGGGGGGGGGGGGGGGGGGCGCTTGTGGGCTTGTAAAAGAAATCAATTCTAGCAATAATGCATGAAATGTATAAATAATGAATCCCCCCCCCCCAAAAGCATGTTTTTCCAATGGCTTTGGTGGTTATACTTTAGAAATAAAACTTTTATTTGGAGTAAAAAATGCTTTTAAAGGAATGCGGCTTTGTTTTCCTGTTTTCTTTCAAATGATGCTAAAAATTAATGGTGAAAAAAAACGAATATTAAGATGTAGGTCAAAAACTGATTTTTATGTTAAATCAGTTCGAACCCCATCCCCCATTCCATGTTAATTCGCCTTCCTAATGCCCAATACCTTCCAGTTAATTTTATTGAATTAATTAATTAGTTTTGATATAATTGCTGAACATTTAAGGTACTTTTATCACCAGGTGCTTGCTATGACTCAGAGTACCGATGTGTCCGAGGACAGTGTATAGCCGGAGGTAACAAATGTGATGGTTACCAACAGTGTGGTGATTATACAGATGAGTGTGAGGTCACCAAGACGACAACCTGGATAGCTGGTGTTGTCATTGGCGTCATCGCTGTTGTGGTTTTGATTGGTGTCGCAGTCTTCTGTCTCAGAAAGCACTTCCAAAATCGACAAAATTCTAGAGATGCTAACAAGGTAAATTACACCAGTGCTTATATTGCATTTTCTCACAAAGCGTATGCCTTTTTAGAAAAATTGAAAAAAAATTACCACAAATAAAATTATGCATTTAAAAAATATGTGTAGCAGGGTGTCCAAGGTACAAGAATAAAGATTATATGCAGATTGAAAAAATAATTTACTTGAACATACATTTCAAGTACATCCATCCCCCTTTTTCGCAAAGATAGGCATTGAAAATTAGGGCTTAGCCCCACCATTTGGCCTCAAAACTTTTTTGTTAGTTTAGCCCCCCCCCCCCCTTTCAATTTGCTTCCGAAGCCTATGACATGTATGTTTATTAAATGCAAGATTATATCTCTGTGCTTTGTAAAAATGATATTTCTAATATTTATATGCAACTCTGGTTAAACTACTGATGCCTTTTTTTAGTACACAGCACCCCCACAACAAACCTCAACCTCAACACCTTACTACCAACAGCCAGGGACAGCTCCTGGATACTACCCACAACCTACAGCTCCACCTCTACAGGTTTACTCCCCTCAGGATGCGACCTACCCCT
>NW_026889779.1:20745000-20915000 GCF_033153115.1 Saccostrea echinata
AACAAAAAGTTGAGACGGAGACTGTCACTGACTCAAGAAACACACTGAATTAAAATGCACCTGAGTGTGTGATTGGTGGGAAGTTGACTGTCACTTGGTTATCTACGAACATATTGTGAAGACCTGTATTGTGCATCGGACTGCATCAATGTGTAAAACAAAGAAGTTGCTTACTTGATAAAATATTTGACAATAAAATAACAGAAAAGAGAGTTCATAGAAATTTTGGCACACACTGTACTGCATATTGGAAAATCCTGTGTGTAAAGGACCCTGGATGCCTGATTTCAGCAAGCTTAGACTTTCTTTAAACATGCATGCAGTTGTATTTAATTTTCAGTGTTAAGTAATGAGCTTTGTTGATTAAATCTAAAGGAATGAAACAAAACTGTCCTTTTATATTTTACACTTTTAAGGAGGCTTACCTGGCTAGTAAAAAGTGATATGGGTAAAATTTTGCCATTGCTTGCCCAATTGCGCTAGTTATGAAAAAGTTTTTGGTGCACACGGGGAATATTTTCTCAGTCCAGCAATACTAGAAAAGCTTGGTAAACTTTGATAGATATTTCATTTGATTATATTATTTAAAAAAATTCTATTCTTTTGTTATCATATGTGTTGTCCCCCGTTTTCACTGAAAGGGGGGTTATTAATTTAGGTCTGTCTGTCCGTGTTTCATCCGAGTGTTATTTCAAGAACCTTTTGAGCTTTACACCACAACGCCCTGCCACCACTCTTAAATTATTCCATGTTATTATTTTACTGAAAGTGGGTGATATAACCCGGTAATTTATGTCTGTCAGTCCATCTTTCTGTCTGTTACACTCTCATTTCCATGTGATATCTCGAGAAGCCTTTGAGCTTTTGCAATGAAATTTTATATAACTACTCCTTGTGGCCTAAGGAAGACTCCTATTGTTTTTAGGGTCATAGGTCAAGGTCATAAATTCATACATTCTATTTGTGAGTAAAAATTTCATTTCCAAGAGATATCTAGAAGCTTTTGAGCTTCTTTATTGAAATTTTATACCATAACTTCCTATGGCCCTGCTTGACCCCTTTAAAGTGTCCCCCTACGCATGGTCTTCTTTTGTCCTTAAGCGGGGGACACAGATTCTCTGAATAGCTTGTTCAACTATGTTTGAATTGTGTTTAATATTTAAAAAAATGTTAAGGAGATGGCAACTACCTGAACTTTATTAGAGATTTGATTAAGCATCGGACAAAGGTGGGTGACCCTATTAAAGGGACCTGGACACAGTTGCATTGTTTACAATTTTAAATGTCTATTTATGCCCTAGCATGAATATGGCTGGGGCATATAGTGTTTGTTGTGTCCGTCTTCCGTCTGTCTTTCTTTGCGTTTAGCTCTGTTCAAAGCTCAGTTTCAAAGAAACAAAGATATTTTTATCAAACTTCATATGCTGATAGATATTGATGAGAGTTATGCAACTGCATCAACATTTTTGAGTTGGCTCGCGGAGCGAGCTACTCCTTGTTAACACAGCTGTAAAAATTGTCACAACTGTAAAAAATCATCACTCATTCATATGCCAGATATGATAGTTCTAGCAAAAAATGCTTTTGTTTGAGTAATTGCATAAACTTAAGAGGTATAAATAGTGTAAAATTTCATATTGTTACATTTTTATGTCTTTTGTGTTTTTTCAAGTAAAATTCAATTAAATATCTGTACAATTTACAATTACTGCATATGAATATATGTGCAGTTAGTTAGGCGGATCTCATCTTCCCATCTGAAGTTTATTTATCATTGACCTAGATTATTTACTCATTTACTGCAGCTAGTGTGCTTGAAAAATCTATTTTTAGAATCCAGGTTTGCAGTGTGAACTACTGACCCAATACTCCATAACACTGACCAGTGCAAGCTAGTGTGCTTAAATTTATTTTTAGAATCCAGGCATGCTGTGCTGCTTTACACAATAATGTCGATAAATAGGCCAACAATGTAAAATTTTCGAACATAATCATGGTGATGTTATTTACAGGTATTTTGGTCTTGGTTTATAAATATATGCATCTTTTTCAAATATTAGATTATTAGTTACTTAACATAAACATAATACTTATTATAGTAAAACTGTGTAAATACATGGATATAGTTAGGCGGATCTTAAAAAATTACCCATAGATGTCTAATGTTTTTTTTTCCATTACTGTTGGTTGTTTCTTAGAGATTGTAGCTTATGTTTATATGCTAAAAAAATTTTCACTGTTTATTTTTTCTCCTTTTTTGTTTAACATGATTTTTTCTCCCCTTTTTCACTTTATTGTAGTTTTTTGTTTCTTAATGGAACACTGAGATCTATTTAGAGTTTGGATAATTATAATTAAAATATTCTGTAGTGAAGTCTTTTTAATAAATCAGTTGACTTAGAAAGGTGGGAGATAAACCCTGAACTTTTATTTACTTTTGGAGGTGTGAGATATCTTGAGACCCTTTCAAATTTAAGCAGATATATTCAGATCCCTATTCAAAATTTTTGTCACATTATGTAATCTTATTTATGTATTTACAAACCCAGACTTTAATTGAATTACAAAAATCCCATGTGAGGTGGCATTGAAGCCCTTAATTTTTTAATTGAACATATATATTCAATCTCTTTAGATGCAATATAAACTGACTATAAGGTATGATGTCCAGTTGTATGAAAAAGCTCATTAAACTCAAGCGAGTCGACTCTCAGGCTCTTCAGGCCTTTGATTTTACCTTTCGTTTGATCTTGACTTCACTTTTCTTATATTAGTGTTTAGCTCACTTTTAAAGATACCATTCAAGAAAGTGTAATCAAACTTCATATGTTGATACATACTGATGTAAGCTATTCAACTACATCAACATTTTATGACCATGACCTTTCCTTTGACCTTGACCTCACTTTTCTTAAATTAGTGTTTGTTTTAAAGGTACCATTCAAGATAGTGTAATCAAACTTCATATGTTGATACATGCACACTAAACTATTTCACACTAAACTTAAAAACATTCCTTATATTTACATTTTACATATTCAAAAGCACAAAAAATATACTCAATGTTTGAATTATTTGCTGCCCTATATTGTTGCATTTTTAAACACAGCAAATGTAAATATTCTTGTGTAATGTTTATCCTTCACTAGTTGATATTCAATTTTTTTTTCCATATTGGAAATTTATAGTTGTTTTGATATTTCTACATGGGGGGGGGGGGGGGGGGGGTTAAGCTACATGTTTCTCAAGCAATTTATTTTTAATTTGTTTTGCTTTTCCAGAAGTTTTAAATTTTCCTAGTGGATTTTTTTTTTATTGTGAAGCCATCCCCCCCCCCCCCAATATTTATTTTGTCTTTTATAAACAATGTGATTTCTTCATCTTAAATAAAACATTATCAAATAATTAATTGTTACCATTTAAAAGGAGTATTATTAAAAAAAAAAATAATTTTCTTGCTTTAATCTCTGAAATGTTGTTTTGTAGATGCCACGTAAGAAGTACTGGAAGAAGAGTACTGCCAAGAAAGAGTTACAGACTGACACGACTGAGGAGACTGGCCTCATGAAAAACAGTAAAACAATGTCTGACCTAGACTTGACTGAGGAGACTGGCCTCTTTAAAAACAGTAAAACAGTGTCTGACATTAGAATGACTGAGGAGACTGGCCTCGTTCAAAACAGTAAAACCAATGTTGACCCTGAGGAGCCTGCCCTCAGGTTACAAAAAAACAGGAAAACCATAGAAAGATGTGAGACAAATTTGCTGAATGAACTTTGTGAAAAAGATTTGCTCAATGAACTCTGTGAAAAAGATCTGCTCAATGAATCTGCTGAAATGATTTTGCATAGTAGTATTGTTGAAAAAAGTTTAGCAAACAAAACTTCTACATCTGAATCTTCACAGTATACGAGTGACAATGTTGGAGATAAAATGATACAGAATGATTACCAAGGTAATAAGGTATGTACCAGAAAAATAGTATTTGGGTCATTCCATCAAGGGGACACTAGGTTTTCAACATTTTCAAGAGGTAGTCAGTGTACTTGCAATGCTCTTACTATGCTGATTAAATGTTATGAAGGGTGTTCATTTACTTCAGAATTCATAGATAGAACTTTGATATCAGGAGACCAAATTTATGGAAAGACTGTTAGAAGTTTGCAACAAAGAGGAAAGTTTCTCAACAAACTTTTAAACTTTGATGAATTACCAATAAATGTATCACTGGGGGAGAATCATCATGTTATTAAAAAATTTGAAACCATTTGGGGATTGGTTGTCTCTGAGGAACAAAGTAGGCAAGTTAAAACATTGCATTTAGCTTTAGAAGAGGCATTTCATATTTCAAGATATTTATTGATAATGATAGGAGCCATTTGTTCTGCAATATATAAAGTGTCAAACAATGAGTATTACTTCTTTGACTCGCATTCACATGATGGTAATGGCATGTCTTCGTGTGATGGTAAATCTGTATTAGTGCTTAACAGGAGTATTGATGACCTAGTGTCTTTTATGTACAATATGTATAACAGTATGCATATTGATCTTGAAGTGCAGTTTGAAATTTCACCCATCTCGATCTCTACTTTGTGTCATAGCTTCCCAGAAAATGATCCACTGCAGAGAAAGTTTTACAGAATGGACGAAAAGCTAACGGCAGAGATAAATTCAAAATCCCATACCGAAACCAGGAAAACATATATGAGAGATTACATGAAGAAAAAGAGACAGAATGAAGAATTCAAACATGTTGAAAGAAACAAAGATGCCAAGGCCAAACAAATTAAAAGACAAGATTGTGATGCAAAAAAGAAAGAAAATGAAAGGGAAACATCTGCAAGAAAAGTGAAAAGACAAAATGTAGAAATAAAAGGGAAAGAAAATGAAAGGGAAACAATTGCAAGAAAGTTGAAAAGGCAAAATGTAGAAGTGAGAGGAAAAGAAAAAGAACTGGATAAAGCTGCAAGGAAGTTGAAAAGACAAAATAATGAAGTTAATGAGAAAGAAAATGAAAGAGAAACAACTGTTAGAAAGTTGAAAAGGCAAAATGTTGAAGTGAGAGGAAAAGAAAAAGAACTGGATAAAGCTGCAAGGAAGTTGAAAAGGCAAAATCTTGAAGTGAGAGGAAAAGAAAAAGAATTTGATAAAGCTGCGAGGAAGTTGAAAAGACAAAATGTAGAAGTTAAAGAGAAAGAAAATGAAAGAGAAACAACTGCAAGAAAGTTGAAAAGACAAAATGTTCAAGTGAGAGGAAAAGAAAAAGAATTGGATAAAGCTGCAAGAAAGTTGAAAAGGCAAAATGTTGAAGTGAGAGGAAAAGAAAAAGAATTGGATAAAGCTGCAAGGAAGTTGAAAAGACAAAATGTAGACGTTAAAGAGAAAGAAAATGAAAGAGAAACAACTGCAAGAAAGTTGAAAAGGCAAAATGTTCAAGTGAGAGGAAAAGAAAAAGAATTTGATAAAGCTGCAAGAAAGTTGAAAAGAAAAAATGTTGAAGTAAAAGAGAAAGAAAGAGTAAAGGATAAGTTTGCAAGGAAGTTAAAAAGATTAAATAATGAAGTAAAACAAAAAGAAAATAATATAAATAGAATTTCAAAACAAAAATATAGGGAAAACCCTTTTGTTCTTGAAAAACAACGATTAAAAATACAAGCTAAAAGAAGTGACTTTTCTTATAGACAATATGAAAGATTGAGCAATAGACAAAGGAAACAAGATGAAAGAATGAATGAAGAATATTCTAAGAAAGAAAATGAAAGAAATAGAGAAAGGCAGTTTGGAAACCTCTTGCAGGATTGCATCCAAAAATTTCATGAAAAGATTAAACATGGTCCAGTGTTTGTATGCTCATGTTGTCATCAAACATTGTTCAAAGAAAGTGTTTTAAAAGTGGAAAACACAAATTTGGATGACACAAGTAAAACCAAATATCTCACTGGTATTATTTCTGTTGGAAATGCAGAATGGATTTGCAATACTTGTTATTCAGCAGTAAGAGAAAGAAAAATCCCCAAATTGTCTGTTTTAAATGGAATGACATGGCCACCTAAGCCAAAAGAATTGGATTTGTTTCCATTGGAAGAAAGATTGATATCACTTAGGATACCCTTCATGCAAATTAGAGAGTTGCCTAGAGGTGGACAATATTCTGTGAAAGGAAATATTGTGAATGTTCCAGTGGATATTCAACCTACTGTAAATAGCTTGCCTAGAAAGATGGATGAAAATATCACAGTCCCTGTGAAATTAAAGAAAAGATTGTCTTACCAAAAGTGTGATTATCATGAAAATGTACGACCAACAAAAGTTTTGATGGCATTACATTGGCTTTTGAACAACAGTGACTTCTATAAGAATGCAAACATCAATGTTGATGATAGTTGGTTTCAAGAAATCACATCTTCAGCAAATGAAATCGTTCAAGAATTCGTGCAAACACAGATGAGAGGAGATCAAAATATTGATGATCTTGAGACAGATGATGATGATGATGATAAATTCTGTGAAGTAGATGGAGTTGGTAGGGATGGTAATTGTGATACTCTATTAGATGACGCTTCTCGAGATATGAATCAGATATACACCTTTGCTCCAGGAGAAGGACAACGTCCCCTTAGTTTATATCAAGATCAGACTGCAGAATATTTATCATTTCCAACAATATTTTGTGGAAAGGGAAGATTACAAGATAATGAAAGACAAGTTCGTGTTTCATATGCAGATATAGCTAAATGGGAATTGAGAAGTGTTGACAGACGTGCTGCCCAATCTGTTCCAAATTTGTTTTTCAAGTTGAAAAAAATACAAATGAAGCAAGTTACAGACAAATGCAACCTAGCACTTAGGAAATGCAAAACCAAAGGAAAATCCATGACAGCCAATGAAATGAAAAATCCCGAAAATGTGAATAATCTTGTTAGACACAATGAAGGTTTCTTTGTGTTCAGACAGTTACGAAATTCACCTGCATATCTTGAGACTAGAAAAAAAGATGTATTTGCTATGATCAGACAATTAGGTTTACCAACGTGGTTTATGTCACTATCTGCAGCTGATACAAGATGGAATGATCTCATCAGAGCACTTGGGGTGTTAAATGATGGGAAGGAATACACTGATGAACAAATTGACAGCATGTCATGGTTTGAAAAATCAAAATTAGTACAAAAGGATCCTATTACATGCACTAGGTACTTTGACCACAGGTTCCGTATGTTTATGAATTCAGTGTTGAGGAGTGACCACCATCCAGTTGGCATTGTAAAAGACTTCTTCTATAGAATTGAATTTCAGCAGAGAGGGTCACCACATGTTCATATGATTGTTTGGATAGAAAATGCTCCAAAATATCATGAAAATAATGAAAAGGAGATAGTAAATTATGTAGATAATTACCTTAAATGTGAAAAGAATGAAGAGGATGATTTGACAGGCTTACAAGTACACAAACATTCACAAACATGTAAAAAGAGAGGTAAAGGTGTATGCAGATTTGGCTTTCCCCTTCCTCCTCTTGAAGAGACTTTGATTTTGGAGCCACTAGAGTGTGATGTTGACAAATACAAGAAAATGTATGATGATATTCAAAAACAGCTAAATGATATGAAAAATGGATGTGATTTGTCCTACCAGGAACTCCTGAGCACAGTATTAAAGATGTCTGAGGAAGATTACATTAAATGTATTAGAAGTTCACTGAGAGGTCCAAAGGTTTTTCTAAAGAGAAAGCCATGTGATATGAGGGTAAACTCATACAACAGTGTTGTTCTGGATGCTTGGAAAGCTAACATTGATATTCAGTATATTTTGGACCCATATGCATGTGCAATGTATATTGTTTCTTATATAAGTAAATCTCAAAGAGGGATGAGCGATTTACTTAACAGAGCTGCAAAGGAAGCCAGAGAAGGAAATCTTGACATTAAAAGACAGGTGCGCCACATTGGAAACCATTTTCTCAACAGTGTAGAAGTTGGAGCACAGGAAGCAGCATATTTAGTTTTACAAATGCCAATGACCAAGGCATCAAGAGATGTTGTTTTTATCAACACAAGCCCATCAGATGATCGAGTAATTCTCATCAAAACAGATGCTGAATTGGAAAACTTAACGCCAAATTCTACAGATGTTGAATGTAGCAATGTAATTAAGCGTTATGCAAAACGCCCAAAACAGCTTGAAAACTGGTGTTTAGCTGATTATGTCTCACAACTAGATGTTGTATTCCCTAAAGATTATGAAAAAGAGTTCACTGTAAATGAACTGAATGATGATGATGATGATCAGGACAAAATGTCAGATTACGAAGATAATTCAAATCTTGATTTTAGTGAAAGTGATACACTTGTTACTCTGAGAAATGGCATAAAGATCAGACGACGAAAAGTACCTAGGGTAATTAGATATGTGCGGTTTAATATCAAAACTGATCCAGAAAATTACTATAGGGAAAACTAATGTTGTTTATGCCTTGGAGAAATGAATCTGTTGATCTAATATCAGGAACTGACACATTTGAAAAGTCGTTTTCTCTGAAGAAGTCCTTTCTTACACACAAAGTCAAGGAGTATGAATTTAATGCTGAACAGCTTGATGCAGCTTTGCAAATGGCAACTGAGGATTTTTCAGAAGCTTTTGATGAGTTGGCACCAAATGCTCAACAAAGAGAAGCAGAAGATGAAAGAGAGGGAACTCTTGAATCTGAAAACTTTGTTCAGTTTAATCCTGAAAGACCTATTGAACAGAGACAGTATGATATAGGATCAGATATCGGCATTCCATCTACAAGACAAATAGCTGAAGAAAGTTCTGTTAGATTATCAGACAGTGATTACTTGAAACTATTGGGAAGTCTAAATGTAAAGCAGCGGGAATTTTTCAATCACGTCTTACAGTGGGTCAAAACAAAGACAGAACCTATTTATTCATTTTTATCTGGGGGTGCTGGTGTTGGCAAATCTGTTTTGATAAGAGCACTTTAGCAAGCCCTGCACAGATATCTATGTTCCATAGAAGGTGAAAATCCAGATGACATAAGAATACTTCTTTGTGCTTATACTGGCAAGGCAGCATATAACATTGGAGGGGCAACTATAGCATCTGCTTTCCATCAAAAAATTAATCAAAGTCAACAAAGCTTGCACTGTGATGAATTGAATACTTTTCGTACCAAGTACCAAAACCTAAAATTGATCATAATTGATGAGATATCGATGGTTGGCAATAGGTCATTAGCACTCATTGATAGTCGTCTGCAACTTCTTACAGGCATCAAGAAACCATTTGGTGGCATTAGCATCATAGCTGTTGGTGATTTCTTTCAGCTTAAACCTGTGATGGACCGTTGGATCTTTCAGGATTTGAATCATGATGCTCAAGCTCTTGCAAACAATCTTTGGAAGGAGCATTTTTGTATTTTTGAGTTGGATGAAATAATGCGCCAGAAAGATGATCTTGAGTTTGCTCAACTTCTCAATCGTCTTCGTTACAATGCAATGACAGCAGAAGATATGAATGTAATACACAGATGTATGATAACAGAATCAAGTGACAATTATCCACACCATGCTCCTCATCTCTTTACACAGAATTCTAAAGTAGATGCATACAACAATCAGTTGATTGAAAAACTTGAAGGAGAAAAGGTCACAGTGAATTCAGTAAATACTGTTCTTAAGGATTATTCAAAGGAACTTAAGGAAAAGCTGCTCAGATCTCTATATAAAGCTGATGATGTTAGCAAAACTGCCATTTTGATGCAAAAATTGACTCTTGCTGTTGGGATGATATACGATATCTCAGTCAATGTCGATGTGTCTGATGGTTTAATGAATGGGTCATCATGTAAGGTAGAATTAATTGAAAGGAGAATGGAAGGCATATCAAGGCCAAGCATTGTTTGGGTAAAATTTTTTGACTCTGCTATTGGAAAAACAACTCGCAAGAAATACAAACATTTGTATCATAATGGAATTACTGAGGACTGGACACCAATTTTTGAAGTTCAGCGGTCTTTTGTATTGAATTACAACACTTTTCAGAGGATTCAATTTCCATTACGGCCAGCTGCAGGGAAAACAGTTCATAAAGCCCAAGGTTGCACTGTAGATGAAATTGTAATTGATTTGTCTCAGACTAAAGTAAGGAAAAATCCACATATTCACTATGTAGCACTAAGCCGGGTACGTTCAGTACAACATCTTCATATCCTAAACTTCAATGAGCAGGCATTAGCTATGGATGAACAAGTTGTAGAGGAAATGGAAAGAATGAAAAAAGATGTACCACTACAACTTTGTTATGTCCCATTATACCAGGTTGATTCATGTTCTTTCAAAATTGCTTTCAACAATTGTAGATCCCTTCATAAACACTTCCCACAAATTCAAAATGAACCAAATATTGTTGCATCAGATGTGGTTGGATTCTCAGAGACAAGATTAACTAGTACAGATGTAGCTGGAAATTATCAACTGCAGGGATACACAGCAGTATTTAACCATGAGGCTACTGCTAATCTGGATAGACGTCCGCATCATGGAACAGCTGTATATGTGAAAAATGTTTACAAAACAACCTGCATCTCGAAGCTGAACAGTGGTTCTATGGAGTTCATCATGGTAAATGTACAATTAAACCAAAGCAGAGATGTCCAAGTTGTAGTTATTTACAAATATCCATCTTGCTCTTTTGGGGATTTTAAACAACATGTGGAAATGCTTATAAAACCCTTGATTGATGACCAAAAAGACTTGGTATTCTTAGGAGATTTTAATTTTGATTTGTTTGCTGGGCATACAGACTTTCTAACATTTATAGAAAAAGGTTTCAACTGTAAACAAATTGTGAGTAAGACTACTCATGACTCTGGTTCTAAACTTGATTTGATTTTTACAAACATATCCCCATGTGGCACAGATGTGATTGAAGCATACTGGTCAGATCATAAAATGGTGTACTGTGCATTTGATAAGACTATGCATTAAATATAACGGGGCACCAAAGTAAAAACATTTCAGAGGGAGATGCATAAAAATGCCCCCTCCCTCATCCCTTTGTTCCAGTGTTTTGTTATGCCCCTCAAACCAAGTTTGAGGGGTATACTGGAATCAACATGTCCATCTGTCTGGCTTTGTCAGTATCTTTTTTTTTTTTTTTTTTAATTTTTTTAATTTTTTTATGATAATTAATGTCATGAAGAAAGGTAATTTGAGAAGAGATCAAGGTCACAGAGTTCAAATGTGTATAATTCTGACAGACAAAATTTTGGTTTTGGATTAAACACCAGGTCATACTTTGGCAAAAATTGCTCATGAAGAGGAGGTCTGTCATAATTTTATGCCATGATTGTTTGTATATATAAGGTCATTTTGTAATATGAAGGTAGAAACTATCATGACTCTTAGCAAATTACAGTCATCTCAACAAGATTAAGGCCATGGGAATTTGCAGTATAATTTATGCAAGATTTCAGAGAAGTACGTCTCCACCTTGCCTTGTTGGGGGTATCAGTCCTATTTAGGCAGTTTTAGTTGTAAGGCACTTTATAAAATATAAATTATAATTTTTTTTTAATTATTAATTAAACCTTTGAAAATATGAATTTTGTATTTAATCTTTGTTTGCATTATTATACAGTTGTTTTTGAGATAAAGACATTTAAATTTTAAACCTGACTGTCCTTTTGCATATTTGATTCTTATTGTGTTGATGTACATGTATATATGTTTACTTGGTTAGGATTTCCTTTGTAAAAATTAAATAATTTCTTCTTCTTTTTCTTTTTTTTTTTTTGCTATTATACAAGTTGTACTGAATTTTTAATGTAGATTTTAATTAAAATGATAAGGACATAATCATACAATAATTACATTTTCACCAATTACCAGTAGGTCTACTGTTGAAGTCTCGGCTTATTCTCAAGATTTGTAAAAACAGCTCTTTGTAGTTCATTTTATAGGATATATCTTATCCATTCTGAGTACATGTATTACGATTTATAGGGTTAGTGTCTTACAAAAAGTATTGATGTTTCAGATATCTTATCCTTTTTGAGTACATGTATTACGATTTATAGGGTTAGTGTCTTACAAAAAGTGTTGATGTTTCAGAAGGCATGCTACATCTGTCCCTTGTGACATTTGGATTATATTTTATACTGAAAACTGAACTGTACTGTTGGAAGCTTTTTATTGTGATACCTAATGTGATCTTTCTGCAATGGAAGGATATTCTTTTAATATAGACTACAGTGATTATGACTATAGACCATGCCATTAGCTGTGATTCTGACTCTTAAGTTACTGTATGTGAGTTTGACACTCCCAGCAGTAATTGCCAGATATAATGTATTACAGAAATGAATATTTGGCACCTTATATAGAATGTGGAAACCACAAAGTTGGAGCTCTTCATTGACAGACTTGTAACTTTTGCTCAAATATTTTGAACATTTGTTTGCATGGATACGTGCCAGTTAATCTTGTAACTTGCTTGCTAGAAAAGTATGATAAAACTGGTCATATAATATAGTAATTATAGTTAAATTTCATCTTATTTGTATTGTGAACTTCTTTTTAAAACATGCTTCTTGAAAATAACCTTCGTAAATAACATACAATGCTTACAGTTTAATAATTACATTACACAGTAGGTTTTTGATTGTGAAACCTCGGATTTCTTGATTCAAATGAATTCCACCTACCATAGATCATGTAGATTTTTGTGATTATCAAGTAATTAATGATAACTGCAACTTTATTATGTACAAAATGTATAATTTACAGGTAAGTATGGAAAGGGGGGGGGGTCAATGGCCAGCCCGTAAAGGGAGGTAAACCTACCTCTTTCAGAAAAATATTGGAAAAAATGCTCTCAAAAATGATAGCACATGATATTACTACAATTGGAATTAAAAACTGAAGAAAAAAAAGAGATACCTTAATTTTTCAATAAGATTATTTGAGTCTGAGGTTCTGGTATTGCTATTATCTATCCAAAATCAACATCTTTATTGTCATTTAATATTAAACAATTTAAGGCAAATTTTTATGTATATAGTAAAAACCTGAAAAGCTTCTTTCTTTTTTCTTTCTCATTCACTTATACATAATCTTTCCCTTTTTCGTTTTTCGTCGGGAAAGGTTATCTATATTGAGTGATTATATTTTTTGAAGTGACCAACGTAAGATGCACATGCATATTATTATTGAATTTTCATGTGAACAGTACTGAAATTTTTCCATGCTGTTTACTTTTCATTTATTATTTATTGTCATTTGCAATTTTTAAATTCAGATTTAATTATACTGATTACTAAATATATGTTTTTGACCTATTACTTTACATGTATATACATGAAAGTAGTTTAGCAACAAATGAGTAATATATTTCAAATTATAATGCTAGTCTCAAATGTGTCAACATAATTTGATTTGTACCAGCTTGTCTAACATTTTTTTCTGAAAAAGCTGCATAGTGTTACCTGCAGATTATCCTAAGACTTACTTAAATTTCTTGTAAATGAATAAAGTTTTTTAACACAATCATAATTATGTGTTTTCCTTATTGACTAAAGGGAGTTAAATAACTGATTGTACTTCTTCATGCAAAATATATCTTATAGAGTCTTGAGGTCATGAAAGAAATTATTGTATATGCATGTCCAAAGCCTTAAAACTTCTAAGTATAAAGTACAGATTTTGTCACTGAAAATTATAATTCAAGCATCCCCATATTGTGTGGATTTAATTTACTTATATCAGGACACATTTGGTCTAAATTTCGATAAAGCCAGAATATTGGGTCATAATAATTCAGTTTTTTTAAAATTTGAAGAGCTGGGCCAAGATGACTCAGGTGAGCGATGTGGCCCATGGGCCTCTTGTTATAATTATCAGTCATATATGTTAAATGCAAACTTATATAGTATCATCAGCTCATTTATATTTTTTTTTCCTTACTTATTTTGTCTTCTTTTTGTATGTATATATATATATATATATATATATATATATATATATATATATATATATATATAAATCTCTTTAGAATATACACATGTATATATTTTTTCAATGTTATGTAATTAATATTTACTTGTAACATGTATGACTTGACCTGTATTGTGGAGAGGACTTATATAGGCAGTGCCTGCTGTCCAATCCAGTTATGTTTAATCATAATAAAATATTGTTTAAATTAATTACCGGTACTTTTTTCTTAAGTTACATGTATTTAATTTAAATAAATTTAACTTTGTATGAAAATTGTAAGTAGTCTTATAAAATTGCAAGTTCACTTTCTTGGTACTTGCAATTATTTGCGAGTTGTAATTTTAGGGAGTTTCTAAACCTGGAGTCAAATACAGTTAAAGTATATCATTGAGGGAGTCAGCAAGATTCCAGTTCCCCAAGAGCAAGTCTATTTCCTGAGGTGCAGCTGAGGGAAATAAGCTTGCTCGAGGGGAACTGGAATCTTGCTGACTCCCTCAATGATATACTTTAACTGTTTTATTATAAAGTATCTATCATATTTATGTAAAAATAAAGTACTTACGAATAAAAAAGTAATTTACATTATGCATATGTATTATATCAAGTAATTTTTACTTCCTGACATATATTGAAATTGTTTGCATTTTTATAATACATTATATATATCCTTAGTACCAAACTAAACAAGCATTCTGAGAGTATTGCATGAGCAATACTAGTCCCCTACCGGCAAGTGTAATCTGGTTCTGTTCCCGTTAAGAATTGAAAATGCCATAATTCCGTCAAAAATTAATGAAGCGGAACAAAATGCAAACTTGATCTATAACTAATCAAGGTAAAGCCACATACC
Organism: Saccostrea echinata; assembly: GCF_033153115.1. NCBI lineage: Eukaryota > Metazoa > Mollusca > Bivalvia > Ostreida > Ostreidae > Saccostrea > Saccostrea echinata. Next base: position 20,759,851 of record NW_026889779.1, read on the forward strand.
AAAAATCAGCTCAATATCTGAAAGCGTTTAGAAGAAAATTGCGGAAAACCCGTAAAAATTGAAAAGGCCGTAATTCCGTCAAAAATCAATGAAGCGGAACGAAATGCAAACTTGATCTGTAACTCATCAAGATACACTCACATACCAAAAATCAGCTCAATATCTGCAAGCGTTTAGGAAAAAAGTGCGGAAAACCAAGTGGGACAGACTGACAGACAGACAGAGGGACAGACAGACAGACAGACGGACAGACAGACAGACAGACAGACAGACGGACGGACAGACGGACGGACAGACTCAGAGGAAACCTATAGTCCCCTCCGGTTTCACCGGTAGGGGACTAATAATTCCAATTGGCATGTATTTTAGGAGTTAAAACCTTTGAATAGGACTCTAATGTGAATTAAATTACTTTGTGTACTTGTTTTTTAATAAAGTGACATTAATTTGGGGACATTAAGTTACATGTATAATGTATGTAGCACTTTAATTGTCTGTCTGTTTGTTACAAACCTTGACTTTCGGAAATGTATGTAAGTATGAAGCGGAGATATATTATATACTCTTCCTATTTACAAAGATTGCTAAGGTCTCAATGGTCTGTCAGTGTTTCCTGGTTATTTTGAAGAATTCAAGGTTAGTTTTTATGTGAGTTAATTAAAACTATATGACAGAGAAAAAAAAACATTAGTAGTCCATTGTCAAAGAGAAGAGAATATGAAGTTTTTAGGTTTCGCTGAAAAGCTATGCTAGAGCAACATGAAGCTCGTGTATGTGACTTATTGATAGCTGAAAGTATGTGGAAATACTGGTGATACTCAAGTGACCATCTAGACATGGGCCTCATGTTTTGTTTGTTTGTTTGTTTTGTTTTTTAATACCTTTATTCTTGATGGATTTTAATGTATTGTTTTGTTTGGGTTTTTTTAAAAAATAATTTTTATTGATATATTTTTTAAAACTAATTTACGGTTGTATAGGTGTACATTTTAAAAATGTACTTATATGACTAAATTTGAAAATTAAAATTAATATTACCGTGCTACATGTACATGTACATGTATATGGAATTTACTTTTTTATGAACAATTTTTATTCTGAATCTTAATACAAGTATCTTTGAAAATTAATTTCTTAATGGTTTTTATTTACCCTGGCTATATCAAAATTTAAACTTGGTCCTGTTCGAGATAATGTGGTTTGGCTGTATTTTGAGAATTCATTATTTCTTTGAAAACTTTACTCTTACCTGATCATATAGCAGACAAACTACTTGAAAGGTTATTATAAGGTAAATTCTCTGCCTAAAGTTAAAATTTTGTATCCCCAGGATACAAAATGGGAAAGGGGGGGGGGTCATTTACTGAGAATGTATTGTATCTTTCAAAAACATTTTCCCAATTTGTTGAAAATAATCATATTTTGGTGAGATATTTTAAAGAAGTTGCAAAAATCTAAACAGGGGTCATTTTAGCACTCCTGGAAAATAGATTGCATTTGTTGGAGAAATTGGGATTGTAATTTATCTTGGTAATGAATATTTTTGAAAGGGAAAAATAATCTTCGCCTTGGTTTTAAGTCGAAGTTTTAGTTTGAAAATAGCGCCACAATTTAAAGTTTTATCAGAAGATAGCAAACCATCAATACATTCTTAGGTATCGTCACACAATGAAGAAGTATCATCATACATGCAATGACAAGGTATCCGTTTGTAATGTATCGGTTTTTACTGTCAAAGTATTAGCTTGTAACGTTAAAGTATCAGCCTGTTATGTAAAATTATTAGCTTGTAATGTCAAAGTATCGGTTTCTTTTGTCATCGGTTTGAAAATCAAAGTATCGGTTTGATATGTGGCTTGTTGTGTTAAAGAATCGGCGTGGAATATCAAAGTATATGACTCAACGTCTTGGTTTGTAATATCAAAGAATCAGCTTGTATATAATGGCAATGTATCAGCTAGTAATATAACAGTATCAGCATGTAATAAAAAAATATCAGCTTGTAATGTCAAAGTATCAGCTTGTAATGTCAAAGTATCGGCTTGTAAAGTCAAAGTATCGGATTGTAATTTAATATCAAAGTATCTGCTTGCAATGTCAAAGTATCGGCTTGTTATTTCAAAGTATCGGATTGAAATTTAATGTCGAAATATCGGCTTGTAATTTCATATCAAAATATCGGCTTGTTATGTCAAAGTATCGGCTTGTTATATCAAAGTATCGGCATGTAACACAGGCGCGGATCCAGGAATTTTTTTCCAGGGGGGGGGGGGGTGTCCATCCCAGTAAAAAAAAAATCTTACCCAAAAATTTCTTGACAAGCAAAAAAAAAAGGTAAAATCCACTTTCCAAACGTGAAAAACACCTATTTCGTGATGGTGGGGTCCACGTTTTCTAGGGGGGGGGGGGGGGGTCCAAAGTCATTTTCTATTTGCTTTAAAATTATCGGGTTGTTCTGTCAAAGTATCTTCTTGTAATGTCAAAGTATTGGTTTATAATATTAAAGTTCGTCTTGTTATTTCAAAGTTTCGGCTTGTTATGTCAAAGTCTCGGTTATAACTCATCCTTTCTGTTTGTAATGTCAGAGTAACAAAGTACTCGTATTAGGAAGAATATTAAATAAATTTATGGACAAATATTACAAATTTATTCCGATGAACACTATAAATTATTTCAATATTACTGTTAAAAGTCGACACAGTTCCCAAAAACTACAATTTAAAAAAATCGGTGAATTTTAAATTCAAAGAAAAATGTGTTCACTCCTCAAAATTTTGGGGATAGAAATAACAATTTCTTCATATGAGATATTTAACTGCCTTTCCTACAATTTTGTCGCATACGCTTTCGTTGATGGCGCACAGACTGGAGTGTGATCAAATTAATATTCTGAACTTGATTCACTTCCGGAGAAAAGTCACATATGTGTGGTACAGAAATTTTTACCTGTTTTTAGTAAATGACAGATTCTGAAGCAGATTTTCTTTTGTGTATTTGAAGAAACAAAATTAATAAAGAAAGAAGGCGGTCGAACTACTAGTAATTAAACAGACGAACGATCGAAGTGCCACTGTGCAACTTAATTCGGTAAGACTGAAAAAAGTTAAAAGAAATATACGAGATTTTTTAATTATTATTACTGAATTTCCTGATTATAACTGGATAAATGTAGTTGTACGTACATTGTACTTTGTGAATTAAAGAACTGATATTTCTTCCAAAAAGGACAGGTGACGTTTAACTTTGATTCTCCGGGTGATAGGAAACGGTAACAATACAAATATAATTGATGTTTCTTAAATTAACTAATATTGATTTCAATCTGGATTTAAGAAATGTGTGTTCAGGGGATAAATCAAGTAAACCTCAAAGTTAAAGCTTAAAAATTAGAATCTTGTGTGCAAATCCTAAAGAAAAGGGAATTATATGTACATGTGTACGTGTATTTATGAATTTTGTTTCAATTTATCTGTGATTTTATGTGTTTGTTTGTTTTTGTTTTCTTTTGTTTTTTAATTTTGTTATTATTTTATTTTTGTTTTGAGCTCATCTGGTCAAAGATCAGACAGCTTACGCATTCATAATTCTTGATTTTGGCTAATAGTGTGCTTACTTCAGTGAAATTCTTTTTTATTTTGTCAAGGAAATTTTTTCGATCCCCCCCCCAACTGTCTCTTTCTCTCTCATTGGATTCCTGGCCATAATTTTAGCTAGTACGAAATGTCCTCGAACGAGCTATTTTATATCTCATTAACCGGATGTAAACAGTATAATCCATCAAACTCTCGTTATTGCTGTTTTGCTAGTTGCTTATTAATTATTAACTTCCTTTGACGTTTCATTACGTGAAGTTTTACCAATGGCGCATTTGCGATTGGAATTAATAACACTTTACTCAGTCGTATGCGTGGTATTTGCAGTACCCCCAAAGTGTGAGTACAGCTCTGATCTGAGATCAGAATAACTGAAAGTCGGAAAAATATTGGGTGACACGAAACGCCGAAATGTCGGGTTTCTGCCGAAATGTAAGTAGAATGCGCCGAAATGACTAATGAAATACTGCAATGTCTGTGGATATCAATTGATACGGATACTAATACCCCAAAAACATAAACTTTTTGAGGTCAATCCTTACCCCTAGGGTTTTAGAGCCCATTTTATCGTAAATATTGGAGGAAGTCAGCCGCCATTGACGGGTTTCATAGTATACCGTATACCACGCCCGATTGTTTTTTTAAAATCCGCTTTGTAATATGTCAGTCTCGTATTACGTTTTTATTTAAATTTTGCACTATATATTATATACCTTATTTCTTTTTTAAAAAAAATAATAATTAACGAGGATGTTGGTCATCAGGATAATTTAAATATTAGAATATTAGCTAAGGAAAAAAACAACAACATATAATTAAGTATTAAAACTAATAATAATAGAAAAATTTATAACATAAGTTTCTTATTAAAAAATTTTGACTTAATATTAGAAAAAAAATTTACTTTTAGATTATCAAATACTTTTAGATTATCAAACATTGGGATAGTTAGCCGTTTTAAATAGACTTTAAAAAGAAAAGTCTGATTACGTTGCCCAGTTCTTGCCACGTGGAGGCCACCCCAAATAAGAGTCATAATTTTGAATTTGAAAAATAAATTTAAAAAAAAGAAAGAAAGAAAGAAAATGGAAAATTAACCTCTAAAGAAAAGCCAAACAAACATATTTTGGATATCATATGGGGGAAAATAAAAATATTGTTATTTTCCACTTAAACATTTAATCTTTTTAGAAATGAATGAGAAAAATAAAGAAAATTTGTTAAAATGAGTTGGAATAGATGGAATTAGAGCTTTAAAAAAATATGGAAGTTATAAAGAAATACATACACAAAGAACACCAAAACTTAGCAAAATGCATAAAGCTAGGTTATTTGGTCAATAGCATTTTAAAAAAGAATGAACTAAACAATAGCACATAATATGTACATTAAAACTTAATTAAAAGCAAAGAAAACCACAGGAATTACTAATAATACCAAGGATGAGATTGTATTTGGAGAACTGTTCTTAATTATTGTCTCAAACACAATACTTTTTTATTTTTATTTTTCCAAAATGTTTTAAATTATGGCTCTAGATAAAGGAGGCCTCCACGTGGCTAGAGCTGGACATATGGAAACTGTGAATAATTCATTGCCAAAAAATTCTTATTTTCCTTATGACTGACGTCCTTACTAAATTAGTATATAACTTTGTTTTATAATGCTATTATTCAGTATTTAATTCAAATTAAATGATTTTCATTTACTCAATTTGTATGCTTCTTTAATATTTAATTAAAACTGGGATAAATTTGATAAACATGCAATCTTCTTGTTGCATGTATAACATAACTGTAAAATAACTCAATTTATTTGTTTTGACATTCATATTTTATTCATTGTTTGTAAAATGAGGAAAGGATCTATTAAGTTGAAAGATTTACTTGTATCCAATCCTTTGAAGTGAATTTCAATAATTCATTGATGTTCAAATCAATTTATAATGATAATTCCAATTAATTTATTTTTAAATCACTTTCTTTTATTCTTGCATAATTGTGATATAAGGAAGTGAAAATAATTAATGAGAATTTAGGAATTAGTTTATTTACTAGATGTAGAAATACTGTAAGTTAAACAATGTAAGATCAGTGAATTGGAATTCAGATTCAAATTACTAGGTCAGGTGTATATCACATCTACATGATCTATACAAATTATACCATGTGTGAACCAAACAGGTGTTTAAACAATAGGTCTGGAGTTGATTATACCACCATGCCCAGGTGTCAGCAAGTGTATACACAAGATGCTTCCCTGTGTGTAATTGAAGATGCCTGCATGTGACTTGTATCAGGTTCACTAATGATGTTTAATGAAAGAGGCACAACATATACAATAAAGGCAAATGGCAGAAGATTTATAAGATTAAACTAAATTCAATATGTAAACATATGTATTTATATAGTTAAAAGCATTTTTAAGAAACCAAAACATGAATCAGATGACATTTACTATATTACAGTGTTTCCCTTTGTTTTGTTAAATTAATTAATTCACATCATTAATATATTATTATTATTTATTTATTGCTTAAGACATACATCTTATCGCATTTCAACATATAATACAAAATATTACAAAATGTTAAGTTCAATTGCTACCAGCATGAAACATGAATAACTTATTGCACAAATTGTGTCTAACAAATTAATGTACACACCATATGAGAGACAATTTTATTTTATTACTTAAGGTGATTGAAACTGTGATAAATTTCCAAATTCTCAAAAAATTCATTAAGTACTTGATCCATCTGCATGAAGTTGATAAACATGCAATCTTCTTGTTCAAATTAATATATATTGCTTGTATGATATAACTGTTATGACAATCATATTTTATACACTGCTTGTATAATGAGGAAAGGATCTTTTAAGTTTAAATAACTTGCATTCTATCCTTTTCAAGATTTATTTAATTAAATAAATACAATTAAATTATGATCTTTATAAAAGAAACATTATTGAGAGTCCTATAAATTAGTCATGTGGTACACCAGAAGACCCATATATCGATCATTTCTTCTTTGTATGTAATAAATATCAACATGCTAGAGAGGAACTATTTAGAAACCTACTGTGTCTTATTAAACCAAACACTAAATTGAATATTATTGATTGTCACCTACTTCTGTGGGGAGATGAGTCACAAAATGTTGAAATCAATAAATATATTTTTCAATCTGAACAAAAATTTTTAAGAGATTCTGGCAGATTTAATTAATTATTACAGCCTTACACTAAAACTCTAGTTAGTTATATATTTATCATGTAATTAATGTATATAGATCTTGACAGTTGTAGACATTTATGGTGAGAACCTCGTAAGTTGTTAGAACTTGTGTTCAAACCATTTGTATATTATTTATACAATAAAATATGTTCAAACCATTAATACAAAGAAAAAAATTAAATAAAAAACACAAACAAACAGAAAACAAAATCCCCAGTTTCCAAACATTGTTTACGATATAAATTTATCAATTGTACATCAATAATATTCCATTGATATTCACCCCTTATCAAAATGAAATCCATTTAATTACCATTTAAAAGACATTTCTTTTCTGACCATTTTAAAACCATTCGGGAGCCATTTTATATCATCAACAGTTTCAAGAATTCTCAACAGAAAGGATTATCATTTAAAAACCATTTTTCATTTTATTTCCATTCAAACCTCATTTAACATCCATTCAAACTCCATTTTTTTGGGCCTTATAACATGCAAATTAACCATTCCAAAACCATTTATGCAAATGAGAAGAAAAATGAAAAATAAATGGTTTTTGTTTTAACCATTTAATATCCATTTTAAAAACATTTTTACAATAATTGAAAAATGAAAAAAGCTGGGTTCTCAATATCCACAGAATAAGCGCTTTGAAAATCCATCTTCTTGGTAGTAGAGTCAGTCATGAAACAAAGGTCAAATGTTTTATTTTTTCACAAACTTTGTTTTGCATTCCTAGAAATTTTGATGGATTAATCTCCTAATTCGATTTGAATAATGGTAGTCTGCATCTTTGACAATTTACAGTTTCCATGTTCATTTTGGTGTTCCATATGCAAGCAGTACATATTCTAAAAATAAACAAAATGCATAATGAGAAAAGAACAGAAAACTGTTTTGTCAAATTTTTTTCACTACTGCAGCTGATCGTTACTCCTGTAGCATAAATCTAATAACTTTTACGAGGTCTGTATTCATGAACAATATAAGTATACATGTACAAGTACTGCCCTGCCTGTATATTCACTATTTCATCAGAAACAAATGATTTAATAGGTTGAACAGATTGCAGAAGAAATTTAACCATTTACCTGAGAAAAGTGAGCAAGAAAATAGTTAATAATTGAAGTTTATAAGAATTTACAATAGTGTCCCTCGATCAGTCTAAGTTTTAACTAGATTGGTTTATAAATTAATTATTGCATCAATATGATCAGTGGACACTCCTAATGTACATGTTTTCTTTAGAAAAAGCATTTTTGTGTTGTTGACATTAATAAAAATATGTGAATATATATACTTACTTCTCAAAAAGAATACCCTTTCAGTGATGGTAAATGTGTTGTTTTTCTTCTCCACCACTCCCCAAATATTAGAAACATTAAAACTGTCAGATAATCATTCTCCAAGAAGTTACGTTATCTTATAATTCTGCTTTGATCATCAATGTACAGTTTTTTCAGCATCAAAAATACTAAAAACCCCAATCTTCCTTGAAGAATAATTCAGCCATCTAAGCTCCATCACTACCAGCTAGGTCGAAGTGCTTTTGTCCAATGTTTAAAATAACTGAGAAAGGCGGTCACCACAGAGCTGGGGAGGAAATCTGATAGCCTCTGGCCCATTATACAAACTTGGCACCTGGCATCAATTAACTGCTGACAAATCTTAAGGGTTAAGAATATGCCTAAAACTAACCATTTCTTCATTTTTCCATTTCTCAGAAAATAAATGGAAGAAAAATGGCAAGCTCAAGCAAGTTAGATCACCAAACTGGCATTTCTTTACCATTTACTCAAGTAAATGGAGAAAAAATGGTGAAGGTTTACCATTTAAAAAGCATTTTCTAACAAAAATGGTTTTGAAATGGTTCTGAAAAAATGGTTTTGGAAAATTGAAAGATAGAGAAATGTAGGAAAAATGTTTTTAAAATGAAAAATGGCTAGAAAATGCTGAATGAATGGAGATAAAATGGAAAAATGCCATTTCTTTTTGCTATGGGACAATAATTTATAATTGATAATTATGTTTTTAAATCATTTATTCTTTTATTCTTGAAAAAATAAATGTTTTTCCTCATAAATAATGATAATTGTATAATGACTGAAACATTTATAACATATCTGTAATTTATAAGACAAAAAAAACAAAAAAACAAAAAAAAAAAAAAAAAAAAAAAAAAAAAATCGGGCGTGGTATACGGTATACTATGAAACCCGTCAATGGCGGCTGACTTCCTCCAATATTTACGATAAATGGGCTCTAAAACCTTAGGGGTAAGGATTGACCTCAAAAAGTTTATGTTTTTGGGGTATTAGTATCCGTATCAATTGATATCCACAGTCATTGCAGTATTTCATTAGTCATTTCGGCGCATTCTACTTACATTTCGGCAGAAACCCGACATTTCGGCGTTTCGATGCACCGCTGAAAGTCGTCATTTTTTCTCAATTTAAAAAAAAACGGGACTGGGAAATGTGGGAGGGTGATCTAAAACTTTTCTGTACATTTCATAATATATGCAGTGCATATATTTATTTTTTTTTTAAGATATGATATTAAGGTCAAGATCTAGTAAATGAAGAGTGCCTACAGATTTCTCAAATTTTAATCCGAGATTCCTCTGACTCTAACCCCTGCTTTTTTATTTTGACATGTGCAGATGTGCACATGTCAAAATAAAAAAGCAGGGGTTAGAGTCAGAGGAATCTCGGATTACTCAAATTTGAGAAACGAATTCCTTTAATAATCTTTTACAATCATAGCTTAATAAATTAAGGTGTATCGGAACATATTTTTTAGATAAACTCAATGGACAAACATATTTTAAACTGCCCTTTTCAATGAAAAATGAAGAAAATCGGGTGTAAAAATAAGAGTTTTCTCCATCTCAGACATAGGAAATATATCTATATTGCCTGCAGACTCTCAGATAACAATTATTCATATCTTCTTGACCTCTACTTTAAAATAATATTAAACTGAATATAGGTATCGGGGTTCCTTTTTACATGGTTTCAAATTGAATTCCATGAAATGCGTCATTTTCTACATAATCCTGTTATAGCTGTAAAGTACGGGAAAAAATTAAGTTTAAATCAATTATGACGTCATAATGGATATAGTACCAAAAACACAGTCAAACTCATTTACTAGATCTTGACCTTAAATAAAGCGCAGGGGTTCACAATTTTATCAATAAAGTCAATAGAAATCACTCGATTGACAGGCCTGTAGCAACGGTTTCAAAAGTTATCTGACAAGCAAAAACAATTGCTATTGACCAGGTCCAGTACAATCAGTACATTTAGCTATGTAGCTATAATTAACTACCATAGCTTTATTTACCTATCTCAGGAGCTTTATTTAGCTATTTCCATAGGCGCTTGGGTCAAGGATAATGTAAATGGATAATGTAATCCAACTGTATGCTAGAAAGAAACACAGTTGGGATATGTCATTCTTAAAACGTGCATAATATCAAATTTCTGTGACAGTCTAGAGTATATCAAGCAGAAAGATTTACAAAAAACTCAAAATTACCACTGTGCACTTAAAAAAATGTTACGAATATAGTTCGAATTTCCTCGACAATACATTATGTAGAAAATATACATTATCCTTGACCCAAGCGCCTATGGCTATTTCAAGGCAACTTTTCACAATTTTGCTTTTTAGGTCACCTGAGTCACTCAGGTGACCTATTGCTATCCGTTTTTGTCCGTCAGTGTGTGTTTTGCGTTGTGTGTTAACATTTGAACATTTTTAGCTTCTTCTCTGAAACCACTGAACCAGTTTCAATCAAATTTGGCACATAGCATCTATGGGTGAAGGGGAACAAAAATTATGAATTTCATGGTCCCTGCCCCCCTTGGGCCTGAGGGATGGGGCTAAAACCACCAAAATAATGCAATCTTTAAAAATCTTCTTCTTTACTCCTGGACATCAAGCAGTCAAACTGTTGGCATGATTGTAATAAGCATTGAGCCCTCTACCAAAATTTATGGCCCCAGGGTCAGGGGTTCTGGTGCTAAGGTGGGGCTATATAGATCATATGGTGAAAGTGCATTATTTCTTTGAAAATCTTCTTCTCTGCACCTGGGTATTAAATAAAGTAACTAAGTACATAGTTATGAAGAGCAAGAGTGCCCCTTCCAAAATTATGAAATTCATGGCCCCAGGATCAGGGGTTCTGGTGTTAGGGTGGGGCTCTATTGATTATATAGAGAAAATGCATGAATTCTTTGAAAATCTTTTTCTCTGCTCCTGGGTATTAAATAAAGTAACTAAGTACATAGTTATGATGAGCAAGAGCACCTCTTCCAAATTTGTGAATTTCATGGCCCCAGGGTCAGGGGTTCAGGTGTTAGTGCGGGGCTCTATTGATTATATAGTGAAAATGCATTAATTCTTTGAAAATCTTCTTCTCTGCTCCTGGATATTAGATAAACTTACTAAGTACATAGTTTATAATTATGATGAGCAAGAGTGCCTTATCCAAAATTGAGAATTTCATGGCCCAAGGGTCAGGGTTCAGGTGTTAGGGTGGGACTCTATTGACTATATAGTAAAAATGCATTAATTCTTTGAAAATCTTCTTCTCTGCTCCTGGATATTAGATAAACTTACTAAGTACATAGTTTAAATGATGAGCAAGAGTGTCTTCCAAAATTGAGAATTTCATGGCCCAAGGGTCAGGGTTCAGGTGTTAGGGTGGGGCTCTATTGACTATATAGTGAAAATGCATTAATTCTTTGAAAATCTTCTTCTCTGCTCCTGGATATTAGATAAACTTACTAAGTACAAAGTTATGATGAGCATGAGTGCCTCTTCCAAAATTGTGAATTTCATGGCCCCAGGGTCAGGGATTCAGGTGTTAGGGCGAGGCTCTATTGATTATATAGTGAAAATGCATTAATTCTTTGAAAATCTTCTTCTCTGTTCCTGGATATTAGATAAACTTACTAAGTACAAAGTTATGATGAGCAAGAGTGCCTTATCCAAAATTATGAATTTTATGGCCCCAGGGTTCAGGTGTTAGGGCGGGACTCTATTGATTATATAGTAAAATTGCATTAATTCTTCTTTGAAAATCTTCTTCTGTGCTCCTGGATATTAAATAAACTAAGTACATAGTGATGATGAGTTATGATGAGAATGGTTGCATCTTCCAAAATTGGGAATTTCATGGCCCCTGGGTCAAGAGTTCTGGTGCTAGGGCAGGGCTCTATTGAGTCTATGTATAGGGAAAATGCATAAATTCTTTCAAAATTTTCTTCTCTGCTCCTGGGCATTATTCAAACAAAGGAAGTGCATGGTTATGATAAGGAAGAATGCCTCTTCCAAAATTGTGAAATTCCTGGCCCCTGGGTCAGGGGTTCTGGTGAAGAAGAGAGGGGGGGGGGGGTGAAAATCTTCTTTGATTATATAGTGAAAATGTATAATTTCTTTCAAAATATTTTTTCTACTACTGGTTATAAAACAAAGAAACAAGTGTATAGTTATGATGAGCAAGGGCGTTTCTTTCAGAATTGTGAGTTCATGGCCCCTGGGTCAGATGTTCTGGTGTAAGGGTGGGGCTTTATTTATTTAATATTAAATATAGTGAAAATGCATTTCTTCGAAAATCTTCTATGCTTCTGGGCATATTTGATGCAAACAGAGTAGAAGTTTTAATATGCAAATGTATTTTTACCAGAATTTTGAACACCTGGACCATTTAGTCAAGTGTTCTGGTCCTGGCCAGGGCTCTATTAAATTGTATTCTGCTGAGCAAAGTTATTCCTCTTTGCCATTCACCTTTGATAATTAATCACTGTAAACAATGTATTTGAAAGGTTAATAGAATATATGAGTATTATGCAAGAATATTTATTGTATAATACAAAAAGTACTTTCATAGTTTTAATGATCAGGTAGACTTGGAAGTAATAGATGAATAAAAATGAGACAAAAATAACTTATCTTTTTAAGTTTCTTCAAAGGCCAAGAGAGGCCAATGTGAGAAGTAATAATATGGGGTTATAAAATAGACATTTTGTTAAGTAGTCTGCATGGTAGTAGTGATAAATGGGGGACAGATACTAGACCAATTATTTTGTTGATGCTAATCATACTATTTTTCTTGCTTTTGGGCAACAAAGCTACATTTACCAGTTTATGGATCCTCTTAGTTGTTGTATTGTACTCAGGTGACTGTTCAGGCGCTTAGGCCTTTTATTATTTTAAAAAGACAAAAAGTCGCAAGTAAATGTCTACTAAAGCAGAGATAGTTTAAACATTGCTGTGTTTGAACAATTTTGAGGAAAATATGTATTTCCATTGTTTGAGTAGCTAACCAGCTGTACACCACCTTGTATGCGATGAGGCATCGATAAGTATCACACTTGTGCTCATGTTAACCAAAACTGGTTTTCTTTGTTATTTTACTCAAGAAGTAACTGTTAGCAGGGACCTATATACTGTAAGTATATCTGCTGTTAGGTCACAAATTAACTGTTGTATATAATCCCCAAAACATTTAGAACTTTGATCGCAATTGCGCAGAAAAAGACATCTCCAAGAGGGATTTTTTCATGAATTGTTTTCAGTTGAGTTCAAAGTTGAAAATTATCACTGCATCAAAGTGCAATTTTCTGTACTATCTGGGAAAAATGCTAATTTAAGAAATAAGCTTGATTTAGTAGCTAAATAAAGCTAGTTTAGGTAGGTATAAATAAAGCTATTTAGGTAATTCAAGCTACATAGCTTAATCTAGTGATTGTACCAGACCTGCTGACTTATTGAGAAAATTGTGAACTCCTGTGAATAAAGTTAGAATATTAATATTTGGGAGGGAAAAATACAATAACAAGATCCAGTACTTACATTCACAACATTTAGCTATGTAGCTTGAATTACCTTCATAAATTTATTAACCTACTTGAAGTAGCTTTATAAAGCTATTAATTCATACTTATGTCTTAAATTAGCATTTTTCAGAAGAAGAAGAAAAATCACACTCTGATCGATGCAGTAATAATTTTCAAATTTGAACTGATCTGAACACAATTCATGGAAAAAATCATTCTTTCAGCACAATTTTAATAAAAATTCTAAAAGTGTTAGGGGTATAACAACATGCAGTTGGTTTTTGACTAATCAGTCACCTCTTGAATGAAGCACATATGTAAATAAGATGACCAGATAACTGAAACCTGATATAACTATAACTGAGACCTGTGATTGATTGGTGATATTTCAGCCCAAACCATTACTTACAGATAAACAATGGAAAGGCATCTTATGAAAGCAGCAATATATAGGTTTATGTGTGCTCTGGGTTGCATGTTGCTTTTTAAAACTTGATTGTACAAATATAAGTAGTGACATACTTAATTGTTATTTGTTGTCTATTTTGAATAATATGCAAACTTAAAAAAAATTGCATTGAAATAGCCTAATTAAGCTTCTTCAGGTATCTGAATAAAGCTACATAGGTAATTCAAGATATGTAGCTATATGTAGTGATTGTACGGGGCCTGAACAATTTCCAGTGGCTCAGTAGATCAAGATGGAGGTTTGTGTAAATCAATAAACATGTTCTTCAATTTATTTTCTATGGATCTTTCTGTAATAAAAATATTTTGATACTGATTTATTCAATTTCGATAAACCTTGATTAATAACTACCAAATTGGAGGGTATTTTATTTTATTAAATATGTATGTTTATCAGCCATTAGACATGCATGTATACTCAACAGTAAAGATAGTTAACATCAACATGGTACTATTCTCATTTCTTTTCCATATTAGTTAAGTTTCTGGAAGATACAAAAATGTCAATGCAAATGAAGTGCTTGTTATAAAGGTTAAAATTTGCAATGTATTTATATGACAGTCCAGTCTTGACTGATAGACGTACGTTTGATATGTAATCATGGCATGGTAATGTGAATAGCTGTCCAGACTGATAAAAGTGCAATGAAAATTTGTAAATACTACTAATATATAAGGATGGGTATCGCCAAAAATTTTAATTTTGTATCATGATATTATCATACATCACAATTTTTTCCCAAAAATATCACGATAATATCATGATATTTTTACATATAATTTTTACCATGATTTTAAATGAATTTCCATGTTTTTTCCTAACAAATATAGTCTGAAAACATAACTTCACTTTTTTCATTTTTATTTATATACAAATAAAGCATGTTTGTATGCTGGGATGCCGTTGTTTTACAACATTTTTTACAATTCTTGTAATTCAAGAGTGAGAACAAAAAAAATTATTATTTCTGGAATTTATAATTACATAATGAATACCTGTATTTCAGTCTCTGTATCACGATACATATCGTGGAATTAAAAATCATGATATACTGGTATACCAGGGACCTCATACTAATGGGATTGGCAACTCTCGCAAGTCTCGCGATATCTCGTAAGTTGCGGGATTTCGTAAGTCAATTTTAATTAAATATATCTCTTTTGCTACCAAATATTTCAGAATAAAATCTTAATTTATCTATCAAAAAATTATTCAAGATTTGTTATTAGCACTGTTTTTACTCCTTATCTTAGAAGTAATTACGTTTATTTAAAAATCAGCGTGTGCCCCTGATCGGCTGTATTTCCGAGAAATCAACGATTTTTGGGGCTGTTTACTTAATATCATACATGCTTTAAAATTTATTAAATATCCATACCGATACACAAAGAGAACAGATTGCATTAATCAGAAAATAAGCCTTTTACTGGGAAAAAACGTAGTTTGAAAAAACTTGCAGTGTTGTGTGTGCCGTTTTGGGTGAATAAACATGGTGCTGAAGGAGTTGCCTATCCCATTAGTATATAGGTCCCTGGGTATACTGATAAATTCGCACATCCCTACTAATATATGAAACAATAATTATGGAAGTGTGTATAGCAGTTTTCAAGATTTCTGTACTTTTTCTTACTGTAGCCAAGAAATGTTCATGTTTTGAATTATAATTGACACTTGCACTAAAGGGAGATGCAAATAATTAGCATTTTTGAAACTGGGTCACATGACATTGATATTCCAGTTGCATTTCCCCAAAATATAAAATGGCTGAACTTGAAAAACTGGTGTGGGAAAAACTGATAGTGAAACTGGACAAAAGAAACCAAGGTGGCACAAATTGACCCTACTCCACCTGCCCCTGCCAGGCTTTGCCAAACTAAAAAAAATGTTATGAAACTATGTTGAATGTTTTAAAAAATATGGTCTAAAAAGTTACCATTAACTGTTGATTATAAAAATGTGATGTCGGTCTTATCATTTTGACTCTTAAAAAAAAAATTTTAAGTGCATCATTGAAAAATGTATTATGTGTAATATACTATCATGTTAAATATTGTAAATTTAATTAGATTTAATCATTGGTCTTGCTTGATTACAAATTACTGAAAGCTTTGTTAACTTACAGATTACATGGATATAAGATGTGGGGATACACTTACAATCAGCGGCCTTCCATCCATTCGTCTAGATCTGACCCGGTACAGCAAGTATAAAAATAATATGGACTGTACCCTCACAGTGAAAGCTGCTCCCACCTCCAGGACAAACACTACCACCAATAAACGGCTCATGCTTGTATTCAGAAAGTTAGATATCAAGGGCTCAAACCTTTTTGGTTGCAGTGATCAATTGTACATATATGATGGACCCTCTACTTCTTCATCTAAAGTCCCAGGTATAAGTGATTTCTATATGTACAATGTATATGATTGTGTTTTGCATTTAATATTTTTCATTCTGTTTTTTTAGGTCACCTGAGTAACAAGGGCTGTGTATTGAGCAAAAAAATTTGATGCAATATTTTATAATGCGATATCCAATATATTGGATTCTTTAACAAGTCTTAAAGTCTTAAAAAAATGTCTTATAAATCATTTAATGCATGAATTTTATAAAAACTAATTGTTTTATGACCCATTCCAAAAGTCTTGTCTCGATCACTATCTCCTTAATGTCAATGATTATATCATTATTGATCAATTTTAATTCAAAACAGTGAAAATATAACCTTTGGTGATTGAAATTCCCAACTTTTTCACAGCATTTATGAGAAAATCTGCCCGTCCTTTATGTATTGGAAGTTTTTTTTTCAATACGATACATTCTTAAATATCGATAAGTATCAATTTATCGATATATTGATACAGCCCTATGAGTCACTCAAGTGACCTTTTGCTATCTGTTTTCGTCTGTCGTCGTTTGTCGTCAATCGGTCGTAAACTTTTGAACATTTTTAGCTTCTTCTCTGGAACCACAGAACCAATTTTAGCATATAGCATCTATGGATGAAGGGGAGAAAAATTATGAAATTCATTATATAGTGAAAATGCATTAATTCTTTGAAAATCTTCACTGCTTCTGGGTATTAAGCCAATGAACTAAGTACATAGTTATGATGAGGAAGAGTGCCTCTTCCAAATTTGTCAATTTCATGGCCCCTGGGTCAGGAGTTCTGGTGTTAGGACGGAGCTCTTATGATAACATAGTGAAAATGCATTAATTCTTTGAAAATCTTCTCCTCTGTCTTGGGTATTAAGCCAATGAACGAAGTACATAGTTATGAGTGCCTCTTCCAAAATTCTGAATTTCATGGCCCCTGAGTCAGGGGTTCTGTGGGGGAGGGGGACTTATTTATTATATACTGAAAACAAATTAATGCTTTGAAAATCTTCTCCCCTGTCCCTTGGTATTAAGCAAACAATCTAAATACATAGTTATGATGAGAAAGGGTGCCTCTTCCAAAGTTGTGAATTTCATAGCCCCTTGGTCAGGGGTTCTTGTGCTTGGGTTGGGCTCTATTGATTAATTAGCAAAAATGCATTAATGCTTTGAAAATCTTCTCCTCTGCCCCTGCGTATTAAGCAAACAAACAAACTAAATGCAATAATATAAATTATAAGTAAATCAGGGTTTGACACTAAGGCACATCCGACCGACCCAATCTAGTAAATGAGTGGTCCGGTTGTGTAAAATGTTCGTGAACTAGACCGACTGGTCATGTGTATGAAATAAATGATAACCTTCATTTCAGTCCTTCAAATAAATATTCTAAAAAGTCTTTTTATTTTTTTTTTTTTTTAAATTGTTATTTGTCTGATAGTAAACATCACCCATCGCTCTGTAAAAGAAAGCTTCCCCTCATGACACAATTGCTATTTTTAGCCCGGCTGTAATAGACAAGTTGCAATGGGAACTAGCTTCGTTCAGTATTTAAAATTAGTATGAATTTATTGAATAATGTATTTTTTAATTCACAATATATTTATACTTAGGGTAATTATTTTTATGCTACGTTCATTGATTGTTCCTTAATTAAGGCTTATAATATTTGTGTGTCACGCTTAACCCAACTTTATGGCTAGCTACCTATGGAAGAGTCTGTCAAAATATATCTTAACAGGTGCAAGAAACGGTATCTTTATTGAAGTATGGTTTCGAAACTTTTTGTCCATTATAATTAGCAGTTTATAAAAAGTGAATTTTCAAGTTTGGTCAGGGCTAGTGATTTTATGGTCAGGGCTTGTAAAAATTATTGGAAGTAGCCCAACTGGTCTAGTACTCATAAAAGTTCATGTCAAACCCTGTGAATGTGCTTTTTCTTTGCTCATTGGTATCTAGGAGGCAAACAGAGTACACAAGCAAATGAGAGTTACTCTCATAGTTACTCCCCTTTGTTAGATGATCCTTGTATATAATTTAATTAACAGGTTATTTGATTCAGTGAGAATACAAGAAAGAATGTAATATATATAGAAAATTTAGATAAAAATGAATGTTTGGTTTAAATGAGCAAAGCATGCTCAAAGTCAGATTCTTGCCTGGAAGGCAATATAAAAGGTTGACATAAAGATTATTTATATACTTAGCAAAAGTTTCATCTCTATACAGTATGTTTACACCATGGTGATCTTGTGTGATGAGTTCTTGTCACTGGTAGTCATGGTTGACAGTTGTTTTATACTTTATCGAAGTGAACAAAGAATTCACAGAGTGCCAGGGTGACTTATTGTAATGAGTGACAAATGGCAAATAGACAAGTTGTATACCCAAGTCTGTGTTTACTGAATTGTAGCACTAGGCAAGCGACAAAAACATATCTGTATATATTTAATGCCTTGCACAATAGGCAAGTGTCAATTGTATTTGTATATTTTGCATTCATTATCATCCCTGTAAGACATGGGAAAACCAAGTATGATCCCAAGGAGATCACTTGGCTCTAGCACGTTACAATAAGCAAGGGTATTTTTACCAGATTTTTGAAATTCTTGGGCAACATTGCTTCGTCTATCAGTTAATTTTGTTTTATACTTATATGGATCCTCTTCAATGTTGTATTATACTCAGGTGACCATTAAGGCCCTTGGGCCTCTTGTTTTATTTTATTTTGTTTTTAGTTTGAATTTTCATTTACTCTCATACTATTTTAAAATTCATCATCAATTAAGCCAAAATAAATTAATCAATAGTTTCTCGGGCACTGTCGCATCAGGTCAAACACTGCCGCATTGATCAATTTTATTAACATATTGAAAAGGGAAATAACTCAATTTTCTATTTTTCCAAGTTGAAAAAGAAAATTGAGTTATTCCTCTTTTCATAAATGCTAATAGATGTTTTTATTAGATAAACACACTGTTCACTGTACCTCAGTCGGTAGAGCGCTCGCTTTGTGATCGGGAGGTCGTGAGTTTGAATCTCGGCCGTGACTGACCTAAGTCGTTAAAAAATGGGTAGCAACTGTTCCTTCACCATGCGCCCGGCACTTTGAAGTGAAAGTTGCAGGTCCTTCTGAGGAGACCTTTAAAACTGAGGCCCCGTGTCACGGCAGGCGTTGGCACGATAAAGATCCCTCATCGCCCTGTGTGCCGAGTAAAGGTCAAAATTTGAAGCCCTTCACCGGTATATGGTGACTTCTCCATATGAGTGAAAAATTCTCGAATGGGACGTAAAACAACATTCAATCAATCAATCAATATTAGATAAACAATAGAATTCTTGTTAAATGTAAGAGAACCAAAAAAAACAAGAATCAGTTGATATCATTTTTTGAATGACTGACGTCTAAAAAAAGGTATAATACCTGCTTCCAAAAAAAAAAAAAAGAACCTGTCTGCCGCATTGAATTTTGAAATTTCTTGGGCCTTTATATGAAGATTTATTAGGTATTATTTACATGTATTTATTGGATGTCAATATTTTCCTCAAGAAAAGTACCTATGTGTTTTCCTTGCATAAGACTTAAAAGATTACGGTATTTAGAAACTTGATATGTTATAGAATTTATACCCTTTTACAGGCCTGGCTAGAAGCTACTGCGGGGAGAACGAGCCTAGAGGAGCGTACATGTCCAGTGGGGATTCACTGACATTCAGATTTGTATCTGACTTCTGGAATACTGATGATGGGTTCAAACTGCTTTTAACACCATTCCACACAGGTATATAATTGACATTTACAGCATACTTGTATGACCATTTTCACGTAGTACATGATTTCAAGTTCAAGGAAAAAAGTAAATAAAGCTATTTTAAATATTTGACTACATTCCAAATAGATTAGGAATGCATGGGTATTGCCAAAAATTTCCCATTGCAATATATCAAAAAATTTTTATCAATAAAATCATGATGATATATGATATTTTTTCTATTTTTATTAAAATTGAAACAAATCTTCATGTTAAGGTTTTCCTACAAATATAACGATATAGTAGATTTGATCACATATCAACTTAGGGCATCATTCAAGCATTGATCAGCTTCTGTTCAATGTGACGCGAATTTTGATTTTCTCTTATGGTGTTGCACTTGCATGGTGCTCAACTTCTGTATTGTCAAAATAAAACGTATACTTTAACCTTTTGACCCCCTGTCTGTGTTATGGTGTTTTGAATGCCGCAGCTTTCCACACACTTTCTAAGCGAAATACATGTGGAAATTGTAAATACATATATAATAGATTTGATCACATACCAACTTCATGTCATATCCCAAGACTAAAATTTAAAATATGTTTGTTTGCCCTTTTCTGACTCAGATTTTTAACAATTGGTAGGTAGGTAGGAAAAATATTTTATTTTTTCTTCTGAAAATTATACAAAGAAGCATAATGGCCAAAATGCTCATTTGAGCCACTTTCGATATTGCTGCTCTTCAAAAGGTTGTTTTTGAAAGAATTTTCTACATTCCCATGAAAAATTGTGGGTCCACCCTAGGCTTAAGGACTCATGACATAACCGAATTTAATCTAACCTAAATGAGGATTCTGAATATTAGTATCATTAATGTGGCCTTGATTTTATAAAGGAAAAATGTTCGACAATGATTTTTTCCCCCTACATGCATGATTGTACATGGGCAGAAAGGCACTTTATGCTGTGATAAGAAAAGGGAATAGACATGTTTTCTGTTACATGCTTAAAATTTATAAGGCCTTAAGATGGTTTATTTTCTTTTTGTCAGCTTGTATTAATTTGTGGAAAAAACAAAACAAAAAAAATTAAAAAAGGGGGGGGGGTTAGAAATTAGAAAAATTGTAAAGGACTTTTTTTATGGAAAATGATATATCAAGTGAAAACTCATCAAAAATTTTAAAAATTTATATTAGAAGAAACATTGAACCTGCGGGTATCAACTTTAAAGTTTGAACAACATCAGTTAAGGCCATCATTAAAAATATCTTTGTTTCCCCTAACTCGACCCTAAAGTCTCAAGATGGGTAGGTAGGTAGGCAAATAATTTTTTTTTTTGACAGCAGCTTTGAAAATACATTCTTAAAATTTAATGGAATGATATCTTTATAAATAAGTTAAGTACAAAAGAAAGTGATTTGTAAACAGCTAGAATACCATACAAATGCAGTTTAAACTCAACATTTAAGGTAAATTAATTCACAACTATTATATTCAATCGAATCATCTCATACCAGAGTAAATTTGTTAAAAATCGAATACATCTGTTGAAAAGATTCTCGGGTACGCAAAGACTGGACACCAGAGTATTTTTTTATACCTACTATCAGCTTCCATTGCTTTGTACTTTTTCAAGGGCTTCGAACTGTGCAGTGGTTCTAGAGCATTTTGTTTTAGAGTCTCGAAGTAAGAAGCTATTTCTAAGTTGCAGGTTCAAATCCCAATGCGGGACGTACGTTGAGACCAGTTCTTCGAATGGCACAGTAAAAACTTAGGTCCAGTTACGCATTAGATACTGGCACAGGAAAAACAATTCTCACTGCTCATGGCCTTAAGGTATGTCACTCGTGAAATTTGTTATATCAAGGATTTTTTGAGAAGTATATTTTGGATAAGTACTCATATAGTATGACTCAAAATCGCAGAGAAAATGGGGGGTCAGTGTGCATCTAACTGAACTACGGTACAATTAAGTTGACCTTTTTGCACTTAAATTGTAACTCTTTGGTTAATCACTTTAACCGTTATCATATTTTATAAGATGTAACCATGGCAATAAACATAATCTTATTTTACGTAAAATAGTTTGAATAATATTTATCATTGAACAAATCATGCAAATTAATGCGCGTAAATTATTGTGTGACCTTTTTGCACTAAAAAAGTCTCATATTTGGGGTATTAAAAATCTAAATAGGCAATAGAATATTTTCTTGTATCAAACTTTTTACGACTAAAGTGCTGATCGGTCAAAAGTATCGAGTAGTTTAAATTAATGAAAGAAAAAGTTGGGATCAGTGATGTAAATTTTGAAATATTGGTCAAAATATGCGATTTTCAGGCAAAAAAATGTGTAAATTTTATCTCAACTTCCTTAATATATCTTCATTTCTTGGCAAAGTTTGTTGAGAGGAGGTGTAAATTTTGTTATAAAAATATAAATTGAGACCTATATTTAATATTCCAGGCATATCATAACGGAAAATATTCTCTAAGTAAAAGTATGTGAGGCTTAAGTTCCAAGATATTAAATTTAATAAATGTGTAGATTTGCAGAATTTTCTGCTAAATATCCTTCCACCACAAGAAATAGTCCCTTATAAATCTTGCTTCTTTATGAATTTTTGAGCAGTTTTTAAATTGAATGTTGAACATTTTACATTGTTTAATTTAAATATGTTATAAAAATTGAATTGTAATAAATAGTTTTTAAGTAAGAGGTTCTGACTGAAATTTTCTGAAAGGCTGACGAGTGACATACCTTAAGTGCCGAGTACACGTCTAAATTTGGAGTGGAGTCCTTCACCAGACAAATGTTTAAATAAATGTTGTTTTCCCAACAATTAATTATCAAAGAGATTCAAATAAAGAAACAACCAATCTTCCAGGTCCTTATTAAATAAAAATACACGGACGTCTCAGGAAGCTTGTATCATAATTTCAAATCTTTTGGAAAAAGCATGTTAACAATATTTAATTGAGGCAAACAATATCTAAAAATGATAAGATGTCATACACAATGTCAAAGTTACGAAGTTTAATCCATGATTAAAAGGCAGGAATAAAGGACATATGAATTCTATTCATTAGGATGAAATATGCAGACATTTACAACTCCTATGGTCCCATATAGCAAAACATTGGAATATTGATGAACTGTGTATAAGATCAAAACTCAAATTAAATAAAATGCAACGAAACTGATTG
This sequence comes from Saccostrea echinata, assembly GCF_033153115.1. Taxonomy (NCBI): domain Eukaryota; kingdom Metazoa; phylum Mollusca; class Bivalvia; order Ostreida; family Ostreidae; genus Saccostrea; species Saccostrea echinata. Next base: position 20,783,338 of record NW_026889779.1, read on the forward strand.
GTGTTTTCACAAGGTGGGCCCCTTGTCTGCTCATGAGGGGTATCATGAGGAGGGCCTATGGGCCTAAGCATGCTCTCTACGTACCTTAATTTTAAGACAGGCTAGTAAATACAACCCAAACACTTTCAATTAGTCATTGGATATTATATTTTATAAACAAAGTGTTTCAAGAGTGCAGGATTCTAATATGCTAAAGGCATAAGGTTGATGCATTGCCTTTCTTTTAAAACATGCACTAACCCTCCGTGAACATATGTTGTAGGCGCTATTTTGTTTCCAATAAACGCTTGAAAATCAGAGAAGAAAATCATTCGATCTGATTAAAAACAGATTTGATGGAATTTTGTATTATAGAAGTTGATAAACATAAAAAAAAGTATTTGAATAATCTTAGGGAAAAAAACTTTCCAGTCGGCACGTTTTAATTGGGTCGGTCGCGTTAGGGGAAACAAAGGTATTTTTTATTTTGGCCTAATGTATTTGACTTTAGACTTGATACTCTGTGTTAATTTCAAGCCCATTTCTCATCCAACTTTTAGTACATTTATGTAAGTTGACTTAATGTATCTGAAGGTAAAATCAGCAGCCTTGTTTGCCACTTTTCCTCATCAACGATGTTTTTTTTTTCTACTTTCGGTTTTAAAAAGCACCTCCAATTCTGATAATGATTTGATTTATATTTATTTGATAATAATTTATGTTTGATATCTTTTACAAATTATACTCAAATTCTCACTCATTATTTTCTATCCCCTATTACTACTTTTGTTAGCTGTGTGTGTTCAATATCTAAGGCGATTGCTGCATGCACTGAATAAACAAAATAGCTATTCTACACTTAACACAGATTTTGCCAATTACATTTTATTTTTAATGCTACATGTACTAATCAAAGCATCTAGATGACTTTAAAGAAGTTTTTAACAAGGTTAAAACAAACTGGTTTGAAATTATTTAAATAAAAAAAAGGATGACTGCACTTAATGCCTGTTTTTGGGTCTTTTTCGGTTGCTTCTGTAACGTGTTTTGGGTCCGATGATTTGGACCTGTCTGGGAGGATGTATAAAAATGATCAAAATTACAAAAATTATGTACAAAAGCTAATATAAGAACGAGTCAATATATACATATACATATATCTAGGGTTATCTATCCCTTTAATATAAAAACTAATAACAGGTAATTTCTTAAGGACAGGGCTCTGTCCTGTGTATCTGTCCGTGGGACGTGTCTCTGGGATGTGTTCTGTAGGCTGTGTCCCAAGACGGCTGTGTCCTTTTGATCTTATACAGGCTGCAGCCAGGTACTAGATATATATCCACCGCTCGTATATACAGTTAAATGCCACTGTATTTTCCGTAACAAGCTAGAAAACACAATACAACACTGGGCAGTTGTATTTAACACTATAATTCTTTTTATTAACTCTAACCACCGTACCTGTTAGCAACCTTCTCCTTCGACAGCCAAACACAGAATGACAATTTTACCTCGGATGCGCTCTTATATATACACCAGCGACACCCGGACTAACCTCGGCTTCCATCATACCCCTAATGATAAAGCCCGTCTATAATTGAATCCCGAGCCCGATCGTCACATTACCCACGCCTCAATGTATCATGTGTCCCCACATGACAAAATAATAACATAAACAATTTTTTTTCTCTCTCTTTTTTTTTTTTTTCATCTAACAGATGAATGATCAAACATGAGATGTATGATGAGTGATGAGTATTTATCACCTTCCTGGTGATTATGTATCATTATCTAGCAAACATGAAATTATACAGAATGTCTACAAATGTTCTCTGATGACTATTCACCATTTACATATCAAAAAGTTCTTCACTTTCTCTAATACGCTTGATTCTCTGTCCGTTCTCATTGTACTTAGTTACAGTCACCTCTTTCACCCGTCGATGATATCCCTCTGTCTGAGTACCCTGATCTACAAGTTTGGTCTGCCTTATTACTGGGTCAGGCATGGTAGAAAGTGTCTGGACACCTACTTCTACACACTTCCTCTGTACCAATTCCTTCTCTTGATGGGTAACTTTTCTGGAAGTTTGGACTGGACTTGGAGCTGTTCTCTTGCGGACAATGCGACCTGTGATTAACTCCTCACTATGGACAGAAGATGGTCCAGCCCCCGTTTCCTTCTCTACGGTTTCGATCCTATCCTCCCCAATCTGTACTTCGGGATCCACATCCCAGTCACTAAACCTCGCTTTCTGCTACTTCCTTTGATGATTGGGAGGGAGCATCGGGATGTTTTGTCCGCATATGCTTCTGCAAGTACTCCTTTTTCTTAAAGGATACCTGGCATGCTTTACATACTAACATGCTGCTTGCACAACTAACCACGTGCTCTGTCCAAGCTTCTTTACTGTCCAATTCTAAAAAACATACTGGGCATATCTCCTTTGCCTTTCTAGGTGTTAGCTTGGTGTTTACCATCTTTCTTCTGTAAAATTAAATATTCTATTTTATAACAAGGTATATACATGTATAACTTTTCCAACAAATATATAAGACTCTGACATTAAACTACTACTATATAGAAACAACTACTATATAAAGCATTGGGTTTGGTGCCTATCAGTAAATCAAACAGTTATATACATATGATTTATTTTCACTGCTTTATTTAGCAAATTATTCTGGGACATAGTCCTTCATCCATGCTGGAGCACGTCTATCTCGCTTTGGCTTAACATTTTCAGCCAACTCCTCCGTGATCTCTATTTTTGACTGACTGTCATCGATAATCTCAGTCTCATATGGACCATCTGATGACAGTTCTGTACTGACTTCTGTATCAGGATCAGGACGAATCCGTTCGTCGTCCTCACCTCTCAAGACCTGCGATTTGCAAGCTTTGAGGCGATCACAATGTACAATTTGCTCTTTTCCGTTGCAACCACAGTCAGCTTTATACAGAACTTCTGATATTTTAGCCAATATCTTGAACGGTCCTCGCCAGTAAAATGTGAATTTTGGCGAGCATCCAGCTTTTCGTTGAGGGAAGTACACATAAACTAAATCCCCTTCTTTGAACTTTTCATATGACATTTTCATGTCATAGTAATGTTTCTGTCTAAACATTGCACCTTCTGCATAACGTCTGACCAAAGAATGTGCTCTCTCCATCCGGTCTTTCATGATCCATACCCATTCATTTCTAGGAACCTCTTTCCAAGATGCAGGCATCTCATACATAATATCTAGAGGTGTCGTCACCTCTCTACCTAGCATGAGCATGTTAGGGCTGTAGCCCGTGGATTCATGCTGAGATGATCTATATGCCATCATCACATAGGGAATGCTTTCATCCCAGTCCCGGTGGTTTTCATCCACATAGGCACTTAGCATTATGGCTAGCGTTTTGTTGAAACGTTCCACCATACCATCAGATTGCGGATGGTATGGTGTGGTTCTTGTCTTCCGGATCTGGAGAAGGCCACATACCTCGGTAAAAAGGAGACTCTCATACTGTCTTCCCTGGTCGGAATGTATGGTATTTGGGCATCCAAATCTACAGATTACTTCGTTGGTGATAATCTTAGCAACCGTTTTTGCTTCCATATTGTGCATTGGAAAGGCCTCGGTCCATTTGGTAAAGTAATCCGAGATGACTAAGATGTATCTGTTTCCGTTTTCTGTCTCGGGAAACTCACCTAGGATATCTGTAGCTATCCTTTCAAACGGAAATCCAACCTGTAAAGGTTGCATAGGGGCTCTTTTCGTTTTCTGAGGAGCTTTTCTTCTGGAACATATGTCGCAACCTGACACGTAGCTTCTCACATCACTCTGTAGACCTGGCCAATAATAATTTTGCCTTATTCTATTGAGTGTCTTCGTGACCCCTAAGTGAGCTGAAGTCTTTGCATCATGCATCTGCTCTAAAATAAGTCTTCTGTGGGATAGAGGAACCACTATCTGATATGTGGTCATATTACTGTCTTCAATCTCCCACATCCGACAAAGCAGATTATCTTTTACTGTGAGTCTACTCCACTGAGCCCAAAGTGACTTCACAAAATAGCTTTCCGAGGATATATCACTAAACTCTGGACGCTTCTCGTTTTGTAACCAAGACTTTACAAGTCTTATATCCTTGCAAACATTTTGCAAAGTAATCCAGTCAGATGATTCATTATTTGCTTGAGCCTCGTCCTCTATCACTCTTGTATGATCTGCAGACATATCCGTCTTGTCCCAGTCATCAAAGTATCCACACTGGCTACAAGGTGCTCTACTGAGTCCATCTGCATTTCCATGCAGTTTACCAGCCCGATGCTCTATCTCCATGTCATAAGTTGATATGACCTCGAGCCAACGAGCCAACTGTCCCTCTGGATCTTTAAATCTAAGCAACCACTTGAGCGAGCTGTGATCAGTCCTTACTAAGAACTTATGTCCATACAAGAATGGTCGAAAATGCTTAATGAAGGTAACAACAGCCAGAAGCTCTTTCCGAGTAACGCAATATTTCCTTTCTGACTTACTGAGTACTTTACTTGCGTATGCCACAACCCTCTCTTGACCATTTTGAATCTGTGACAGAGCAGCGCCCATGGCATACTGACTTGCGTCCGTGTCTAGTATAAAAGGATTAGTAAAGTCTGGGTGCGTAAGAATGGGGGCAGAAGTCAACCGACTTTTAAGGAGATCAAACGCAGTTTGGCACTCATCAGTCCATTTAAATGGAACACATGCCTCTGTGAGTTTATGTAACGGTTGGGCAATTTGAGCATAATTGGCTATAAACTTTCTATAGTAGCTAGAAAGACCAATAAAAGATCGAACTTGGGTCTTGTTCACTGGTACAGGCCACTGCTTTACAATCTCAATCTTTTCCGGATCTGTCTGGATCCCCTGTTCAGAGATTATATGTCCCAAGTACTTAACCTTTTGGGCAAACAAAGTACACTTCCTAGCCTTCAGCTTCAGTCCAGCTGCTAGAAGCTTTTCAAAGACCAATTCTAGATTCTTTAGCATTTCGTCAAATGTCTTTCCGTATACGATGACATCATCTAAGTATATAAGACAGATCTGCCATTGCAAGCCAGCTAGTACCGACTCCATCAAGCGTTCAAACGTAGCTGGGGCATTACAAAGCCCGAATGGCATGACATTAAACTCGTACAGACCTTGGCGAGTAACAAATGCTGTCTTAGCCTTATCCTGTGGCTCTAGCTCAACTTGCCAGTAACCAGCATTTAAGTCCAAAGTACTAAACCACTTGGCACCACGCAGCTGGTTTAGAGACTCGTCAATACGAGGTAGTGGGTAAGCGTCCTTTGTTGTAACACTATTTAAGCGCCTGTAGTCTACACAGAATCTTGTAGATCCGTCTTTCTTCTTTACTAGTACAATTGCAGAAGACCAAGGGCTTTGTGATGGTTCAATAATACCTCTACGTAGCATGTCAGAAACATGTTCTTGAACCTCTTCTTGCATGTGGAATGGGAGACGCTTTGGTGCCTGTTTAATAGGTGCATTGTTACCTGTTTCTATCTTGTGTCTGACTTTGGCAGTTCGTCCTACGTCCTCATCAATCTTGGAAAACAGTGATGCATATCTCAGTAAAAGATGTTTGGCTTTTTGTCTATCTCCCTCATCTAAATGACCAGTACTGCTTCTATAAAGCTCTCGCAAATGTAATGGAATATTACTGTTCTCATCAAGATGACAGTTTCTCCCCGGTATCAATGACACAACCTCATCAACTGAGGTTAATTTTCCTACAACAGTTCCAGGGTACATGGTTCTACTATCATCTGAAATATTCATGATACGGATGGGGACCATTTCCTGTCTCCGGACAAGTGCTTTAGCCAGCAAGCAAAAGTCTGACTTAAGAAGTTTCTCAGCTGGCTCTATCAAACCAACTTTAGTCGGAAGTGTTCCATCCGAACTTGCACATATTTGTCCCTCTACCATGACTTCTGATCTAGCTGGTACAGTGATCCTATGTACAATGGCTACCTTATATGAACTCGCCGACCCTTCCAGCTGAATAGGGTGCTCTATGCCTGAGATTGATATCTGATGCCTACGCATGTTAATTATTGCCTCATGCTTTACCAAGAAATCTAGACCTAGTATTCCGTCTACAGTTATGTCAGCTATAATCATCTCATGTTGCAGCTCAAGGTCATCCAGCTTAAAATCTACTGGAACTTTCCCCAACACCTTTAGTGTAGTTCCGCTAGCTGATAATACGTCTCTCGTTACCTCAGTCAATGCATAACTTCCTGTCCTTGCAATATTCTCATAACATATTGTAGAAAGCAAAGATACTGTAGCACCTGTATCAATCAACAAGTATGCATCCATTCCATGGATACGGGCAGTAACATAAACCCCTTTCCCGTTAATAGAGTTTACAGCCCTAGAGTACTCATCATTTACAGTATGATCTTTCTTTAAACCTGCTTCAGGTTTATTTTGCTCCTCCCTCTTACTATCAGTGTTGTCCCTAAACTTGTGTTCATGCTCTTTCTTAAGCTGTGGGCAATCTCTTCTCAGATGTTTATCAGATCCACACTTGTAGCATTTCCTAGCTCGAATTTTATCATCTGTGTGTGTCGCTGGACGAGGCATACGTCTCTGACTTTGTGACTGAAACTTCCACTGTTTCAATTCTCTCATATCACGCTGTAAGGAACGCATGTTCTTTTCAACTGTTTCTATGAAATGATCGAGTTTCGAGGCCTTAGACGAGTCCTCTGTATTCTCACTCATCACCCTGACTGCATCTATGCGACGGCTCTCTGCTCTGCTGTATGCTTCTAGTTCAACAGCTCTCTGTATTGCATCATTTAAGTTCATAGGTCTCGCCTGCTTAATCTTGAGACACATTTCTGAGTTGTGCAACCCATCTAAGAATTGTTCTGTCGCGAGTATTTCCCGGACGTCATCAGGAGCAGTTGGGTAGGCTAAATTTATGAGTCTTCTTATGTCTTGACCCATCTCCGGCAAACTTTCAGATGCCTTTTGTCTTCTGTCTCTGAGCTGTGCTCTGTATAGCTCTGTCTGGTTTAAAGGCGCAAACCTATCCTGTAGGGCTTTGACTAGTTTACCGTAGTTCTGTCGTCCCTCTCTAGGCTGATTTCCTAATACTCCTTGTGCTTGGCCTCTAAGGGATGCAGCCAAGTACAATCCCTTCTCAGTCTCTGTCCACTCATTTAAAAGACAGACTGATTCGAAATGCGACAGATAATCGTTCCACAAACCTGACCCATCATATGTAGCTGGCTTTATAAAATTTCTGGATCGGGCTTGTCCTGGGTTTGTATCCTTCCTTGGCTTGGGAGCACGCATGGGAGCTCGAACATTAGGTACAGAACTTTCATCATTATCAGTACATGCACAAACATCATCACTGACATATCCACTAACACTATCTCTCCGTCTCTCATGCGGAGTACTGGTACTCATGCCTGGTCTGTGTCTCAGGACGCCTGGAGTCCGTGTACCAGGGGAATTCCTACCCATGACAGAGTCATGTATCTCTCTATTTAAACGAATTATTTCCCTTTCCAAAAAATCAACATCAGCTTGTAAATCTGTCATTCTTATGAATGTAATAAAATGCTATCAATGAAATTAACTTAAAACAACGACCGATCCAAATCCCGACGCTGCCGCCAATTTTTGTAACGTGTTTTGGGTCCGATGATTTGGACCAGTCTGGGAGGATGTATAAAAATGATCAAAATTACAAAAATTATGTACAAAAGCTAATATAAGAACGAGTCAATATATACATATACATATATCTAGGGTTATCTATCCCTTTAATATAAAAACTAATAACAGGTAATTTCTTAAGGACAGGGCTCTGTCCTGTGTATCTGTCCGTGGGACGTGTCTCTGGGATGTGTTCTGTAGGCTGTGTCCCAAGACGGCTGTGTCCTTTTGATCTTATACAGGCTGCAGCCAGGTACTAGATATATATCCACCGCTCGTATATACAGCTAAATGCCACTGTATTTTCCGTAACAAGCTAGAAAACACAATACAACACTGGGCAGTTGTATTTAACACTATAATTCTTTTTATTAACTCTAACCACCGTACCTGTTAGCAACCTTCTCCTTCGACAGCCAAACACAGAATGACAATTTTACCTCGGATGCGCTCTTATATATACACCAGCGACACCCGGACTAACCTCGGCTTCCATCATACCCCTAATGATAAAGCCCGTCTATAATTGAATCCCGAGCCCGATCGTCACACTTCTATTGCTTTTATATCTAACCCTTATCTTACTTTTGTATGTTTATGGAACCAAATTTAAATCTTAAAATGATTTTAGACTGTGATACAATAAAATGATTCAATGTTTGTTGTCCTTACTGCTTTCCAAATATAGTGAATTTACACTTACCTGCCCTTGATTGAACATTAGATTTGCGTGAGAGGTGGAGCTAACATTGTAAGAATGGATCTAAAATTAGACTTGATAAATAAAAATGACATGTTTGGAAAAGCAAACGTTATCACTCTTTCCAATCGCCCTCTCCATTCTGTATGGCACAAATACACTTCTGACAAAGGTTTACAAAATGAAATTAACAATAGGAGCATGTCAATGTAATTAAAGCAGATTTTATATCAATGCCAGATGACTTAACGTGTTTAAACACAATGTCCTAGTTAGCACAAAACATGCTACCTTACAAGTCACCTGACGGAATTTAGTATTCACAAAGTTACCTGTGGTAAGAAATCACGTGGTGAATTTTAATATTCAACATGTCACAATCCTTGCATGGTTACAACACAGAAAGCGAATGTAAGAAGAAGCAGTTTTTTCTCTTTTTAATCATGAGTGCATGTTTGCAGTCTATTAATCTCCTTTTGACACATTATTATTTTTGCAAATATACAACTACTGTTAAACGTAGAACAATAGACAAACATGCGCTGACTATGTATAAAGTCAGTAAAATAGTGGGCGTCCTCATTATCGAACGGAGATTCAAGAAATTGTGATGACCCCTGCCTTTGAAAACAGATTCGAACTTCGTAAATACACACTTTTATTAAACATAATTACATAAAATTGTAGATTGGATGTTGACCATTCTTGCAATGAAAAGAAAAATGCTTAATTGTTTTGAAAGTTTATTTTGTCGCAAATTTCGCATGTCCTTAAGTGCAGTATCCTTTGTAAATGAAAAGAGCAATAAAATAATTTTTGAGTCGGGCTAATTTTTGTGGGTCGGTCGGATAAGGGCAAACAAACAATATTTTAATTTAGGCCCATGTATAATGAAACTCCAAAAAATAATAACTTTTATATTTCTATCAACTATGTTGATTTGTGTTTCAAAAGGGAAAAAAATGCACTATTAAACTCCATCATGGAAACACAACTAACAACATCATGTGATGTCACAGTCTATACCCTCCAAATGTCTCGTGGTTTGCTTTCCATACGCAAGAAAGCCTGATCACTTAACCAATTTCATGTCATCAAAATTAAATGTCAATTTCGTTAGCATTGTCATTAAGGGAAACACATTGGCAAATGTATATAAAAAACATGGTTACTACCTTGAAATACAAACAATATTTGGGAGAGGGTAAGAAAATTCTTAGAGGACCAGGCTCGCTGAGCCCTCTGTCACGTTTTCAACCCAAGCCCAAATATCATATATCAAGACAGTTACTGTAAACCAACTTTTATTTGCGTGTGAGAAATATCTGTGAGTTGCGTGACCTACCATAACTCACGAATATTTATCGCTGCGAACCGTTTATTTTGCTTTGTATATGTAGAGAATGTTTCCTCAATCACAAAAATTAATTGTTGCGTATTGATTTCAAACTGATGAATCATGAATAAAAGATGACACGAATAATAGTTGGTTTACAGTTTCATGTGTTTTAGATTATAGACATTTTTAGCATATTTTCAGCATTCATACAGCATTTATATTTTATTCACAGTGTGCTTTAGCATTTTTTCACTCATGATCCATTTAGCTTCATATGACGTAGTAGAAAATTTCAAGAACTACAGGCTTTTGAATTTAATATTAAAAAAAACTGGTAAGTAATTAAGGTACTGCTATCTTTTTAAAAAAAAAAATAGCATACTGAACATTAAAAGTACATGTATCTCTTTGTACAGGCACTTGCACTGCCTCAGAGTATCGATGTGACCGAGGACAGTGTATAGCCGGGGGTAACAAATGTGATGGTTACAAACAGTGTGGTGAATATACAGATGAGTGTGAGGTCACCAAGACGATGACCTGGATAGCTGGTGTCGTTATTGGCGTCATCGCTGTTGTGGTTGTGATTGGTGTCACAGTCTTCTGTCTCAGAAAGCACTTCCTAAATCGACAAAATTCTGGAGGTGCTGTCAAGGTTAGTAACAACAGTTTTAAAAATTCGTGTGTGCTCATATTGCCCTCTGGAATGATATGTTCAAATTTGCATTTGCCCGTCAAGCTTATGCCTTTTAAAAACTGCATTTTTCATTACCAAGATTAAAGAAATTGTGCATTATAAAAATGTTTGTAGGAGGGTGTCCAAGAATATAGATTATATACGTGTACATGTACTTTGGAAAATAATTTACTTGAACATATATTTCAAGTATATCATAATAAGCATTAACGATTATCCACTACCAAGCATTTTATCATGGTTCATGTACATGTATGTTTAAATGCAAGAATATAACTTTACGTTTTGTAAAATGAATTTTTCTAATATTTATTTGCAACTATGGCTAATCTAGTGATTTTTTTTTTTTTAGTACACAGCACCCCCACAACAAACCTCAACACCTTACTACCAACAGCCAGGGACAGCTCCTGGATACTACCCACAGGGGACAGCCCCTCCTCCACAGGGCTACCCCCCTCAAAATGTAGCTTACCCACCTCAGAACCCGACCTATCCACCCCTCTACCCTGAGCAGCAGCAGGGCTACCCACCACCGACTAATCCATACCCCTATGGAGCTCCAACCAATCAGTAAAGACATGATTTTAACTATGGTCTTCTTAGAGAACTTCAAGTTTTTGTTTCAAAAATACTTTTTTTTAAATTCTTTCTGTTGAAGTTTAGATACCCAAGCATTCCAGTGTAGTTTTATTGATGAGGACTGTATCTTTTGACCAGTGCTGAATTTTTATATTGGTTTGGTGTTGTAAATTTTTTGTTGTCATTTTTTGGGACAGGATTTTTTTTTCTTACAGATGGTAAGATATTTACTAGTGTCTTTTGAAAATTCTGAATTCAAATTATTGAAAATGACAATTTTTCAATTTTTTTTCAAACAAATTACAAATCTTAGAATTTAGTTATTAGAAGTTTGTTATGTCTATGCAGATTACGAGTAGATGCCTAAGTTCAGATACATGTATTATTATTGTTTTTATTCTTACTGGAGTTTAAAATCAAGATTTAAGTTTGTAGGTATATATTGTTCTTGTTATTGATTTATACTGTTTTCAGCTTTCTTATCTTAAATATATTTCTACCAGTGCTCCCTGAACAAATACATGTATGTACTATATAATGAATGTGTATTAAAAAAATGGAAGAAAATTAAGGGGAAAAGCCACCATTCTAAATTTTAATCTAATTTGTGTCTTTCCGTTTATGATAACATCCCCAGGGTCAGTTTGTGTTAACATTTAACATTTAATTACTAATTGTAGTAAATTCCGCTCTTTTAATAATGATCCAACCACTGGGTGTGACATTATTCATGGTATTATATTACTCGGTATCTACAGTAAAACATGTTTATTATCGGCCACCGCAGCAGCTGATCTATTTGTGGTTGTGTTAGAAAGTGCACGTGTGGAAATGATGCATTATTTTTTGTTGTTTCAGTAGAATAATTCCTTTATTGATAGTTTTAAAACATATTGTAAAGTTAATGGATATAACGAATTATGTATATAACAGAGCAAAGTTGTTTGTTGCTGGCACTTGGCTATAAGCAGCCATACATGTGAGAAGTCAAAGACCACAAAACTGTACAGGAGCCATAAAAAAACTGGAATTTGGGTGAAAAAACTGTACACTGCTTATCAAAAAACGGTACAAAAAAATGGTATAAAATATCGCTTAAATTCTTCTGAAATTCCATCGTAATCATTGTAATAAACATCGTATATTTTATACCTACGAAGATCTGGGTCAGATTCACGTATATTAAGACTAAAGTCATGTATATCAACTTTCGAAGTTGGCTTAATTTTTTTCAATCAAGTTACGTATGCGAAACATTAACAGTAATTAAGTACCCCTTAAAAAATAAAGCTACCTAAAGGGATATTTGATACGGATTTATAGCAAGATAATTATCCCAATTGGCAGTTCACACCTTCGCACGCGATGGTTTGTGTACACTACACAATTATCAGGTCAAGTGTCAAACACAGGTGACGTTTTTCAGTGTCTCGCGAGCAAGAATGAGAGGAAAATGGCGGGCATTTAGCGAGAAATTCAAAATACTGTACAAATTTTCATATTCCGTGAATTTTGGTGTCCCGCCGGTACACAATAAATGGGCTCAAAAAACTGTACATTTTGCGTACAGCCTGTACATATCACATGTATGTAAGCATGTTTTACTGTATAATGTGTTACTATAGTACATGTACATGTATACAATAGTAAAAGTAGTGCCAAGGGCTTTTGTTGTTCTGTACTTTGTATATATTTAACTTATACGTAAATTTCCATGTTGACAATATTGATGTAAAGCTTTCAACCATTTTGTCCATTCAGTGTATGTTGATGTGAAACTTTCAGCCATTTTGTCCATTCAATGTATGTTGATGTTTTGGTCCTGAGGAAATTCTAATGATGATGTACTTGAATGTGTTCATTACATATAGGTTGTAACTGGGTGTCTTTCATTTTTTTTTTCACAATAATATCAAAAGCGCAGGATGCACCATTGTGATCCATTGATTTGCTAGGGAAGAAACACATTTATTTACAAAGAGTCTTGATTGGAGATCTTTATTTTAGTATTTTAATTGTTTGTTTACATAATACGATATTCCGTTATTTTGCTCACAAGAATCATCATTTGCAGTTTTAATTGCTGTTGGTTGTCAGTTTAACTTTTTGAATTGTTAATTTCATTGTTTGATAATCTTACTACATGTAGTAATTTACATTTGCAAAAAAAAAGTCTTGCTACAAATTGTTGTACGTTATGAATGTCATACATGTATATGAATATTCCAAATCTATCTAATATACTTCATTAATTATGTGATGTAATGTTGTCACTTCCCAGTTTTATACTTTGATATTAATATTGTACGTGATGCACACTTATATTGCAGCCTTCTTTCAATAAATAGAAAGTTATTAGCATTAAAATTAATAGTGTTTTGTACTGTTTTCCACAAGCTTTCATAATTTACTACTTGTAGTTACAAAATACAGAATTTTAATATAATGAGAATGTAATATTTACAAAATTGTGTTCTCAAGAAATTAATTGGAAAGATTATTTCAAAATTATAATTTTTAGATAGTGGTTCAAAACTTTTTGAACAATTTATTCTGTCTGTAAATTATTCTCTGTAAATGTCTAATGAAAATATGTCTCCTATCACAAAATGTAAGTGTCAATACATTAAAACACATTCCTTTTGATTCAAACAATCTGTTTGCCAATGCTTTTATAGTTTGTCCTTTTTGCGACCATGGTATTATACATTCTTGTAAGAAGTTTTTATATAAAATGTTGTTGCTACAAAAGTTGAAACCAAATGCAAGTGATGCCTTTTGAGGTCACCTGAGTCACTTCGGTAACATATAGCTATACACTTTTGTTCTCATGATGGTCTGATTTCAATATAACTTGCACTCAAGTGGACTACACTGAGATACATATAATTCTCTTTTTTTCAGTTTTTGATTATGATGAATGGTGTTGCCATGGTTACAAAAAATAGAAATTTCTTTGAAATGCTTTCAACACGCTGGTTCTCCCACAGTTTTGGGCTAATTTTAATATAACTTGGCATGCAAATAGCCTACACTGAGATACATACATGTAATTCTATGTATCCCCTTTTTGATTTTGATGAACCTGGTTACTAAAAATTGAAATTTCTGTAAAATTCTTTCAAAAGGCTACTCCTCCTACAGTTTTAGTCTGATTTCAACATTTCTTGCCACAAAATGACTTAAGGATATCCGATCCTCAGCCAGGAAGGATAACTCTTAAATTTGTTATTTTATTTAAAAAGTCTAAAAATGAAGCTTGAAATTGAGATCTTTTCGTGCAACAATTTTCATTTTATGCATCTTAATATGATTCAAGGTTCTTTGAAGTCTTAGAAACGGTCTTGTAAAAAGTTGACATTTGTACCCCATAAACGAACAAAATTAATTCATTTTTGGAGAAATAGAATTTCCTTTAGTCTAGCATTAGATACCAATGCTTATTAGCATGATATGAAATTAGACATGATATGTGAAGTCTAGCAATGATAGCACAAGCTGTTTACACGATGTATTATATGATGATTAACGTAAAAAAGAACTAAAATACTGTATAAGAATAAAAAAAAAATGCAATTTTTCTCCAAATGCCTGGATACCTATATTTTTCTATCCTGAATTATATTTGTTGATCAATTTTCAATTAGAAAATGCATAGCTGATGTTTTTATTCGCATTTCCTAAAAATATATTTGAGATTTGATAATTTTCCCTATATAATATGATTAACTATAATGATGAACTTTGAAGAAATTCCATGGATAAATTCACGTTACTATGTGAAATCAGAGACATTTTTGTGAGCATTTTCAATTACTTAAAAGCTAATTTTCAGAACCTGGGGATCGGAGTACATGTACCTTAACCAATGATCATTATTCTAGTTATTGCTGTTGCAGTTTCAAGTCCAAGTGCTACTTTTCCTTTTATACATACAAACCAGTAGAGCTACAGTCTTGTCAGAGACTTTTTTTGGATACCTTTATTCTTAATATGTTGTTTTGTTAATGTATTGTTGTAATTGTTATTGATCTATTTTTTTTAATATGTACACTTTAGAAATTCAAACTCATACAATTGTACCTATTGAAAACTTTAAAAATTAAAATTAATATTACCGTTCCTTTAATATATATATTTATTTGAACAATGTTTATTCTGAGTCTTCTTTGAAACCATGAAATTCACCAACCCTGGGTCAGGATTTAAGCCCAAGGATGGGGCTAAGTTGGTCATATATTGAAAATTCATTATTCTGTGTTTTTGGAGACTGATATTCAAATAAATTCCACTTTTAAAAGAAAGAAAGAATGCTTTGGTATTAAAATTACGGAAGCGTATTAGTCCCACGTATTTTTAGCTTACCTCGACGAAGTCGAGATGAGCTTATGCTATACCCCCAGCGTCGGCTTCCCAGTTAAAGTTTTAGGAGCAAGTCCCATTCCCAAGTAACTATAAGCCCTATCTGGACCAAACTAGCATGGATGATGCATCTAGGGATGAACACTACCACACTTGCTTCGGATGCTGGATCTGACCTAGGTTTTCCAGATGAGTGACCAGGTTAAAGTTTTTGAAGCAGGTCCATTCCCAAGTAACTGTAAGCCCTACCTGGACCAAACTTGCATGGATGATGAATCTAGGGATGAACTACCACACTTGCTTCGGATGCTGGATCTGACCTAGATTTTCCAGATGAGTGACCAGGTTAAAGTTTTTGGAGCAGGTCCATTCCCAAGTAACTATAAGCCCTACCTGGACTACACTTGCAGTTGCATAAGTTAGGGATGAACACTACCAAACTTGCTTCGGATGCTGGATCTGACCTAGATTTTCCAGATGAGTGACCAGGTGAAAGTTTTTGGAGCAGGTCCATTCCCAAGTAACTATAAGTCCTACCTGGACCAAACTTGCATGGATGATGCATCTAGGGATGAACACTACCACACTTGCTTCGGATGCTGGATCTGACCTAGGTTTTCCAGATGAGTGACCAGGTTAAAGTTTTTGAAGCAGGTCCATTCCCAAGTAACTGTAAGCCCTACCTGGACCAGACTTGTATGGATGATGCATCTAGGGATGGACACTACCACACCTGCTTCGGATGCTGGATCTGACCTAGATTTTTCAGATGAGTGACCAGGTTAAAGTTTTTGAAGCAGGTCCATTCCCAAGTAACTGTAAGCCCTACCTGGACTACACTTGCACTTGCATAAATTAGAACACAATTCCACTTGAAATTAGAAATTTACAGTCAATGTCAAATTTCAAATCCAAAATTAAAACTAACAAGATGTGTTTGTGAAACACTGATGCCCCCGTATGGCAGCTTATGTCGAAGGTTAAAGTTTCTCAAATGCAAGTCAAAATCCAGGCCAAAAGATAAAAAATGTTGATACCCAAAGAAAGATCTTGTCTCGAGGAAAACACCTGTGAAATTTGAAAGACCTAGATACAACTGTTCAAAAGTTATGGTGAAGGTTAAAGTTTTTTAAATAAAAGTCAAACGTCAAGGTCAAGGTCAAAGTGGTTGGTATCCAAAGGAAAATCTTGTCACAAGGATTACATATGTGAAGTATGAAAGCCCTAGCACCAACCATTCAAAAGTTATGGCCAAGGTTAAAGTTTTTCAAAAGTAGGTCAAACTCCTAGGTCAAGGTCAAAGGGTCAAAGTGGTTGGTATCCAAATGAAAGGTCTTGTCACAAGGATTACATATGTGAAGTATGAAAGCCCTAGCATCAACCATTCAAAAGTTATGGCCAAGGTTAAAGTTTTTCAAAAGAAGGTCAAACTCCTAGGTCAAGGTCAAAAGGTCAAAGTCGTTGGTATTCAAAGGAAGGTCTTGTCACAAGGATTACATATGTGAAGTATGAAAGCCCTAGCTCCAACCATTCAAAAGTTATGGCCAAGGTTAAAGTTTTTCAAAAGTAGGTCAAACTCCTAGGTCAAGGTCAAAAGGGTCAAAGTGGTTGATATCCAGAGGAAGGTCTTGTCACAAGGAATACACATGTGAAGTTTGAAACCCTAAGCACCAACTGTTCAAAAGTTATGGCCAAGGTTAAAGATTTTCAAAAATAGGTCAAAGTCCAAGGTCAAAAGGTCAAAGTGGTTGGTATCCAAAAGAAGGCCTTGTCACAAAGAATACACATGTGAAGTTTGAAACCCCAAGCTCCAACTGTTCAAAAGTTATGGCCAAGGTTAAAGTCTCATAAAATTTTGCAAAAGTGGGTCAAACTCAAAGGTCAAAAGGTCAAATATGATGGTACCCAAAGAAAGGTCTTGTCACAAGGAATACACATGTGAAATATGAAAGTCATAGCTCCAACCAATCAAAAGTTATGGGCAAGGTTAAAGTTGACAACAGACAGACAGACAAACGGACAAACAGACAGACAGGACAAAAACAATATACCCCCGGGATCTTTCGATCCGGGGGCATAAAAATCTGCTCCACCATCATACTTTGAATACGGTAACAGACGACTAAATGTTCTTCAAACCAGCTGACAACGGCATAATTGTGTATTGAATAACGACCTTTACAGATGTAATTTTAATATCAAGTCCTTTATGGTCGTGTGGTAAAGTAGAGGATACATATCATTATTTTTTTGTATGTCCAAAGTATGAGAAAGCCAGAAAAGAATTTTTAAATAAATTTTTACAATTTGACAAAATCCACATTCTAGATACACGTGTCTTATTATGGGGGGGGGGGGGGGGGTAGATTCATTGAGTGCTGCAGAGAACTTTTAATTGTTCAAACTTTTATTAAACATTCTCAGACTGGTAGATTTCCTTGTTAGCATTAATTAATGTATCAGTATATGTATATGTACATATGTACAAAATTACATGTATCTATACATATCTGCAAAATGCATCGATTCGTAATTTGCAATTATTGTATAATTTAAAGCTTTGTCAGTGACAATATTTCAATTTGTAATTTATATGTAGGTAGAAGGCGTAATAAGTTTTCATAACTTATGTTCAATTCCTTTGTTATTATAAATTAGGCCTACAATAAAATATGTTCAAATCAGTCATTTAGTGTAAAGTACATTGCACTCTCCTTTTAGAATGCAGTTCAAAACACTCATGTAAAAATCAGTGGCGGATCCAGGAATCTTGAAAAGGGGGGGGCAGTTTGGGGTGGGGTAGGGGCCCACGGCCACATAAAAAAAAATGATTTATTGAATCTTATGTATCGTATATTTTGGACACAAAAGGGGGGGGGGGGCGGGCCCCCTGTTTCGGTCCCTCTGTATCCGCCAGTGAAAATCCTGGCATAAACTACATTGAGTGACAGGATTCTACATCTACATCTACATAATACAGCGTTCCATCAAACTTGATGATTATACGCTGGCCCTGCGCAAACGGACCTCTAAATTATAATTTAAAAAGTATAAATAAACTAAGTGCCATAGAAAGTATAAATGAACTAAATGTTATGGAAAACAATTTACATTGTGCATGAAAAAGGTGTATATCTATATATATATTTACATTGTGCTCTAATTAGCTCTATAAATATAAGAGCTATGGAGCATAGCTTTGGACCAGAGTTCTGAACTGGTCCAAAGAGGCTGCTGCCACGACTGAGTGTGGAAGAGAATTCCACAAAGTCACAGTATGGGGAAAGAAGCTAAATTTATAATAATCTGTACGTGTACTGTAGGTCTGAAAATGAAGAGGACTGGTATTACGTGTGATGGTTGTTGTCTGAGGTACTAGATACAGGTTTTGATCTATAGCCACTAATTTGTGTGTAATCTTATATAACATTATCAGTCTACATATTTTCCTTCTATGATCTAATGCTGGCCAATGTAGATGGTGTAACATGTTGGAGACACTACTTGTATTATGGTATTTATGTGTGACATATCGTGCAGCTCGTCTTTGTACATTTTCTAGTTTATCTTTGAGTTTTTTTGTATGTGGTGCCCAGACTGAAGAACAGTATTCAAGGTTAGACCTGACCATTGATTTATATGCCAAAGATTTTGTTTCTTCATTTTTTTATCTGCAAATTTCTTTTTAAGAAACCCAATATCTTATTCGCCTTAGAAGTTATATTATTGATATGTGGTTCCCAGGACATGTTGTAGGATAATGTTATGCCTAAATATTTTGCTGTCTTTATAGATTCTAGTGTGTGTCCTTTTAAATTATAATTATATTTTACTGGTGTGCGAGATCTGGTGATACTAAGTGAACTACATTTTTGAGGATGAAATTGCATTCCCCAGACATGTTCCCAATTAGATAAGGAGTCGAGATCTTTTTGAAGGATTACACAGTCATTTTGATTATGAATGGGTCGATAAAGGATGCAGTCATCGGCAAAGAGCCTTGTTTTAGATGTAACAGATGATGGTAAATCATTTATAAAAATTAAGAATAGGAGGGGCCCAAGGACTGACCCTTGAGGAACCCCACTGACCACAGGCATTGGACTGGATACCTCACCATCAAGGACAACCTGTTGTACTCTGTTGCTGAGAAAAGCAGAGACCCACCTCCAGGTGTTACCACGAATCTACGGAAGCGTATTAGGGCCGCAGCAGTATCTTTTATTAATTTGTTTTAACAAATTACTAATTTGTTATAACAGATTACTAATTTGTTATAACAGATTACTAATTTGTTATAACAGATTACTAATTTGTTATAACAAATTACTAATTTGTTATAACAAATTATCAATTTGTTAAAACAAATTACTAATTTGTTAAAACAAATTACTAATTTGTTAAAACAGATTACTAATTTGTTATAACAGATTACTAATTTGTTAAAACAGATTACTAATTTGTTATAACAGATTACTAATTTGTTATAACAGATTACTAATTTGTTATAACAAATTACTAATTTGTTATAACAAATTACTAATTTGTTATAACAAATTATCAATTTGTTAAAACAAATTACTAATTTGTTAAAACAAATTACTAATTTGTTATAACAGATTACTAATTTGTTATAACAGATTACTAATTTGATATAACAAATTATCAATTTGATATAACAAATTAATAATTTGTTATAACAAATTAATAATTTGTTATAACAAATTAATAATTTGTTATAACAAATTAATAATTTGTTATAACAAATTATTAATTTGTTATAACAAATTATTAATTTGTTATAACAAATTGGTAATTTGTTATAACAAATTAATAATTTTGATAAAGTGAAAGTGCATACAGATCTATGGAAGCCAGATGAGATCAGAAATCTTTTTATAAGTTGGATTTGTGAAAATAATAAATGTACAAGCTCTGCAGCTACAGCTTTTGACCAATATGTTAATCTGGATTTACATCTTTTAGCATTTAGAGTTTTCACTGTCAAACATTATTGTTATAAAGATACAATGCATTAAATTCTTTGGTTACTTATTCTTAGGAGCTCTATTTGAATTTTGTCCTCCTCCCCCACCAGGGCTCCGTCCTTGACTCCCATTTACCAGGTCATTGCATCCCCGTTCGTATGCTAGGAAAAAATATCTTATCAAAGACATGTTATTTGGAGAGGGAATTTTTCCCACCCTGAATCAACATGTTCATTATAATATTTTTTTTTTCAATATGTCTTTTATTTTATTTCATTTTACCCCCCCCCCCTCCCTCTCTCTCTCGATTCATTCTATACATGTACCAAATGATTTATGCCTACTGTTCAATCCAGTTTATGTATCATGAATAAAATATATTTTAAACTAAACCGCCGTTCCTAATGCAAAAACCTGAATCTGCTCCTCTGGATCCAGGGATTATGTAGAAGAAATACAGAATGTTGGATCCTTCGAGAAAAATTCGAAGTTCCGGACAATTAAATATGATTTCAACGTCGTCCATTCAAATCAACACTTTTTTCAATGTCAACACAGGGGTCAAAATGGGAGAAGACCTATTTTTTCCTTCTTTACACATGTGTAATATTTTGTGTGTATTGTTATAACAAATTATATTGCTTAACGATTTCTTGTAAAATATATGAGTAGTCCTATATGAGACAACCAGGATACAAATTACAAATGAATTTGAAGAAACAACTGTCAAAGTTTTCAGCCAATAATAAGTTATGAAGGCTTTAGTGGGACTTTGAGGGCTTTTCCAAAAGGCACGTATTTTGATTATAAAAATACATACATACATGAAAAAATTTCACAAGGTATCTAAATTCAAATTTTACGAAGTACTACCCACTCAAGAATATTGTTTATTTTCGTTTTCAGAAAAGGTTATTACAGAGTGTTTATCAATTTTTCTATGATAATTTATCTACAAATTCATTTTTTATCAATGTTGCCTTTATTGCCCCCAGCATAAATTGGGGCCAAGGAGGATAACCAGAGGAGCAGATTCAGGTTTTTGCATTAGGAACGGCGGTTTAGTTTAAAATATATTTTATTCATGATACATAAACTGGATTGAACAGTAGGCATAAATCATTTGGTACATGTATAGAATGAACCGAGAGAGAGAGGGAGGGGGGGGGGTAAAATGAAATAAAATAAAAGACATATTGAAAAAAAAATATTATAATGAACATGTTGATTCAGGGTGGGAAAAATTCCCTCTCCAAATAACATGTCTTTGATAAGATATTTTTTCCTAGCATACGAACGGGGATGCAATGACCTGGTAAATGGGAGTCAAGGACGGAGCCCTGGTGGGGGAGGAGGACAAAATTCAAATAGAGCTCCTAAGAATAAGTAACCAAAGAATTTAATGCATTGTATCTTTATAACAATAATGTTTGACAGTGAAAACTCTAAATGCTAAAAGATGTAAATCCAGATTAACATATTGGTCAAAAGCTGTAGCTGCAGAGCTTGCACATTTACTATTTTCACAAATCCAACTTATAAAAAGATTTCTGATCTCATCTGGCTTCCATAGATCTGTATACACTTTCACTTTATCAAAATTATTAATTTGTTATAACAAATTACCAATTTGTTATAACAAATTATTAATTTGTTATATCAAATTGATAATTTGTTATATCAAATTAGTAATCTGTTATAACAAATTAGTAATCTGTTATAACAAATTAGTAATCTGTTATAACAAATTAGTAATCTGTTTTAACAAATTGATAATTTGTTATAACAAATTAGTAATCTGTTATAACAAATTAGTAATCTGTTATAACAAATTAATAATTTGTTATAACAAATTAGTAATCTGTTATAACAAATTAATAATTTGTTATAACAAATTGATAATTTGTTATAACAATTTAGTAATTTGTTTTAACAAATTAGTAATTTGTTATAACAAATTGATAATTTGTTATAACAAATTAGTAATTTGTTATAACAAATTAGTAATCTGTTATAACAAATTAGTAATTTGTTTTAACAAATTAGTAATTTGTTTTAACAAATTGATAATTTGTTATAACAAATTAGTAATTTGTTATAACAAATTAGTAATCTGTTATAACAAATTAGTAATCTGTTATAACAAATTAGTAATTTGTTTTAACAAATTAGTAATTTGTTTTAACAAATTGATAATTTGTTATAACAAATTAGTAATCTGTTATAACAAATTAGTAATCTGTTATAACAAATTAGTAATTTGTTAAAACAAATTAATAAAAGATACTGCTGCGGCCCTAATACGCTTCCGTACGAATCCCATAATTATCCAACTTCCTCAGCAACTTCTGGTGAGGCACCTTATCAAATGCCTTTGAGAAATCCAGATTGTGCGCTCTCGAAAGACATCTGATGATCCTTTTTCTTTTTGTATTATTAAGAGTTTCTGTTAGTTCCCCCTCCTACTGTAATTGCTTCCTATGGGTGCGCCAAAAAAAAAAAAAAAAAAAAAAAAAAAAAAAAAAAAAGACGACATAAACGTGAATGAATTAATAATATCTTAATTATACCTATTTTGCCCGCAGAGTGGCGCTGGTGTGTTTACCAAACATCATGTGCTCTGTCACCTGTGGTAGTCTGTAGTGCATGAAACAGGTGGTTGAACGAAACTGAAACTGAAAGGTGCGTATTTTATTGCTCAGATCATGCTTTGCATGTATCCTAGATTTAGAATTTCTTATTCTGCATACAGTTTTAGAGTGATACTTGTTAATTGAAAATCTCGAAAGACGGAAATAGGCTAAACAGAAAAATAAAGCAACTGAAAGTATAGATGTAATATTGCAAAAGATTAAATTTACTGAGAGCTGGTGTAGAACATAACATAACGCAATTGATATTCTGTCATTTCTGGTCAATGATCTACGAATAGTTCATTGACATCTATAACTATATTTGTATCTATGAATATTCTAGATCATTGTGACTGCATAAATATTTATTATAGAGGTTAACATACATTAGGCATTTTTTTTGGTACATATTTGAATTCATGTAACAATTCTACTAAATTTACTTGGCCTATTGGCGTTAGACATTCTTTTGACATGTAATTATTTTGGAAAGTTACTGGTAATTTAATAATTGCTAATATCAGCAAGGCCGGTATACATGTATATAGTAATACTATAAATCTTGGGACAGGCCATTGCCACACTATTATGACTTATTTTTCTCAATAGAAAGTATAGAAAGTACACAGGAATATTATACAGAGCCATATCGACCCACAAACGTAGCTCGATTCTCTTTACCACAGTGACACAAAAACCTAGCTTGGGCAGGCATATACTAGTATTTCCTGATATTCCATCAATAACCTATTATTAACAAAGCTTCAGTAAATAATTATGCCCATTTATTGATGTCAATAATGGAATGGGAAAGTAACTTATTATCTGCTAGACATTTTACTTATCACCAGTCTTACACCATAGACTGTAGGATGCATATATATGGATTATATAGTCAAGTAAATCTGTTCTGACTCTTCTCTTGGAATGTTTTTTTTAATACTTGCCAGCACTCAGTGTTGCAGGGGAAATTTTTATTAATATTGCATTGTTTTTCATAATATTTACTAAAAAATTCATGAAAATTGAATAAATACAACTGTGAAATATTAAAAAAAATGTTTTACTGAGCATTTTCTTATCTCATAATTAAAAGTGAAGGTAAACTTCCTCAATATTTGTCTTACATCATTTCCTGTTGCACTGTTTAGAAAAGGCAATAATCTGCTTATAGAACTGTGTCTTATTTTTTAACAGTTAATGTTGTATGGTGTTTACAAATATTAAGGTATTTTATTAAAAAAAATATTGCATGCAAATTACTTATTACAGTTGATTGATAAGATTAGATGTTTACCTAATCTGCAGGTGTGAAGTAAATGTGTGCTTTATTTACTAAAGTCTGATTAAATTATGTTATTAATATGCCTGAAATACATGTACATTGAATTTTTTTTTTTTTTGAAAATAGATCGGTCTCAGTTTTGCAAATTTACAAGTAGAGATCAATTATAAAGTTTTGAATTAAAATAAACTGCTGTACATAATAGGAATTGCTATAATCATAGATGTATACATCAGTATAAAGACTTAATTACTATTTATCCAATCACTATGAAATACATTTTAAAAAAGAATATTCGAGCAAATTCATTTCTGATTCTAGGAATTATGGGAAGGTGTCCTATTCTCCTGATGTGAAAAAAAATGGCACAATGGAGGAAGATGAAATAAGGGAGAGAGTGCAGAACTGCATTATCCCTGGAAACTGTGACCCAGCAGAGGTCGAAAGGTTAAGTTTCCATGAAAATGAGATTAACAGGGTAGATGACAAGTTCAAGAGCTTACATGACAATGATGATAGTGGTCTCACAGAGACACCAAGGTAATTCACTATGCATGGGCTGCACATTGAAACAGGAAGTGCTTGCCAAACAAGTATCAGTTACTCTCTGTAAGAAATAAATAAAATAATTAAAATCAAATATATATTTACAAGTAAAAAAAGGGGGAAAACTGGGGGGGGGGGTTAACTAGTAAATTTTTGGGGCTAGGGCAAGATTAGTAACAGTATTGTTCTACATATATTACTATAAACATCATTATTCATATTTTTCATTTTTAATTCTTAAATGATTTTCAATACGGTAAGTTTAGTTCTAAATAATCTTTAGAGTTTTTAACCCAGTAACTTTATTTTAATACCATGCACAGCCGAACGTCAAGCATATCAATCAGTACCATTGACCGGTTAGATTCGGACCTTGATTCCATTTCTTCAGCCTCACAGCTTGCTTCTAAGAGAAAGAATGATAGGTCTAGTCCACAGAAAAGCAGTGTCAGGTTCCAGACAGATTTAGAGGACAGTCTCACTTGCTCATCAGAGACACTGAATCCTGAGAATATAAAAGTTCCCATTCTTGGCCATGAAACTATGGAGGAAAGATCCAAATTCACTGTAAGTACAATCGAGTGTATTCAATCATATATAAAAGTTTGGATATCTATTGAAATTGTACATTCTGTTTACCTGCACACAGTATTTGTATGTGTAGACTTATTTAGAGAAATAATTTAAGTTGTGTATATTTAAGATCCAGAAAATAATAAATTAATATTTTTCATGTGACATTCTAGTTGAAAATAGGATATCATACACAAGAAATTTTATGATATGCCAAAGCTGACGATAAAAAAGTAGAGTCAGTATTAATGAAGAGGACTATTGTTTTTCTTTAGGTTTTTAGTTTGCGAGTCCAGAAATCAGAACATGATGTCTGGCATATATTTAGACGTTATACAGATTTTGTACAGCTGAATGATAGGGTAAGATTTTTTTCAAGATTTCTTCAACTCTATTTTGTCTAATGTATTCAAAAAATAGCAAGAAAACATCAAAGTCTTCAGATACATGTAATGTATTTCGCATCATATCCATGTTGCAGTATTAAATCAGACAGATTGGCTTAAAATAACTGTGAATATGTTTCATAGTTGAGGAAGTGTTTTCCAAACATCCGATTATCTTTGCCACCAAAAAGATGGTTCAGGGACAACTTTGACAAGAATTTCATTGAGGACAGGCAGCTAGGTTTACAAGCCTTCATTGATAACTGTATTGGACATAAGGATATTTGTAATAGGTAGGTTGAATTGACAGTTACATATAGAAGAATTTGTTGTGAATATAAAAAAAAGTACAAAAGTGTGAAAGTGCATTTGATATTTACATCTATTTATGGTTTTCAATGTACTCTAAATAAAGTAAAATAGTGACACAATTGAGATTCTTGAATTGGTTCCATTTAACATGATTAGAGGTTTTGACATTTTATGCATGGACAAACTTCATTATTTTTTTCTCCATTGTGTGAAATTAACTAAATTAAACACCTTCTACACAACATACATTCAAACACTTGACAGTTTTACCTTCTTTATCAGGTGAGAATTTTCTTACTTTAATACCTGGTATTTGATGTATGTGTTCTTCACACATTCAGTAAAGATTATATCTTTCTGCTTTGCAGTAAGCCAGTGCGAGAATTCTTCTGTTTCGATGACCCCCCAGGGCCACATGATAGCATTGAAGAGAGCAGGGTAACGTTATATAACATTTGATATACACACTAGTAAAAGCAGCTTCCATTTTACTCAAGTACATTTTTACAAGTATGTGTAATAGAAGTACATGTAGTCACCTACACATAGACTGATAGAAATACTAAGTACATGAACCTGTGTGTAATGTGCATACATGTAATAGGAGTACATGGCATATGTGATGTATATGTACATTTTTAACAGATTATGTATAGTTATAATTATGGGGCATCAACACTCATACGTAGTATCAATGCATTTTGTTACTTTCCATCTGTCAGTTACAAAATTGAATGAAAAATTATACACATGCAATCTTTATTAAATACTTCTTTATGTATTAAGGAGAGAAAAGATGGTTACATTAATAATCTGCTTTTAAACATCCTGTAAATTAGCCAAATCATACTTGATGAAATGATTGTTTGAAGATTTGTCTATTTTCTCCATAAATCTAAAGAATTCAATTTTTCATAGCTAAAAAGTGAACCAATTTGATCTAAAAATTAATACACATTTGACCTCAGCATGATAGAATGTTAATCTTGGTCAAGAGTTCTTTCCAATATTTGATTTTAAAAAAAATCAAAAGGAAAGAGATATCCCCTCTTGCAAACAAGTTGATAATTTTTAAACATGTCTCATTTTGAAATTTTGCTGTAGATCAGAAGATGCTTGCATGTATTACAATTAAAAAATTGAATTTGCAGTCTCTCTGTGAATCTTTGGAAGACTCCGTTTATAAGCTGAAAAAAGAGTTAGCAGAGAAGAATTCTGAGATTGATCTTCTGCATGATGAACTCGCACTGTACAAAAGACAAGTAGAGATGCTTACGACAGCCCTCAGGTCTGATATGATAGTGTTAAACAAATTAAGTCCATGCCCAGGTGTAAGTGTTTGTTTAATTATACATGTACAAGGCTGTGTTCAAGAATTGAAAGTAATTTTCAGAAATCATTGTCTTCTCTTTGCAGAAAAAACAATGAGGCTAAATCATCCTCAGAGTCTCCTGTATCTTCCACATCATTGGCTGAGTGTGACCTAATGACCTGTACAGAGGCTGACCAATCACAGCTTCCCACTAACTCCACTGCAGTGGATGCAAAAAATGTCTCTGAGAACTCTACTAGGCAAGTATACATGGGACAATGAATTTCAAATTGTGGTCCAACATATCTGTGAATTATTTTAATGGCAGCTTGGGGTCAAATTACCGGTAAATGTAGTTATCTTAAAAATACTTGATTTTCTGAGTTGAAATTTTACATACTGCATGTTTTAATTTTAAAAGTGATAAAAATTTTCATAGAGATAAGGAGGAGAAACCTTCAGTGAAAAGTGCTGCATTAGAGGATGGAACTCTTGCTCAGTCGGAAGGTCTTCCCTTGGATAACTCATGCTCAAGTCAGGGGGACAAAACCACAAAAAAGAAGAAAAGATCCTCTATATTTAAGTTTAGAAATAAATCTCCAGTAGTTGAAAGCAGATAGCAGAGACAATGTTGAAATAAGATTCTTAATTGAACAATGTTCACATTATTTACTTTTGCCTGTTGTCAGTGAAATTCTTGTCAAAGCTGTGCCTGAGTGACATTATTATTTTCTGTTTCTAAGATTACCTATTGATCATCTTACCTTTGCATTCCTATAATCATGCATGTACATCTCAAGCAATAGAATTGCATCATTTACTTGTATGGATACATGTGCACATGTATCTTTTAGTTATTCATTATTTATACAACTACATTTAGCTATTATACATGTATATAAAATTACATGATATATATAAGTTGATAGAAGTCTGTTTAACAGTAATACTTGTGATGTGGTTGTGTATAATGATGGTCTTTCAGCATTATTTTGCCTTTTTTATTTATTTTCCAATATTTTGGATTGTTTTTTTTTTTTTCTCATGTACACTTGTCAAATGATATATGTGTTTGATTTTGTTTTCAGCATTATTAAGTATATTCTTTTCAAATGCATTTGCTTAAATTAAGATGGCATTTGAGACACACAACTTAAATTTCAATAACAGTGTATTAATTGATAAAAATTAATAAATGCTTTACGAGGAGTGACATTTGGTTACATATACATATGTACTATAAATTACTTTTGTTTTGTTTTACCTGAGAAATTTATTTTTGTCTAATGATATGGATTACAGTGTATTATGTAAAATTATTATGTGAGACCATCAGTTCACAAAAGTTTCTTCACACGTATATGTGTATTTTTAAGGATATACAACAATAATCAAAATATGTAAAAATTATTGTTAGGCCATTTGTGAAAAATTTTCCTGCTTATTCCACTAACTCCCGAGCGAAAATAAAGTGTCACAAAAATTTGATGAACTACAGTATATGTTTGGTTACACATGGTTAAGTAAAGTATATGTTTACAAATTCAAGGGGGTGAGGACTTGCATTTGTTATGTCTATTTGCTTATTCACCTGTCGATCCATATCGATCATAGATTTTTGAACAGCATATTTATAAGATTGAGACTTCATATATGGTGAAAAATTTATAGCATCAAATACATGTACATGTATATGTAGATATCAAAGGCAAGTCAAATAAAAAATTGACACTTGAATGAATTGTGTGCAACTCAAAAATTGTTTATATGCATAGAATTTTTTTGTTGTTGCTTGATGAGTAAGAATTTCCGAAACAAAATACATGTGCACCATTTCTTTGTAATGAACAAAATAAAATGGCTAGGACAGCTTCTTTTTTTGTGGTGAACAAACCTACACCAAAAAATGGTAGAATTAATAGATACAATGTACATGTATGATATGTGCACTTTGTCTACTGGAATTAAACATTAAGCCAGTAGCTGGTATACTAATTGTGATTAAATTAAGGTTCAAGACACTAAAAAAAATATTATTATAAGCTTTTTCTTTCTTTTCTTTTTTTTTTTGCTTTAGCATACACATAGTAAATCCAGGTGGTGGTTTTGTGTGTCTCTAGTCGTCGTAGTTGGTGCTTGTTTTTTTGTTTTCTTTAAGAGGATGAGATTTTTTGACTTCAGTTTTTAATTCAATGTGTGATTCTAAGCAATTTGTGTACACCAAACACCAATGTAGATAATTATACACATGTACATCAACTTCAAATCTGGTGATTTAGTATCATTGCTTTCTTTCCTGTAATAAATTTGTCATTCATGTTGAGAATTAACTGGTATATTGTCAGTATAAGGATTCCAAGTGCAATTTTTATGCGCCCGGATCGATAGATCGGGGGCGCATATTGTTTTTGTCCTGTCTGTCTGTTGTCAACTTTAACCTTCGCCATAACTTTTGAACCATGAGAGATAGAGACTTCATATTTGGTATGCATACTCCACTAATTAAGCTCTTTCAAATGACACTAAGGTCAATGACCTTGTGACCTTGACTGTGACCTATATGCTAAAAATAGCTTTTTCGAACTTTGTTGCTGCCGGGTGCATAGTGTTTCACAAACACATCTTGTTTCACACTGATCTCGTCATTATTTGTATTGATAGAAAAAAGTAGTGGTTGCTGTGGTTTTCTTCGATTAATATTGAATTACGTTTTATTTGCAATGAATTATATACAGTCATGTATATTACAGACCCACACCAGTTGCAGATGTACCTCTGCCCATTTTGAAATATGACCTGTGTATGATGTTTATATTTATACTTGGTTTAAACCTTTAATAACAAGAAACATACATGACATTTTAACAAGAATGTGCCATTGGATATTTAACTTCAGATTTTAATAAAAAAAAAAAAAAAAAAAAAAAAAAAACACATGTTATCTTTCTGTTGTTCACAGGTACCACAGTTTAACAGGTAGTATATTGTATATTGAGTTTTGATATCAAGTACAAACATACATGTATGTCTTTCCTACCTTAAGGTATGTCAAAATATTGAATCAAGGTCATATCTCAAAGTCAAGGTCAGTGGACAAAGTGAAATTATATTAAGTTCACATACATGTATCTAGAGCCGTTTGGTAGCAGATTACCTACATGTGTGGCTTGGTTGTCATCCAATATCAATGTTAACTGCGTCCAGATCATACTTTTGGAACAAGTGATTTAAATTAATTTACACCAGAGTATTTTGATGATGACTCAAATAAGTGTCATGACTTTGACTCAAAGCAAAATATCAAAAGTGCAGATTACACAGTATTGATCAGGGCTGGGAGGAGGGAGGTGTCTTGTTTCATCAACAAAAGAAATCTTGGTTCACTTTTAGATTGGATTCTGAATTTTTTCTTCATGAAAATGTAAAAGATAAAATATTCAAGGGTGTATGCATATCAACAAATTTTAATACACAAACATTTTGATGTTAATGTACTAATTAACAAACTTAACATACAGTAAAAACAACCCCTATGCATATAGCAATAATGAAATAAAGTTACATAACATATATACAATAATCTCTATTATAGTACATGTATGTGCAACATTTCTTGAAGTTTTGGATCACAACAAATACATGTACAGTGCGAGTGTAACTAGTATAGATAAATGTAAATATGGTACTCTGTGTTCCAAAACACTCAAAAACTTGCTTTTGAAAACCCTGATAAAGAAAACACATAAAAACTAGTAAACTAATTGTTCACAGAACAATTAGAGGTCTTTCCACCTTTTTAAGTGTTTCCGTGTCATTTGGGCTGAAAAAAATGAAGAAAAATGAAAAAAATGAAAAAAAAAAAAAAAAAAAAAAAAAAAAAAAAAAAATGCTCCTCCAGCTGGGCTCGAACTCAAAACCCTTGGATTGAAAAAGGCAGGTGCGCTAACCATTCGGCCACGCACTCCGATAACATTCATAAGTTAATTGTTTAAGACTATAGAAGAAATGCAAGCGTATTTTTAGAATCGGTAGGGAAGAAAGAAGTTCCGTAAAAGGAAATAGTTCCTGAACTTGCAAGCAGTATATAAAATAACAAGGGACGGGCTGCGTGAGAAAACGTTAACACTGTTCCCTAATGAAAATGTATTAATGGACTGTAAGCCCGATTCATCGATATTGTGAGCATGCTGAATTTTTTGTAAATAGCTTCGTTGTAAGCTTAAAAGATCGGGTTCGGATTTGAACATTTCTGACTGAATATCCTGAAATAAATATGAAACATTTAAATAAGCATTTCTTAGGGTTTAATTAAATATGTGTAGCCCAAATTAAACTCCCAACATGCATTTTTAGAAGGGAAACATGACAATGAAAGCGAGAATTGTTTTTAATATACCGAAAATCGCTATTTCTGGAAACTGATTAATTCTAAATAAAAATCAAATAAATTCCAAATGTAAAAGAAAGAGAGAATGCTTGGTATTAAAATGTCGTATCATATCAGGAGAATTGAATGCTACTAACGACATCTGAAGAAATAGCCCATAAAAGGTTTAGATCATTTCTTCGTTCACCTGCACTTAAATTTCAAACACAACAGAACTTGTAGTTTTTGCCGTGAAACTTCAGGACTTCTATAAACTTATAAGACTCACCGTAAAACTCTCCAGAAAGTTTTTTTAAGGTCTATACTACATTTGTACCAAATATGGTGTCGATGCGAGGTCTGGTTTGAATTCTAGAGTAATATTCTACGTTGTTGTAGATGTGATTTTTTTTTTTAAGAAGGTGGGGGGGGGGGGGGTGAATTATTTATTTTATGCCTCTTTCAAACTAAGAATTGTAACTACTTCCACATCCTTAAGCCTTATTGTAACCTTTGGGTCAAGGTCAAAGGTCAAGGTCAAAGGTCATTACAAAAAAAAAAAAAAAAAAATCTTTACTTTCTAAGTTTTTACCTGATACTGGAGCTGAATGTATGTTCTTACTTTTCCATTTGACCCAAAGTCAAGGTCAAAGTTCAAGGTCATTTGGTGAATTGCTATATTTTAACACATATATAAGGGATTTCTTATGTTTTTAAATGACCTTGACCTTTGACCTTGACCTATATTTCAAGGTCAAAGATCAAATATGCCGATGCAGTTGGTCCCATGTCTCTAGGATACACCGTTTTAAAAATAAGTTCATTAAATGTAAGTAGCGTAAACTTTCAGGGGCAGTAACTCATACAAGAGACCAAAGAATGCTTTCGCAATGATAGAACGAAGAGAGTACTAAATGAGTCGAAGACACTGATGAAGGTTTGGAATCTCTGCGGTTTACGGTTTCGGAGGAGTAGCGATAACAAGGTTTTGTTGCAAAAGGGGTGACAACTTTTGAATGGGTCAAGCTCGGGGGACAAGAATGAAATCTTTGAAATAGTTTTAGAAGGACATATTATAGATGCAAAGATATTCAGTATATGTTGAAAGACAAAAGAGATATTAAAACAGCTAATTTTCTCATATTTTGAATGACCTTGACCTTTGACCTCTATATAAATTTCAAGGTCAAAGGTCACACATGCCAATGCCATTGGTCCCATGTCTCTACAATTAATCGTTTAAAAAAAAAATAATTATTCGTAACCATCAAAAACTTTCAGGGGCAATAACTAATTAAAGGGGTTTTTGCAACCTTTCGCACTGAATAGATTGAGTAGTCTACTAAATTAGTCAAAGACATTAGTGAAGGTTTCGTATCTCTACGGTGTAAGGTTTCGAAGGAGTAGCGATAACAAGCTTTTATTGCGAAAGGGGTTGTAACTCCTTGAGGGGTCAAAGTTCATATACGCAGGGTCAACTATAAAAATCTTTTACGAAGTGCATTCTTATGGACCATAAATCTTTTTGATAACTTTTGAAACAAAAAACCATTCGGCGGAAAAATAATAAAAATAATAATAATAATAATAAACAGAACAATTTCAATAGGTCTTTCCACAGAAAGGTGGAAAGACCTAACAAGGAAGTGCACAATAACAACTGCTGTCTCCTCAATTACAACAATATTTAAATGTAGAATCAGATCTATCATTATTTTTAAACAATTAAATCTGTAAAAGTAACTATAAATGTACATGTAATAACAATAACATCTTACAATGTAAACACTTGTGACCTATCTACAAAAAGAATGTGTTGTTACTTAATAAGTAATGCCGTGTCCACCATTGACAATTAAGATGACTATAAATATAAAAACAAAACAATAAAAATAACCCTCCAGAAATCAAATCAACAAATAAAATTAATAAGTAAACGTGGCAAAATGGGAATATTTCATCAATTTTAAATATGTTGTGAAAACACATATCTCATCCCATTTCATCCCATTTAAAAATTGCATTTAGTGATTCTACCTCTGGTACTCAAAACTTACCAGTATATATTTAAATAAAAGCGTGCTTTGCATTTTATGTGTAAAAACATTTCAATGAAAAATGAGAAAAAAAGATCATTTGAGTACTAGTCAATCAGAATTTGGCAAAAATGCATGTATGCCCTTGAATTATCACTTTAGTTTCATAGTATATGGACACTATTATAACAAAAGGTCTACTTTTTGAATCTTGGACTGAAAAATAAAAAAAAAATTCAGCCATTTAAAACCTCAATCAGATTTCCGTTCAATGCATGTGTGTTTTTAAAGCTTTTCATAAACTTCTCCTTGCAGTCTTTAGCAATATTTACCTCCAATAATATTTCAAATTTCAAAGTATTTTGTCAAAAAAGCTTGAAATTTATAAGGATTTTTGTCAGCCAATTAGAACCATGAAAAATTGATTATGCTTTCATGCTTCATGTAGCACTAGCTCAAGAAAATCATCTTATTTAAACACTTCATGTACATGTCTGCATATACCTGTATATTCTACATTTCACAACTTTTCATTAAAAAGTATGAAAATTGTCGGTATTTGAATTATTAAAAGTTTTTGTCTTTTACATGCAGGTGCCAGCACAATTACATTTGTTCGCACAATGACACACCATGCTTGTATTCTTCTTCAAAAATTTCATCTCAGTTTCTAAGAACATTTGAGGTAAATAAAAAAAACCAAAAGGCCCGTGGGTCACAATGCTCCCCTGAGTCAATATGGCCGTGTTCTTCTTCATCAGCAGATTTTTTCCTTATATATTCCTATGTAAAATTTTGATCCCCCATTGAGGCCCCACCTTACCCCTGGGGGTCATGATTTGAACAAACTTGAATCTATACTACCTGAGAATGCTTCCATATCAATATGATTAATCATGGCTTTGCTTTTCTTTAGAAGATTTTAAAAGAATTTTTCCTATATATTCCTATGTAAAACTTTGATCTCCCATTGTGGCCCCACCCTACCCCTGGGGGTCATGATTTGAACAAACTTGAATCTACATGTACACTATGTAATGAAGGTTTCATGTAAGTTTCAACTTCTTTGGCCAAATGGTTTTTGAGAAGAAGATTTTTAAAAGATGCCACCAAATTTTCTTTAATTCTTAAATATCTCCCCTTAAAAGAGGACGTGGCTCTACATTTGAACTAACTTGAATCCAATTCACCCAAGGATCCTTTGTGGCAAGTTTGGTTGAAATTGGCTGATTGGTTTTGGAGAAGAAGTCAAAAATGTGAAAAGTTTACAGATGGAGAGACAGACAGACAGATAGACAACAGACAAAATGTGACGAGAAAAGCTTGCTCGAGTTTTCAGCTCAGGTGAGCTAAAAAAAAAAACCCACCAACAACAACAACAACAGGAGACGATAAAATAATATACAGTATATTTCCAAACTACATTTTGGGAACATATATGTAACAAGAATAAAAAGTTGTGTAACAACATTAAACACTTCTGCAAAACAGAATACCGGTAAATGAGAACAAGTGAAATGGAGATCAAAGGGTGTTTTTTCACAACCAAACACATGTACATGTATAATAAATTTGAATTAGATATAATGGCATTAAGTATGTTTGATATTTTATGTGCTAAATAAATTCTTATACATGTTTATTAAGTACATGTATATACATATACCTGTATATTCAGCTGTCCATACATTTAGTCATTTGTCTGATTGTCTCTTTTTTTAATACAAGGGCTGTTCAATAAATTATGTCCTGAACTCTATAATGTTCAACATAGAAAATATTTTAGTACATTAACCTTGGCTTTCTCTCATGATTGAATCTTTAATAAATTGATAACCATTTATGTGACCACGTTTTATCATATAGTTTCATTGTGAGAAGCTGGAAAACAAAGGTTATTCGAGACACTGCATTAAAAATGAACGGTAAAGAATCGGTTAACAAGATTGAAATTATGGGCTTCATGTAAAACTTCTGTAAAACTTGTTAAGAATGCAAAAATAATACATGTATTAACTGAATATGTAATGTTTACAGCAACCAATGTTTGTTTTATAGACACTTGAGCAGGTGGATTTCAATGATCAAAAATGATAAAATGGGCATACAAAATGGGTACCGTCCTTGGTGACAAGGACTTACAAAACCAATGTAATGTTTGCCAATATTCAACAAATAATCATTGATGATGTTTAAATTGACTTTAAGATGCATAGCAAATTTGGTAGGCATAATTTTGGGGGTAGTTCACACTGTTTTAAAGAAACAATTGACAGTAAAAAAGCTTTGTACTCAATGGTCACCCTATGTTTTGACAAATGAGTGAAAACGAAAGCATGTAACAATATCGAAATAATTTTTTTTTAAATCAGAAATTGTAGTTATCCAAGTTTGTCTGAAATTCTAACAGATATAATGAAACCTGAATCCATTATTTTGAACCCCAAAGGAAAATTTACAACAAGATGCACATGACCAAAACAGCAAGGGTCTGAGAAGAGCAAAGAATTGCAAGAGCACAAAGAAAGTTTTATATGCCATTTTCTTCAATAGTAGTGGCCTTGGTGTTCAGATTCTTATTTGGGGAGGCCGTTTAATTTCTGGACGAGTCAAGAAAGCAAAATTTTTGCAAAAAAAATCCAAAGGTTTATGAGAAGAAGGAACCAGAATCTGGAATCTACTACATTAATTTTCTTCATGACAGCGTCCAAATCCACACGTCCTGAACAGTAAAAGAGTTTTGGGGATAAACAGAAAGTTAATGTTTTGTCACACCAACAAAATTCGCCAGATCTTTTACCCTACGACTTGTTTCATTTTCCAAACTTAAAAAAAAACACCTTTCAAAAAGAAGAAACAAGTCCAGAAAATCATAGGATCTGTCATATTCCAGTATACGAAGGGCATACTCAAAAATGTGTTCTAAAAACAATTAGGAATTGGATAAATATATTAGAGACATGTGTTTCAATTAAAGGAGCATATTCAAGGGAAATCATTTAGACAAAATCATTGAAAAGCGTCTTTTATTTCTTTCCGGGGACAGAGGACATAATTTATTGAACAGCCCTCGTATTATATATAAAAAATGTTAAAAATATTTAAAAATGTTCATTTATTCAATTATATTATAAATTTTCTTCATTAGAAATAAAGAGCCTAAATCAAAACTGCACTAATTTAAGTTCCACTGGTCAAAAGTTATACATGTATCTACTGGTGCATGTACATGTATTTTAAGGAAATTTAATTAAGAAAAAATTGCACCTCGCAAAGGATTAGCAGCAATAAGTGGAGGTTGCTAAAAAATACTGGACCACAAATGACAAAATTTCTCTCTGCACTATAAGATTAGTTTAGATTTACAATATGTAGATGCAAGAACTGAAAGGACAAGATCAAAACCATACAATGCTTTGGCAGTCGTGAAGCAAAAAAAAGAAAAAAGTTCATAAAACTACTGAGGATTACTTTGATACTTAATCAGTTCAATTTACATATCAATACAGATACTGGCTTTTCCTTAATGTATTATGATTAAAAGAAGGAAAAAATTAATTGGCCTTTAAATCTAGCACTCAACATTTAGGTCTTCTCTTGGTGTTTCGGTTTTACTTAGCAATGGTTTATCGAAGGATTCTTTAGCATCCTCATAATTTGAGTCTGATCTATTAAATGAATCTGACTGACCAATGTCCTTGACTGTTGACCTCTGATTAACGCTGACCATTTTGTTTGTCATTACATCCATTAGTTGGTTGATTTGCTCTTCTGTATCATTCATTTCCAAGCAGAGTTGTCCCCCTTCATTTGATGAAGCGGTTAACAGCTCTTCATTTTCTTCGCTCTCTAGCAGATCTTTATCTGTAAATAAAGTCTGAGATATGCAAATCTAATGAATATGGAACTAATTTTCAAAATTGGCCCACCAAAAAAGAAAATATAATTTTTTTCAGTTACCTCTCAAACAATGAACAACTTCAAAACATGTAAGTATAAATATTTCAGAGTCTCTGTTTTAAGAATACTCTACTAGGAACAAAATATGGTAAACATGTACTAAACATACAATGAGTTTTTAAAATGTCTAAAAATCTTTGAAATAATTAATTTCTCTGAAAATTTCTCTGGTCTTATTATATACTGACCTAGATTTCTTTTATGACTTGTTGCAGAAGTCTCTTTTTCCGGGATTAAATCCAAATCATCTGTACCAAGCATCTCCAAGTTGGCTCTAGCATTGTGATTAGGTGATTCCACAGTGTTATAATAACTCGTACTATTTGAAGATTGGGTTGAAATGTATCTGGGACTATTTTCTGGTGAGGATGGTGAAGACATCTCACCAGCTATGACATCAATAGTCTCCTGATGAGAATTAATACTGGTAAAAGACTCCAGGCTTTGCAGCATGGGGCTTGTATCACAGCAAGATAGCTCTGAACTTCCCTCACGGGGACTAGTTTTATCACCACTGTCACAGAATGAGTCTAAAGGACTAGATTTATCAGATTCATCCATTTTATCTGTAGGGCTGTCAGTATTGGAATGCTGAGGACTGCTTAATGAGCTTCCACTGAAAGCAGGACTAGATTTATCTGAGTCATCTGTTCTGTGAGTGGGACTGCCATTCTGGGGGGCACTGACAGAATGCTGGGGACTGCTGTTTAATGAACTTCCACTGGATCCTGGTGTACTTGGGTAATTCATGCATGAACCTTCTCCATCCTCACTGGACTGCGACAGCTGAGGAATCAATGTCCTGACCTCCTCACATTCTTCTTTCAGTTTTCCCAAATTTGTGGCAGCTGTTTACAAAAAATTCATTTGAAAATTTGGATATTAATGAAGTATTACCAACACTTGCTCAGTGAAATTGCTTTATGACATAAAATTCAGTGTACTTTTTCAAGAACAGCTTCACTTAAAAAGCTATGTAAACTTACGTGAAATATTCCAAAGTCCCGCTACCTCTAATGTTTTTATTTTCTTCTCTAGTTCAGAGATCCGGTTTCCTAAAATTCTGATGACAAAAAGAAAGAAGGAAAATGGAATGGGCATATATCATACTTGAATGTATGTTAAAACTTACGGCAACTAGTAATTGTGCCAAGATAAATCACACTAAAGCTCATTGAAGCGAGTTGTTATGTATGTTAATGCATACAATTTATCTGCTGTTGGCCTTCATTGTAATAAATGTACATACTTATTTGTTTTTCTTTGATGAGACAGAGCCAAGTTTTTGTCGTTGACTGTGTCCAGCAGGGCACCTGCTAAAGCTTTGATATCGGCCACAGTCTGAGGGGTCACCGAACACTCACCCTTATCTTCTAAAAACTGTTGTACTGAAAACAAGCAAACAATCTTTGAATTTTTTGTCTTCATCTTAAATATACATGTAAGTGTTGTGAGGTTATGTAAATGAAAGTAAAGCAATTAAACACACCTTGTTTCTGAGAAATGATAAGACCCCCACTGCGACTTTGACCTAATTTCATGGCACTTTTCATTTTTCTTCTCTCCAAAAGTGTCTGCAGTAAGGATTTATAAAATTTATGAGGTTAAATAGTCTCTTTTTATTCAACTCAATACGCATTACAAAGCTTTTCAATTTATAGACCTTATACTTAGAAACAGTTGCCATGGCAATGGATTTTTCCTCTTCCATCTGTTTCAGTCTTTCTTGGAGATACCTACAAAAAAATACTGGTCTGTAAGTAACATGGTATTTCTGTTTCTGTTATTGCTAATCAAGCTAAAATCCAAGTAATCTAACAAAATATTAATTTGTTTTTAAAACAAAAAAGGTGATTGTATACTTGTTCTCCATTATGAGTGCATCCAGATCGACCACTCTTCTTTCGTCGCCCTTCAGTATGTAGTTTAACTCCTGGTTCAGTCTCTCATACTTGGTTTTATATGCATCTCTTTCTGTTTCCTGCTCTTGTTTCTCATCAAGTACCTGCTGCAGGTCCCGTTCAAGTTGTGTGTACTGGAATTATACAAGTCAATGTCTATGCAACTACCTGGTAAAAGTTGATTATGAAGGTCAATGCAAACCAACTAATCTAATGATACAATCAATGAAAATATGTATGGTCCATCATAAATTCATCAATAAATCTTACTTTAAAGCACAAATTATAACAAAATAAAAAGTACCTGTACTCTAAAATCTTCTAGCTGTTTGACAAGGCTTTCTCTTTCATGAGCAGGAAAGTGTCTGGTATTGATTCCCTCGTCTGTAGTCCCTACTCTCTGGCGAGCTATCTGTTCTCTCAGCAGCTAAATAAACAATTTTATAGATTTATTAGAGATAATTATATATTGATTTTATTTATAGTAGCTAATTTAATACCTGGAGAATGATCCAAGTACTTTCAATGACACGCATAAACATATTTCATGGTGTATTGTTTTGTTAAAAATTCATTTAAAAGATTTATCATTAGTACAAGAGAGCCAGATTAAAATGACATCATTAATGAAAACTGTGTAACAGGTTTCTAAGTACTAACAAAGCCTCATTTCTCACTTTACCTTAATGTCACCTCTTGCATCTTGCAATTTTTGCTTAAGATCATCTACTTCAAACTGTAGACATTTGTTGTGTTCTCTTGACTCAACCAGAAGAGCTTGGGAAGGCACCTTGAGAGTAAATAAACAGAACTGTTTAGAGTTTGTACGTAATAAAAGTACCTTGAATAGATTGAAAGTAAAATCTCAAAACTCAAAGTTTGTGTCAGGAAATGTACATGTATGACTAGTTTAAAAATCTTACTTTCATGAAGTCCTTATATAAAATAACACTATAGCATCTGATCAATTACCTCTCCCAGCCTGTGCAGACCAGCTCTGCTATCATCAAAGTTTTTAGGAATCTGAAACATACATGGTACATGACATTATTTTTCATCAGAATTACAGAAAATAATGACTTTTTAACATTCCTATATCAAGAACTACATTTACTTGCACATTCATGTCTGTATCTTACATTATAAAAAACAAATTTTACCATGTTCAGTATCAGCTCTTATAAATTTTTCATTAGTGTATAGTAAAATAAAAATTCTGAGCTGCATATTAATTTTATCTTGACCTTGATTAAATATATATAAAAATCCTCTTGTTATAGGCAATATGTAAAGCAAACACAGGTATACATGTAGGTTCCAAACACTTTTTTATTATTAAAATGAATTGGTAATGTACATGTATAATTTCATGTGTCATTGTATCAAGAATGGAAATATAAACAGTCTTCTTTAAATCATGTTAACACCACTTGTTAAAGATTTGATCTTTATCTTCTCATAACAAGATCATTATATTTCTTCCTCTGAACATCTTATTCTTTATCATGACTTGACAACAATGATCCACATACTGACATACAGACAAACACACATCACGTTTGGCCCAGTTACCATATCCACTAGCAACATTGTTACAGTGAGGTAACTGCCTTGCGTTTTACAATTTACCTGTCCGTGTAATTGCTTTTTAAGACCCTGATATCTTTCACGGAGTTGCTCAGCCATCAGTTTAAATTGGTCCCTTTCACTTCTACACTGTCCCATCTCTTTGGTCAGGATCAACAAAGCCTGGCATTTGCTTTCTAGCTTTCTTTTGCAAACCATATACTGCAAATACATGTAATATTAATTGAATTTTAGCAGTGGAATCCTTCTTTGCAAAAATTGCATATACCTTTATATGAAGTCAGCACAGTACAGTGTTTTAAAGAAAAGCAGTGTTTTGGAATTCTGCATGAAAATTCAATAACTACTAAGACTAATTCTTTATATAAATTAATGGGCCAATACTTTGATTTTTACTGGTTATAACAAGTGCACATATAAATAATTTTGTTTTGTGAAAGGTAATAAAGGCCAATGATACCAAAAAATTATAATAAATTAACTACATGTATATACCGGTACTAAATAATGGATACACAATAAAGAATATTCTGAGACATAGATCCAAGAATGAAAGGGGAACTAACCCCATACTTTGTTTATTCTAGAACCACACTGTCGCAAATACTAGTCAATATGCCCCCTTAAAAAACCCACCCCAGTCAAAACCTTCCCCAAATATTGATCAAAGTGCCATCCAATAGACTTTGTCAAAAAGCCCAGTAACATAATTCATAAAAAATAATTTTTTTTAAAAAAGAAGGGATGTCAAATTGGTCAATTTTTGATAATCGGTTACTCAGATGTTTTTCCGATCGAGTACTCAGGTACTCGGTAAAAATGTAAATATAAGTTTGTTAATTTTTAATTGTTAATTTGTAAAACCCCAAAGCTGTTTTAATCACGTTTTATGAATGTACATGTATATAAACATGGAGTCCAACGGAAATTTATTTATTAGATAAACACAAATGATGCAATTAATACATCAAAAATTACAAATGGTTTACAGTTCTTGTTTAGGATCTATTTCATCAATGCAAAAGGAGGAGAATCTGTTACGCAGGTTTGTGATGATTAGACTGGAACGGAAGTTGCTTGGATCACTAGTCTACACTATGGAAACTTTTTGAATCTACTTATTTTGAAGTGGGTAGCGGCATTTCTATGCACGTCCGATTTCGCTGCCGTATATTAACTAAATAATGTAAAAATGATTTGAAGATAAAAGAC
Organism: Saccostrea echinata; assembly: GCF_033153115.1. Lineage (NCBI taxonomy): Eukaryota > Metazoa > Mollusca > Bivalvia > Ostreida > Ostreidae > Saccostrea > Saccostrea echinata. Next base: position 20,825,816 of record NW_026889779.1, read on the forward strand.
CATATTAAACGATGTTCACTGAAAAACAATCATTGAAGCCATAAAAAAAAGGACCACAATAGGTGAGAACAGCTGTTTACCAGGTGATTGGTCACTAATTATTGTATATACACAGCCATAGGCGATAACGGGTGTTTACATGTGTAGATAACGACACGCTAATTATCCTTATGCATATTTAAGTTATTTTTTGATAAGATTTTGATAAAAATATGTACTTTGAAATAAGAAAAAATACATATCCGAGTAACCGAGTACCATTTTTAGTATTCGATACTCGGACGTTCGATCGAGTACCCGGTTAACCGGGTAATTGCTGACATCCCTAAAAAAAAGTACCAAGTCTTGATCAAAGCACACCCCCTAATTTTGGCCAGAGTGTCCCATAACAAAATATTTATAAAAATAATCTGACATTTTGGTCAAAGTATCCAATAGTTTTAGTTATAGTGCCCCATAGAATTGACAGAAAATCACTCTTAATCTATACAAATTCATCAAATGCTAGTCAAAGCAACCTCTAACTTTTGTTTAAAATGCCTCAATAATAATTCATTGCAACTTAAATTTCAATTCAATCTAAAAATATACTATGAGCATACATTTACATCTACATTAAATGGTCAGTGAAATCAATAAAACAAAATGCAATAGAAATTTGTCACTGATGATTTTTCTAAACAAAAATTTAGGGAAAAAAATTTTAGAATTAAAAAATAATTAAGAAGTTCATCAGTATCACTTAATTAAAATATCACCCCCCCCCCGAATTTTACCAGCGTTTGAGGATCCAGCTCGAGCTTTTAGGGAATGATGGGGAGGGTTTTGTAACGACAAATTTCTACAAAAATGTCAGGGGCGCTTTGACCACCGTACTTGGAACGTTTTGACAAATATTTCGGGATAGTTTTTAACAATTAAATTGTATAAAATAATGTCAGGGTGCTCCTTAACCAAATCTAGGGGAACGCTTCAACCAAAGTTATGGGGTTCTTAGACTAAATTTAAGGGGAGGGGGACTCTTTGACTTGGGTAGTTTTCTGAAGGGCTCTTTGATTGGCACCCACTATTGCAATAATTTAAGGTGCGATTTTTTGTACAAATTGGGGTATTCTCCGTTTTAGGGGTTCGAAGACTGATGACAGACAAACGAACAGATCGCAACAAAGTGTCTCTAAGTCTCTCTCTCTCTTTGCAGGCAACACATAAATAATACAAATTCAAAGGGTTCATGCCACTGACTAAAAAACATTACTTCATTCCGCAACGAATCAAATCTCGACTCCAATCTATGGAAATCATCTGCTGTTACTCTAAAAGTCGTCATTTCGTGAATTAATTTATTTTCCACGAAGCAGAAATCGATTGCACCGTCGTTGATCCTACGCTTCTACTGAGCATTTAATCGCTCATAATTTAAAACATTTGACAGATAGAGAATAATCGTGAGATGCGTTTCGATTATAGTAACTAGAACATTTTTGTTTCCTTTCTTTTTTGTAATATAACAATGAATTTATTAAAAAAACGTTTATGATTTATTTCACGAAGTATTTCATAATGTTTATAATAATATGTTGATTGAATGTTAACTATTCACTGAAAAAAAAAGCTATTTCGAATGATACAAAGTACAATAGCCCTTAAATCCCTCTCTAATGTTTGGAGGTAAAAAAGTGAATTGTAAAACGAACACATGTTTTCTGACATTTTCAAGTTTACAAAGTTTCAATAAGGGGAAAATGCTCACTTCTAAGACATTTATAAAGAAGACGAAAACAGGGAAAATTTTAAAGATTGTTCGTGAGCACTATTTACGAGATGACATAGCGTGTGGCGCTGAAAGTTGTATCGTATGTGAGGGACCCTCGACTTTAGAAGCTGATTGTACCAGCCAGAGTGAAATGTGCAGTGATTTACATTTTCTGTGCCCAGATACTAATGTCATTTTACACCAGGTTAGAATTGTTGCTCGTTCAATTTTCCATTTTTCTAGCTTTTTACAGTCTTTTGCAGATAATCTGAACACAGTTATATGTACTGGATCATGGTCATATATACTATAGTAAACCACCGTTTGTTGGGCAGTGCCCAACCTGATATACACACCTATTATAATATGTAAAAGAGTAAATTTTAGTTCATCTGAGCTGAAGGGTCAAGTGAGCTTTACCGATAGAAGGGTGTATGGCATGTGTTATCTGTAAACTACTCACCTTTTTTGACTTCTCAAGAACTGCTGGGCTAATTTCAACCAAACTTCCTACAAAGCATCCTTGGGTAAAAGGGATTCAAGTTTATTCAAATGAAGTGTCACACTCTCTTTCGAGGGGGATAATAAGAGTTATAGAAAATTTAATGAAATATTTTAAAAATTTTCTTTTCAATAACCACTGGGCCAGAAAAGATGAAAATCTTTGAAAGCTTCATTACATTGTGTAGATGTAAGTTTGTACTATAACACATGGAAACATTTCATATCCTGTGAAATGGCCTGATGTACTATAACACATGGATGCATTTTATTTTTATTTACTGTGAAATAAAAAAATGATGTACTATAACACATGGATACATTTTGGTGAAATAGATTGATGTACTATAACACATGGTAACATTTTATTTTTATATTCTGTGAAACGGATTGATGTACTATAATACATTGATACATTTTATATCCTGTGAAATAGATTGATGTAGTTTAACACATGGATACATTATATATTCTGTGAAATAGATTGATGTGCTATAACACATGGATGCATTTTATATTCCTATGAAATACTGTATACAGGGTTATTTTCGCTCTTTTACATTCGCAAACAATTTTGCCCCATTTTAAATTCACCCAGTTACAGTTCTGTTTAAGAAATGCTACCGTGTTCTTTGAATTCGTCCCTTTTTAAATTCGCTCACCTGTGAGTAGGCCAAAATAAAATTGGGATGAATATTTCCCTGTATACAGCAGATTGATGTACTATAACACATGGATACATTTATTTTTATTTCCTATGTAATAGATTGATGTACTTGAGGATCCCAGAATAAGGAATGTCATTATACTTCAGACAGTTCTAGAGGAGGTAAGCTGTGCTGAAAAAGTAAGCTGTGCTTGTACTGAAAAAGTCTTTAAACACCATGAACTTTACTTGGTTAAATGCAATTCTATATATCATTAGTAACTATAAAAGCATTAAAACTTTATTGTCATGCATATTTTGCAGGTTCGCCACAGAAGTCTGCCAATATATAAGAGACTGAGAGACATCTTGTGTAATCCAGATAAACATTTCTACAGCTTCTGTAATGAGTTTAACAAGTGAGATAAATCAGCATGGCATATTCAAAGAGTATTTTCAAGATTTTTAGTAGCTAAAAATAGAATAAGCTACGTAATTCTTTTAAAATGCTACTTTTCCTACTGTTTGGTTTGATTTCAGTAAAAACTTAGTACAAGTTCAGGAAACATTCTATAAATGTAAAGCTAAAAAATGCAAGTTCTAGTGGAAAACTACAAGTATAAACCAGTAGAGCTATAGTCCTGTTAGAGACTTTTTATTGGGAATATTTCAAGATCAGACTTTAAATGATTAAACATATTGGCCATATATGTGCCATTATAGTTAAAGCATTCCATATCTCAAATTTAATATGCAATATACTCTTCAGTTTTATTAGGGTGTTTTTAGTAGTGAAATTTGCTGATTTAAGAAAAAAATAAGATAAATTATACATGAGAAAAGTTAGCTTTAAAATTTGGGAAATCTAAGTGTGCACCAAAAACTTTTTTCAGCACTATTTAGACACAACACTTTTTCATTACTTTTAGGCATACCTATGTAGAGAGGGAGCCCGGCGAGTCCTCTAATGACAGGAATGACCGGGCGATCAGAGAGGCTGCTAAATGGTACAACCAGCACTTACAGACAAACACACAGGGAGAGATACAAACTCTGCTACTGACCAATGATGCAGACAATCGAAAGAAAGCACTGGACCAAGGTCTAAAGAGTTACACAAGTGAGTCAGACTTTTATTATAGAAAACAGAAGGATTCAGTGTCCTGATTGAAATTTTATATTTGTTGCAGTGAAGACCATTTCAGGAAAGATTTTGAAAACTTTTTCTCTCCATATAAATGTAGTATTGATGTAGTGTCATCTAAAGCAGCTTTCACTGGAAACTTTCAGGAATTTATTTACATTTGTAAATTATCATGGACTATTTTTATAGTCATAGAAATTTAGAAAGTATTCATAGGTACTAAACAGAAAACAACATTATGTGACTTTTATTAATCAGCCTGTATCTGACAATGTTGCAGTACACCAGTATGTGAGAAGTTTAAAAGATGGAAAAGATTTGGTGGACAGGTTGTCACTTGCCGGATCTAAAGTGGTCAGTTTTAATATAAAGATATACTAACCTTGAAATCAATGCACAGTGCTACTTCCTGTACAAATACAATGACTAAAAGAAAAGGGGACATCTGAAATATGATTATGACCTTTTGAAAATTAGTGTGCTAGAAAATAAGTTCCTTCTTTTCCCAGCGGTAATGGATTTTGTGTATAATCAGTTTTCAGGTGATAAAGTTCAGTATCCAGAACACCTCCCCCTGTCAGTTATACAGAAAGGTCTTAAAACTGGGAAATATCGACAAGGGAAGTTCATGGCTAGTAGAGAAAACTACACTGAGGCTAATGTCAGTGTGTCTGAGGAAGAAAAAATGGTAAATTTTTATGCTAAAACGTAACACTGATCCCAGGTTTTATTCCTTCTATGTAAGCATCAATGAGTGTGTAATTGTAATTTGCTTCAGATATTCATACAAGGGCTTCAGCATTTGAACAGAGCTGTCCATGATGACATTGTTGCCGTGGAGATGTTAGAGGAAGAGGATTGGAGTTGTCCATCTTCCATGATTCTTGTCCACACGGAAAATAAGGATGATACAGATGAAGAGGAGGAAGAAAAGGTGAGAGTGTACAGATTTACTTTTACCTGTGAAATGTTGGTGTAAAAAATTTACATGTACTGGTACAATCTACAGTCAAATCCCCTTATCTTGAACTCGATGGGGCCAAGAAAAAACTTCCAGATATCTGAGGATTCGAGATATCCAGGGTAAAATACTTAAAGAATAGGTAATTGGGACTTCAATATTACTTTGACATATCCATGGTGTTCGAGATATCCATGTTCAAGATACCGAAGTTCAACTGTACATGAAAATGTAGTTTTGATAGATTTTCAGTAATCTTTAGTTGATTGTCTGTGGAGGAGAGGAAAGAAAAAATATAAACCTTAAAGAATCACAAATTTAAAGAAAATTTACGTGTTTCTTAGAATTACTTTCCTGTTTTCTAGACTTTGGAGAAGAAGCGTAGGAAGGTTCCTAAAGAGTTACGGCAACCTACAGGCAAAGTTGTGGGGATTATAAAGAGAAACTGGAGGCAGTATTGTGGCATGTTACAACCCTCAATGCTAAAACAGGTATACCAATGTTATACTCTATAATAACAATGCTGTATAAAGTTGTTAATATCCTCTGTTTCTAAAATGGGATTTCCCTCATCTTCATGCATTTGATATTTTGAAGTACATGTGCATGTAGTACATGTATTAAATAATAATGATAGAAATACTTTCAAGAACAAAAATGAGAGTACCTGGTACATGTAAATAGTTTTTGATTATCATGTTTTCTGATAAAAGGCTACAAGACACCTGGTGGTTACTGCAGATAAGAAAATTCCAAAAATTAGAATAGAGACCCGACAAGCAGCAGATTTAATGAGCCAGAGAATTGTGGTGGCTATTGACAGCTGGCCAAGGACTTCTAGATATCCACAGGTTTGTTTTACATATTACTTATTATAAAAAAGAATGTCATTTTGATGTTTTAAATTTTGAGATTTGAAAACATTCATTATAAAAGATGTAAATTTCATTATTTTAAACCTGTACGGGACTCAAAATCAATTCGCTAAATCCATAAATTTGTCATATCAGAGTTTAATGTAACCGTAATTTTTTACAAGAAATTGTTAAGAATTTTTCTGGGCATCCCACAAAACTTCACTAGATCCATAAATTTGCACTATCTGTGCTTGAAATAAATAAGTTTCACTGTATCCACATGTCCGTTCATACCTTGATTTCCACGTCTCTTCATTATTTGACATCCAAGGTTCATTTTGATATTGACATGTCCATTAATTTATTTTGATGACAGATACTAACCATGTGAATTCTCAATAATTTCCCCTGAAATTTTAAATTTTGTAAGATGAACCGTATGTATTACAATGTCCACATGCACAGTTATTAGGAAGAAAAAATGTTTTGAATAGTGCAAGAAGTATTAAATAAATGTAACTTCAAATGCTACTGTTGCAGTATGTTGGTTACATTTTGATTGGCTTATGCCATGATGTTGTAGGAAGTTTCATGAGATTTATCAGTTTTGAAGTATTCAAAGTGAGAAAATTTCAAAAAATGAACTACTTTCATAATATTTGAGCTGGATAATGCTGGTTTAACAAGAGAAATATCTTCTTTGTTGACTGCTGTGATCAGTGTAGTTAAACCTTGTGAGATAAGCGCTACCAATAACTTCGTTCAGTGAAATGACAGAGGATAGCTATTCCTTAACTGATAAAACTTGGTGAATATACTGAATGGAATGGATTTTAAAAATGTACACTTCATTGTTCCTGTACTGTACATGCATGTATAACATTTTATCTTAATGTAGGGACACTTTGTAAGGAAGCTGGGAAATGTTGGAGACAAGGAAACAGAGAATGAAGTTCTGTTGTTAGAGCATGATATCCCCCACGCCAGCTTCTCAGAAGCAGTCCTCAACTGTTTGCCCAAACTCCCATGGGAAATCACAAAAGAGGTCAGGTGCCTTTGTCCTGTTTTTTTTCCCCCCAATTTAATCCTTTTTATGCTTCTGAAATTGTAGACTTACTATTTCGGTCTTTTTTCAGCACTTTGTGACAATTTTTAACTTGTACGATTATGATCTATAGGACATGGAGAGGCGTGAAGACTTCCGTGACCTTGACATCTGTAGCGTGGATCCTCCAGGCTGTACGGACATTGATGACGCCTTACACTGTAGAGATCTGCCCAACGGAAACCTAGAGGTAATAAAACAATTAAAGAAGGTCATCTCTGCTACAGACATCTCATATACAGCTTATTAATACAAACAATTCCTTTATGCTTTAGGTTGGTGTTCACATAGCAGATGTGTCTCACTTTATCCGGCCTGGCACTGCCATTGATAAAGAAGCAGAGAGAAGAGGAACCACAGTGTATCTTACAGATAAGGTTAACACCTGACAGTATCTTAAAATATTCCTCATTAAAAACATGTACATTATCAAAATGATGAAAATAACATGATCTACATGTACAGTAGCATCTACTGAATCCTGACTAGGAAGTACATATGACCTTTAAATTCTCTAATTCGTAGATCAATTTTTTTGTGTGAAAACTATTTTTGTGTAATTACAGGAGACTGCCTGTTCAGACACTTTCATTCTAGTGTATATTTGAATAATTAAAGATTATATACAGCAGTAACTAAAATATGAGAATTTTATTTTCGGTTATACATGTATATGCCAAATAACTATGTCATGAAATAAGGTGAACATTTGGTGATACAGCACTGTGCTATAATGTAATTTTCAGTTGTAAGTATACCTATAGCTTTGTACTTAAACAGAGAATAGATATGGTACCAGAACTGCTGAGCTCCAATCTGTGTTCACTAAGATCCAACGTGGAAAGGTAAACGTTAATTTCTTCTATACTTGATCGTAATCCTCAGACAGAACCTACATACATGTACATGTATTTTTATGTAATACGTATCAATACATACATATATCAACAAGATTATTTGAGGACAGGAATATTTTTTTTAAAGAGGAAAAATGAGGAACAGTGTTTGATATTGGAAAAATAAATTCTGTTTACTGTTATGATTGACCCTAATGCTATACCTGTCATGTTTACTGGAAGGGGGCGTATAATTCTGATACAATGTTTCTCATTTCAGATTTGCCTTTTCTGTCATATGGGAATTGACCCATGATGCAGAGATTGTGACAACAAGGTGTACCAAGAGTGTCATCAAATCTAAGGTACAAAGAACGGAGTTTTCGTATTTGTTGATCGGAACAGCTGAAAAATTGAAAGTCTAGGAGCAGTGTATGGGTATATAAATGATTTTCATTTTACTGTTTAGGCAGCATTAACTTATGCTGAGGCCCAGATGAGAATTGATGACCCAAAGATGTCAGATCCTGTCACCAAAAGCCTGAGAAATCTCAACAGTCTGGCTAAAATTCTAAAGAAAAAGAGGATTGATAAAGGGTAGGATATAATAGCAACAGATTATACATGTAGTTCTGCTTTGTTATTTACAGTCATGGTGTTGTAAAATTGGTATTAATGATAACATATGGATGAATTACTTAATTTCTCTTCTCTTCTTTCTATGTGCAGGGCATTAACTTTAGCCTCTAATGAAGTGAGGTTCCAAATTGACAGTGAGACTCATGATCCTATTGATGTAGAAACAAAACAAATCAGGTACATAAATTTAATGCAATTACTCATATTTTTTAAGAAAAAATTTATTTGATTACTGTAAATCACTTTTTATTTGTGAGAACTTTATTTTTGTGTTATTACATGAGACGGTTTGCTGGAGAAAATTTCATTCTCGTGTATATTTCCATTAGTACAGATTATATACAACAATACCCAGAATTCATGAAATTTTTGTCTGCCTTATAAATACAAAATACATATCTCGCGAAAATAAGGTGTCGCAAATATTTAGTGATCTACAGTATTGTAATGTCAGCTGTGTGCACTCATTTTAGCTGATCAGATCTTTTGGTCAGTCTTATGATTCCCTTGATAACGATTGTTTAGATTACGTGGAATTTAACTCTTTTGTCAATTACTCTAGTAGTAGGATTTTTAGCTGTGCTTTGCACACTTTTTTAATGCTCTATAAATTACATTAATAATATTCAAAATGAGATCGAATGTCCTGGGATTTTAGCTAATTAAATAATTAAAGCAGAATTCCGACCCTTTAATAAAGAATATTCAATTTTATAGACATTTTTTGTTATGCAAACTTGCATTGGCTTATTCAATGAAGAAATAACTGTCTAGTTTTTTTTGGTTTTATGATGTGATCAAGCAACTGGCTTGCGTGATAATTTGCCAAAATGCGGAAGGCGTTTATGCATAAAATTAACATGCAAGCAAATTGCTTGATCACATCATAAAACCAAAAATACTAGACAGTTATTTCTCATTTTTACATGATTCTGTAAATAATGTGCTTGATCCAAGCCCCGCCCACTTCTCTGTAGCTCTATGTCTCATACTCCCTCCCTGCAGGTGATTTTTTTTTAACCACGCCTTTCTATGAACCAATAGCTTTATGAAAAAATCAAGTTTTTTTATCATTTGTAGTTTTATCTTGGAAAAAGAAATTTGAAATGTAAATATAAACCATATAAAGTTTTGCTCTTCTAAAATTGTAAGAGAATACCAAGCCTCCTTAAGGTGTTCTGTTTTACAGAGGTTAAGATTTTATATGATCTCTTGAAATTAAATTATTTTAAGAACATGGTAGTTTACCGTTGATGCCCCTGTCTTATTGTACAGGTCTAAAGTGAAGATTCCTAGACTTGCTCTTTATGCAACTGAAATTTTATATTGTCCTTGTCCTTACACCAAACTCAGTTTTTTGAAACAATATGACTCTGAAAAAAAAATGTAACGATGTGTACTTTGTATATGTACATACTGATCCAGAAATACGAGTTAATTTTGGCAAACTCATTAGATTTTACAGAGAATTTAACTTTCGAGCATTTTTTCCTTATTAGAGACACTAATTCCATGGTTGAGGAGTTTATGTTATTAGCCAATGTGTCAACTGCACAGAAGACCCTCCAGGAATTCCCTGATTGTTCTTGTCTGAGGAGGCATCCAATACCCCCACCATCAAACTTTGACCCCCTAATCAAAGCAGCTCAGTCAAAGGTATTAAAAAGTACCGGTATACATGTATATACAAGTAAAAGCAGCTCTAATTTATGTGCCCTCTTTCCTGGTCTTTTATCTGGTAATTTTAATATAATATCTTCCTAGCTTGTTGCACTGGAAATTCTTTGTTTCAAAGAAGAAGATTGTCTGTCATTTTCTGTCATTGTAGGGTTTTAAGATCGATGTATCCAGTGGTAAGATTGTCAGTTGGGTTTCCTTCAGTGATCAGCTGTTTACGAGTCATTTTCTGTCATTGTAGGGCTTTAAGATCGATGTGTCCAGTGGTAAGGCTCTAGCAGATAGTCTGGAGAGAGCTGTTATACCAGATGACCCTTACTTTAATGTGATGTTAAGGATCATGACAACGCGGTGTATGACCCAGGCTGTGTATTTCTGTAGCGGAATGTTACCGCCCACTGAATATCTTCACTACGGTCTGGCTGCTGAGATTTACACACACTTTACATCACCAATCAGAAGGTAGATCCAAACTGGCTAACTTACCAGATTTATCAAATCTAGTTCAAAGGTCAAAATAAATGAATATGCTAAGAGATTCTTAACATAAACGCTGTATCAAATGGATTAAACTGTTTTGTAGGTATTCTGATATCATAGTTCACCGTCTGTTGGCCGTTTGTATTGGAGCAGATGCTTCTTATCCAGAGCTAACAGACAAGTATAAAACACAGGTATGTGACAATGTGTAATTTTTTCTGTACCATTATGTTGCTTATAATATACTTGTAAAATATACTAAAACATTTTGTACATGTGCAACTGAAATTTTCTGATTTATCAGGCAGTGTGCAATAATTTGAACTATCGTCACAAGATGGCACAGTATGCAGGTCGGGCATCGGTCAACCTTCATACACATGTAAGTACCCTTGCTTGATATTCTACCATATTAACATCAAATTTAAATTTTGCAAGCAATGAAACTATAGGAGATATGTTTGAATTCTGATAAATAGATACTGTAATCCAACTATTATTCGCGTCATCTTTTATTCACGATTCGTCAGTTTGAAATCAATCTGCGATGATTAATTTTCGCGACTGAGATATTATTCTATACAAATAGAAAGCAAAATAAATGGTTCAAGGCGATTAATATCCGCGAGTTAAAGAAGGTCGCAAAACTCGCGAATATTTCTCGCACGCGAATAAAAGTTGGTTTACAGTATGCTTTTCTCTAAGGTCCGTATAGCTAGCTAGGTCAATATTATAATAGGAAACTGTGCTATTGATACATTCATAGATAGGGTTAAGGAGCAGTCTTGATTATATGTAGTCTTTAGAGTGAAAGAAAGAACATTGTAAACACATGTACTGTAGATACATGTATATATGGCAAAACAGAATGTATTAGAATATTCCTCCTCAAAAATTTCTTTGTACATGTCAGTGAGAAATAACTTCAGTTATTTCATTGGAAATTTTTTTCTGTGTTAGATATTCTTCAAAAATAGACAGGTGGATAATGAAGGGTATGTCCTGTTTGTGCGTAAGAATGCCCTTCAGATCCTTATTCCTAAATATGGACTTGAGGCGACCCTTTATCTGGACTCCAAGGCTGTTACATTTGAATATGATGAACAGGTTTGTCATTAAACATTGTGTAGTTTGGATTTTCATTTAAAATATTTTGCACATGCCTCATCATATACTATGCTTCAACTAGATATTGATGGAATAAATTTGTCAAAGGGGAAGATGAGTTGATTTCAATGTACAAGAAGATTAGTTATGTCAGAATCTGACCTATATTTAACATTAATTCTAGCCATCCTTTGTAAACATGTATTTTCCTGTTACAGGAGCACAGTCAGACTTGTGGGAATGTTGTGTTTAGAGTGTTTGACCGAGTCATTGTCCAGCTGACTATAGACCAGTCCAATGTACAGCACCTCAAGTTACAGACAAAACTCGTAGAACCTAAGGTTTGAATCTCAATTTTGTAAAATACATACATGTATATTGTTCCTTGTACTGTTGTCACTGAGTAATGAATAAACTGAATTTTAATTAACAAAATACATGTATATAAACTTTGAATAAATTTCAGTTGACTGTGATTTTAATAAAAGCACATAAGTACAGCCCTCTCTTCCAATTACATTGTAAATATCTGTACAATTTTATTACAGTGGCTCTACTGATTGAAGAAAAGATGATCTTACTGTACTGTAGGATATCTGTCTGTCTGTTAATCTGTCCATATACTGTGGAATCATCAGATTTCATAGTGGCTCAGTATTGGTGCAATTTGTGGGTTCTCTCATCCACGAATTTACATCCTCCATGAATTAATAGTCAAGGGTTTTAGAATCATCTTTCCTTTTGTAGATGAGTGAATACATGAAATTACGTCCCCACAAACCTGTCAAATTTTACCAATCCACTAAAATTGGCCCCATGAATTTTAATGATTTCACAGTAGCTGTCTGTAAATATATTTCAAACAATCCTACTCCTGCAGTTTATAGTCTTGTCTTCAAATGAACTTGGCATACAAATAGACTACACAAAGATATATATTTATGCTTTAATATTAAAATTCTGATTTTGATGAACAATGTTGACAGAGTTATTAAAATTTCTGTGAAATTCTTTCAACACCTCCTACATGTTTGGTACAATTTTATATTTTAAAAAAAGTGGTATTCCTCCTAAAGTTTTGGATTTCATCAAGATGTAAATGTATAACTTAAAAAAAAAATTTTCAAGTCTTGCTTCCACTATTTTAGGAAGTACAAACCAGTAGAGCTACAAACTCATCAGAGATTTCTGCCTATCTTAAAAGTGTCTCAAATAAAAAGACAGAAACGATATATGTACATTTGTATGTGATGCCGCTTATATGAAGAGCAGTCCTTGAAATCATAATTTGACATTGAAACAGTTACGTAAATATGTTAAGGCATTGAAAAGAATTTCTTGGAGTGCTTTCTCAAGTTAGTTTATGTAAACCTTGTTTTTACAGATAGAGGGCTTCAGTGTCCCGCCAGCCCCACCCTTAGAAGATAGCGGCGAAGAACCCCCACCCAAAAAGATGAAGACTTGAATGATAAAAGCTAAGGAATTAGCAGGGTTTTTTGGGGGGCTCAATAGCAGCCTGTATTGTTCCGTGGACACATTTCAGTATCAAATACAGAAAAATATAGACATTATGTTAAAGTCAAATCAGATGTGTAACTGGAATCACAAGTAGTACTGTTGTTGGATGAAAACTATTTTTGTATTTGCACTAGGAATTCAGTTGCAAGTGTTTTGTTATAGAAATAAAGTTTTAACAAATTAATGTCTACATGTATGTGTTGTTTGTCACGTAGAAATCTTCATTTTTATTGTCCTTCCCAGGAACAAGGAGTCAGTTTCAAAAAATGTTTGTGCAAAAATTTTGTTGGTCAAGTTTATTTCTGACCAATTGCCTCAAATTTTCTTGAAAAAGAAAAAAAACCTACTTTTTGGAGGGGGGGGGGGGGGCAAATAATGTACATGTTATCTACTGGTAGTATGATAGTTTCCTCAAGCATAAAGTAACGCAGGGTTCACCACAGGTAGCATTGATCTGTATAGTGCTCCGCTATTCTCAAGAAATAACTAGTTCAGATTTTAATATCAGATTTTATTTTATAACAAAGTGATTCTTTCAGACTTTCAAAAAAGCAGTATATTGCACAATGTAAAGTAAACATATAAAGAAAAAAAATTTGGCTAGACATGATTAATCAGCATGAATCATTTTAAAAATGTTAAAAGTGATTTAGATCCCTTACACAATACTTATGCACAATTAACTCTCAACAGGTGTACAATTTATTCAATTGGTGTGATAAAAGCTCCAGATGATGGTAACATGAAATTTGAAAAAAAAAAAAAAAAAGAACTATACAGGACAATACAGCTATTAAAAATATATTCATATCTGACTGGATTCAATTTTAAGCAATTACATGTAAAATAATTTTGGCTTTAGCAAATTCATCATGTGTTGAATATAAAACACTGAAATGAAAAAAAAAAACTGTAAGACTTTGTCCATAACACTCACTTGAGACAACAATTTTGAGATTTTTGAAGATTTTTTCTTGATTTGACTAAATATTTTATGTTTCACTCTAGTCCCAGGGGCCATCATTTTAACAAATCTGATTCTCGACAACGTGGAGATGATAATATTTGACTAATTGCAGCCTTGCTGTTCGTAAGATTTGTTCCGAAAAATTTCATATGAAACTTTGACACCCCTGAATTACAGTCCCTAGCCCCCGAGGCCATGTTTTGAACAAATTTAATGTACACTTATAAAGAAGCCTTCAATTTTGATGTTTCTGAATCAGTGGTTTTTGAGAAAAAGGTTATGGTAACTTTCAAATAACAACATCTTTTCAATATTTTTTAATTATCTCCCCTTGAAAGAGCAACTGTGGCTTGTGGCTATTCATCATTTGAATATGAATGAATTTCCTTCACTAAAGAATTCTTTAGTGAAGGAAAAAGAAGTTGAAAATATGCAATGTTTACAAACAACACTTGACAGACAGATGGACACTCTTTGACCAGATAAACTTTCTCGAGTATTTTGCTCAGGGGAGCGAAAAGCAATAACTACAACTAATGTTTAATTCAAAATCTGAAAAGGCATGTATTGCAAATGATGATATTTTTATAAGCATTTATAAAGCTTTCTTTACAAAGGCAAAGTTTCATTTAATTCATTGTCATTCATACCCTGAGCCTAACATATTTGAAAAGAAATGTTTTTCTTGTGTCTGATATCTTGAAACAAATCATGTACATTAAAGGAATGTTAAGAAAAATATCAACTAAGGAATGCAAAGTGTCAGTTTTTCTTAAACTGACAGTTCAATGATTCTGTGCTTCCATAATGCCCTACCAATCTAATAATAGACACTTTGGTGTCACAATTGCTTGTGCATTTCAAAATCACATCCACCAATAAACCTGTATTGCCCCTTCAATTCCCCTGTTTTTTTTTTTTGTTTTTTTGTTTTTTGTTTACAAAAATGCTGAGAAAATGCATGAGGATCGTGTGAGAATTGTGCATCCACTTGTGTTGCACAATCCACAGTATATCAGTACACCTTTAAACAAAGAGTAGTTTATTTGTGTAGATTTACAGTATTAAGACACCTGCAACTTCAAATTCCTTTATCTTTTGTACATAAGGTCACTTTTTTTCAATCAATGCATGAGGTGACTTCAAGAAACAACAAGTATTTGTCATTCTTACTTTTTAAGACAAGGGGTTTGATAAAGATATAAAGATCACTAGTGTTTTACTCACAACTAGAGAGCATTACATGATAGAAGCTTAAAATTAGCATTTCAATAAAATTCAAAATGGAAGGAATTAGAAGGAAAAACAATAATCTAACTGCATCTCAATCTGAACAGATATGCAGGGTGCTAGAAAAAAGAATCAGTCTAATATTCCTCTGTATTAATATATAAATATGACTCATGCTGAATTAACATCCATTGTGTCTAAAAACATGTACATGTACAAACATGTACCAGTACTCACTGCTCGCACAATGTATTTATCTCCTGCAGGGCAAAGGAAGACTTTGAATTCAACAGCAATTTTGTTAACAAATGTGTTCTTAAGACATTAAAAAGAAATGGTTATATCTTTTTTCAGATGTGAAACTTCTACAAACATCTCAAACATTTAGCTACCCATTAATGTCACTTCACCAATAAGATATATAACTTAATATAATGCAATATTAATTTTGAATTTTTCGACACACTTTCATTGTCATTATTATAAATTAAAAGAAAATATGAAAGAATGTTAATAAAACTCCATAAAAAATAGTCTAAAAAAAGGCTGTAATACATGTATACAGTGCACCGATTAACAACCTTGCACAATACTCATCAATGAAACTTGTGCATTAATCAACAATCATAAGAATGCCAATATGACAAAAACGTGCATGTAACATAAACAAATTACACTTGGTATATTCATATTATTTTACTTAAAAAAGAAGGACTATTACATGTTTGAGGAAACCTGCAGTCACTTTTAGGAGATATATATACATGTATATAAACTTTCTTTATCATTCAAATTAGAGCAATGAATATGCCGATCTGTTTTATTTTTCAATCCTGCTATAGAAATAGTCACTTTTGAATTGGTGGGAATTGTTGCTTTAAACTAATAATACATTTATCTATCCCCCTTTTTTTTTGGAACATCTACATGAAACTCTGACTTCCAGGTAATGATATACTCTTATTTATACATGTAACATATTACACATAAACTCCTTTGTGTGGCCATGTTATACAAGACCTACACATTAAGTACAATTTTTCTGATGATAAAACAATATGCTGTACATGTATGAGTGCCAGGCTGATTCTTGTTTAAATTTGTTACAAAAAGCAGTGCAAACCTTTCTTGTTGAGCATGATCATTAATTAGCTAAGAACAGTCATAAAACTGTAATTAACACTGTAAATTGTACAGGTGGAACTATCACAGACAACAAATCTCATTCATGTAACCTGTCACCCAAAAACTATTGACATTTTTGGGAAACATTTAGGATTTATGGATTGAAAAACTGTTTCACAGTTGCTGTTAGATGTTACAAGGAATTGAAAATTACTGAATACACTGGATCTATGAACATCTTCTATCATTGAGCAGTATTAAATTATTAATCTGCCTGATCATTTTGTTTTCACCAAAATAAACAGAATCATTTAGGGCAGCAAGGGTTGTCTACCATGAGGACAACATCTATCCCATAATGCTCCACCAACTCCATAAGGAAGGTTCGGTCTCCCTGGGGGTCTAGACCCATATTCCTCATGTGATCTGAGGTGAGTTGTCGGTCATGTGAATGGGCCACATCCAACAGCGTGCTGAACAGGTCATTGTTCTGCTGGGTAAAAAACCTGCAAGGTACACTCTCATTTCAATTTTTGTTTGTTAATCATACATAAATGCAAGTATGATGATGAAAGAAACAATCAGTCAATATTTCAAAAACTTACGATGTGATTAATTCCTCTTCATCCACCACATCCTCTCCCATACCTTCATATGAAAATTGGTTAGCAGACCTGTAACAAAAATACTACTACATGTAATAAGATAAAAATATGTGACCTTTGAAGTGTTCCCTTCACTTAAACAAAATAATTCATGAAAGAAAATTCCAGAAACATGGCCTACCTCCGATTTAAGAGTTTGTTATATTTGTCCTTGTCAGCATCACTGAGTTTCAGCAGTTCTTGTACAACCGGAGTGTGGGCTGTGATAACCTGGTTATCTACATAAACGTCATGTAAATAGGTCTTTGTTTCAAAAATCTTCTCTGTTGTACCTACATTGCAAAATGTATATTATTATCATCAAAATACCAGAAAAAGCAAGTCATACTCAAAGATGCACTTTCTTCAATGATTATGAAATTCTACTGAATACATACATGCAATGTATGCCACTTCTGTTTCCAAGGTTTCTATATCAGCGACATTAACATAGAAATGGGGTTGTACCTCATGACCTAGTTTTCCAACCTCATGGTTTCCAAGACAACATGCACAGTACACTACAATAAATAAACTTATTGAACAATAAACAAAAACCCTCTATCAGTCTTACAGAATATTCAGAGAAACTTGAACACCCAAGTACATGTAGTCATGTACAAGTACATGGATTGCATATTTTTCTGTATAGATACAACATACCCTAAAAATTCCAAGGCTCTATATCTAAATTACATGTATGTTAACAGTTTAATAATATAGATCTGCACAAGTCTAACAATCCATAAATACCTCGGCATTGTCATAAAGTACACTTTATAATTTAAATCATGAAAATTAGCAATCTCACAGAATACATATCAAAGTGTTGTACAACTTGAAAAAATGAAATCTATTTATAAAAGGGAAGGTAATCCATCAAAGAAAAGGATCTTAAAACAATGCATAGCTATTTTATCTAATCAAGAACACAGGTAAGAGAGCTTCCAATGCATGACCAGTAAAAAATCTTTATTTTATATTAGAAGCATAATCCATTCAGGCTTAGTTCCCGTGAAGCTTATACATATTAACTGTTACTAAGGAAGAGACCTGCTACAAAAATCAAACATCGAATGATAACAAGAGAATGCTGAGCAGTTATTAGTTTTTATGTTATATTTTAACTGACAGTCTCTGCTAGAGAATATTGTACCTTACCTTTATAACAGACTACCCCTATTGGTGGTGGGGAGAAAAACAATATCCTTTTCTGCAGCAGAACCAGTTTCCATAATATAAAGATGTTTGCACCAAAGAATTTTATAAACTGTGAGAAGCAGCCAGCAGGGTGGGTTATCTGTAAGGTAATCAATTTAATTTGAGTAAGAGGAAAAGGTATTCTGTAATGCCTCTGTAAAAGGCAATACTGAAATTCCATTAATTGGAATGTACAGATTAATTAGTATAAAGTGTACAAATTTAGCAATATACAATTATCAAGTGCATGTGGAGTCAAAATCTTCAAGTTGAATCTATACACAAGAGCATGTTCTGCAGACAATCCATTTTTAATGAAACAGGCTACTGACAGATAAGTTGATGTTACAAGGGTATCAATAATCTCAATTAAAGTGAAATTATTTTGAAATTCTATGATCATTAAAATGACCTTGTTTGCAACTACAACCTATTATTTGGCAGAATGTTTACTGACATTTTTAATACCAACTGCTACACCAATATTTTCATACTTCTTTGTCAACAGATTTCCCCATTTATCTGATCATAACAAAGGGTTCAGACCAGGTGTGTCAGGTCTACAGAAGATGTTTACTGCTCCATGGAACCTGATCCCACATCTGATGTTTCCAGGGGTCTATGTTTGCTCTAATCTCACTTTGTAATAATTAATTAGATTCATGAACTTGATTATTGTTCATTATCTTCATATTTCATATGGAAGTTCAGCCTTATACATTTATAGCAAACCTGTCTTTTAATGACTACTGAGCAGATGTCACAAGACACAACAAACAGGCTTTTAGTCATCAGACACCTACATGTATTTTCTCACAAAAAACATTGATCAACAATTTCATATAAGACACCCAGCAGAAAACCAACCTTCATTTCTGGCAGCAGACTACTTGGTGTGGAAGGTGTAGAGGTAGGAGTAACCCCCCTTGAGCTGGCTGACTCTGGAAGCACTCCTTTCTTATCATTGTAGAAAGCTTGAAGCTGAGAATAAATACCTGGCAACTCCAACTGGTGTCTGAAAAATACAATCAAAATACATCTAGTTATTGTAAATGAATGAGATTAAATGATCAGAATGTGTTAAATGTTGAGAACAAAATTATCCATGATACTCTCTGTATAGAATACATTTAAAAACGAACTGAAGTGCTTTTAATACATGTACCAGTATGTTTTTGATTTTTTACCTCAAATACTGTTACAAATTTATTAGCACACTTATAAACACACTTAAAATACCATTTCTCTATCAGTTTGGAACTGTTGCAAGCTCTGGCTCCAATACAACCAAATCTGGTTATCTTTGACTCTGTATTTAATGAGACAATGGAGAAGAAATTGATTTGTTGATGAGGTGTAATTCTTGCACATGTCTTGTTTTCAGACAAGCCTTTTTGAAGTAATGGGTAGGAGGGGACAGAGAGGATGGAGTTGTACTGTACTTCATAAAACTGATCACTGAGAAAGTACCTGACTTGTGACTCTAAGAACTGTATGTGTCTGTACAGCAGTGTATAGGAAGTGGATAAAATCCCTACAGACTTCATCCTAGCTCCTCGCTCAATCTCACTCTCCACCGACATCTTCTCATAACAGGCCAGGCCATACAGACGATCCTTTCTGAAGTAACTAAAGATAAAATACATACTGGTAAGAAAGTGATTTTTATCACACTTTGATATAGAAGTATACTAGCTGATGATAAAATGATACATATTGAATTCTGCCTAGCTGAAATATTTTTGAACAATACTCATACATTTGATATCAGACTAGATAATGGTACAGAAAAGCAGACTCTGTTGACAGATTGGGTCCTTTGATTATGACCGATAGAAAAAAAACTCTTTCACATTTTGAAGCAGACCTGATCTTCTTATCCAAAGGATCATATTTATTTCTGTTCCCAAATTTCCACTATACCACACACATAAAGGAATATAAACAATACCATACATACACAAAGTCCTTTTGTTGTGTGTGAGATCCACTGACCATTGCTTTGAACTCCACCCCATCCAGCTCAAAGTCATCAGGGGTACACCACTCTATCATATTTCCTAGAAATTATAGCAAATGGAATGATACTAATTTCAGAACATTTACATGTACCTTTTTTTTTAATAGACTTAATTGTATTACCGGGTGCATATTTTTAAAACAGACTTAATGGCCTTACATGGTATTACAAATGATCAATGGTGTATGTCAAATCATTCATTATAATCAGATGCTTTACAATATATCCCATTATTTCATAATTTTGATCATGTATTGTGATTTATCAATAATTTGACTCTGTATCATGGTACAGTACATACTGATATCACTTTTCATTCCATAAAAAGTTAAAAACAAAATATCACTGTAAATTGTTAGCTATTAATGTATCCTTCAGTCTGAATATACATCCTTAATTACACTTTAATTATAGAATCAATTAGACAAAATATCTAATTCTTAAATACAAAACATATTATTATACTTCTGTTATTTAAAATGTTTTCTATATAAAGCTAAGAAGGTAAAAGGCAAGCCCTCTGGGAATAGTTCCTGTCGCGGGTTTGATAAAAGAGCTATCCCACCCACAACCAGTGGATAAATGTATATTATATTTTGTAAATTAAATGGTGTGAATTTTAATTCATGACAAATACATGTAACATGTATAAAAATAGAAAAAAAAAAGTTTTCTGGATTGCTCTAATACGCCGACTTCTAACCATACATATCATGATATACCGGTAAACCATAACAACTCTTTTCATAATCTTCCCTGGGATCGCATTATTATTTCTCTTTAGAGAAGTAGAAATAGCTCTGTACTATCCATGCCCACTTCTCAAAGGAGAATAAAGATCGCATGAACCCCACTTGTAACAAGTTTTATAATTCATTATATACTTATTCAGAATCGTTGAATATTTCAAACAAATCACTACACAACAGACATGTTTTATTTTAATATACTGTATTTCTTATAGGCCTACCCAGAGTAAACAGATGATAGGTCCTTCTCATTAAGCATCACAACTTACCTGACCGTGTGTCAAACGTCACAACGAACACACAGACAATGTGATCCTCCTCCGTAGGTGTGACAGAACTTACATCCAAGCTCCGGTGTGTGGTGGGGAAGGTGTGGCTGTGTCTGAGTCGAGGACCCTCATCGTCATCTGAAGATTGTAGCAGTGGAGACTTCTCATCATCTGCCATGTTTATATTGATTACGTTACTTCCGGTAAGAGTTATTCCACGTTGAACATCAAAGTCACCCCCCCCCCCAACTCTATTTTAACCAAGAGGCCCAAGGGCCTTAACGGTCACCTGAGTACAAAACATCAATTTAGAGGATCCATAAACTGAAAAATGAAGCTTTGTTGCCCAAAAGCAGGAAAAATAGTATGATTAGCATCAACAAAATAATTGGTCTAGTATCTACCTGCCTATCTGACTTTCCAAGTCATTAAATCTATGAAAATATTTTTTCATTATACAATAAATTATCTTGCATAATTCTCTTATTCTATTAAGCTTTCAAATACATTATTTACATTGATTAATTATCAAAGGTGAATGGCAAAGGGGAATAACTTTGCTCAGCAGAATACAAGTTAATAGAGCCCTGGCCAGGACTAGAACACTTGACTAAATGGTCCAGGTGTTCAAAATTCTGGTAAAAATACCCTTTCATATTAAAACTTTTACTCTGTTTGCCTTGAACATCCCCAGAAGCATAGAAGATTTTCAAAGAAATGCATTTTCACCATATTATTAAATAAATAAAGCCCTATCCTTACCCAGAACATCTGACCCATTGGCCACGAACTCACAATTCTGGAAGAAGCACCCTTTCTCATTATAACTATACACTTGTTTCTTTACTTTATCACCAGTAGTAGAAAAAATATTTTAAAAGAAATTATGCATTTTCACTTTATATAATCAATAGAGCTCTTTCCCCCTCACCAGAACCCCTGACCCAAGGGCCATGAGGCATTCTTCCTTATCATAACCATGCACTTCCTTTGTTTGAAAAATACCCAGGCGCACAGAAGATTTTGAAAGAATTCATGCCTATTCCCTATATAATCAATAGAGCCCCGCCCTAACACCAGAACCCCTGACCCAGAGGCCATTAAATTCATAATTTCTGAGGCAGCCATGCTCATCATAACTATGTACTTAGTTTATTTAATATCCAGGAGCAGAGAAGATTTTCAAAGAATTAATGCAATTTTACTATATAATCAATGGAGCCCATCCCTAACACCAGAACCCCTGACCCAAGGGCCATGAAACAATTTCTGAAAAGGCAGTCATGCTCACCATAACTATGTTCTTAGTTAGTTTATTTAATACCCAGGAGCAGAGAAAAAGATTTTCAAAGAATTAATGCAATTCTACTATATAATCAATAGAGCCCTGCCCTAACACCAGAACCCCTGACCCAGGGGCCATGAAATTCACAATTTTGGAAGAGGCACTCTTGCTCATCATAACTATGTACTAAGTTACTTTATTTAATGCCCAGGAGCAGAGAAGATTTTCAAAGAATTAATGCATTTTAACTATATAATCAAAAGAGCCCCATCCTAACACCAGAACCCCTGACCCTGGGGCCATGAAATTCACAATTTTGAAAGAGGCACTCTTGTTCTTCATAACTATGTACTTAATACCCAGGAGCAGAGAAAATTATTGCAATTCTACTACATAATCAATAGAGCCCCGCCCTAACACCAGAACCCCTGACCCTGGGGCCATGAAATTCAAAATTTTGAAAGAGGTACTCTTGCTAATCATAACTATATATTAAGTTAGTTTATCTAATACCCAGGAGCAGAGAAGAAGATTTTCAAAGAATTAATGCCTTTTCACTATATAAACAATAGAGCCCCGCCCTAACACCAGAACCCTTGACCCTGGGGCCATGAAATTCATAATTTCAGAAGAGGCACTCTTGCTCATCATAACTATGTACTAACTTAGTTCATTTTATATCCAGGAGCAGAGAAGAAGATTTTCAAAGAATTAATAACATTTTCACTATATAATCAATAAAGCCCTGTCGTAACACCAGAACCCCTGACCCTGGGGCCATGAAATTCACAATTTTGGAAGAGGCACTCTTGCTCATCATAACTATATACTTAGTTATTTTATTTAATACCCAGGAGCAGAGAAGAAGATTTTCAAAGAATTAATACATTTTCACTATATAATCAATAGAGCCCCGCCCTAACACCAGAACCCCTGACCCAGGGGCCATGAAATTCACAATTTAGAAAGAGGCACTCTTGCTCATCATAACTATATACTTAGTTAATTTATTTAATACCCAGGAGCAGAGAAAAAGATTTTCAAAGAATTAATGCACTTTCACTATATTATCTATATAGCCCCACCCTAGCACCAGAACCCCTGACCCTGGGGCCATGAATTTCACAATTTTGGTAGAGGACTCAATGCTTATTACAATGATGCCAACAGTTTGACTGCTTGATGTCCAGGAGCAAAGAAGAAGATTTTTAAAGATTGCATTATTTTTGGTGGTTTTAGCCCCACCCCTCAGGCCCCAGGGGGGCAGGGACCATGGAATTCACAATTTTTGTTCCCCTTCACCCATAAATGCTATATGCCAAATTTGGTTGAAATTGGTTCAGCGGTTTCAGAGAAGAAGCTAAAAATGTTCAAATGTTAACACACGACGCACACCGCACGACGCACGACGCACGCCGACGGACGAGAACGGATAGCAATAGGTCACCTGAGTGACTCAGGTGACCTAAAAATATCGGGGGGGGGGTCCAATAATTTTGCGTCTATGCTTTACACTATAAAGCAAGCTAATTTACAGTTGTACCCCCTAAATAATTTTTCCGGCATATAGATCTACTATGAAAATCGAAACTAATTTACGATTGTGCCCCCTCGGCAGAATTAAAGTATTATTCATTTACTTTAATTACTTTTTTTCTTGTCAAGTTTCTGCTAGATTGGCTTCGACCCATCTCATCATAACCATGTACCTTTTTTACTACGCTGCCAAGTTATTTTTATCTAGAAATTCAAAATAAAAAAAAAATTAATTTAGCTAGTACTTTAGCAATGGCAAAGATCAATTTAGTTTAGTATCAAGGAGCTTATATAGCCAAGTTTCTATCTTTAAAAAAGAATAATTTAAATCTGATTATAACGCGGTATTTGATTGGGGAAAAAAAATTTACTTTATAAATATTGTATGAATTGGGTTGCCTGCATCACAATGACTTGCGCCAAAAACGTATCGATCCGCCCGCTGACGTTACATTTAAATTTTGTACGATTTGAAGTAATTTTTTAAGGGCAATCATCTTTTTTCTTACACTAAATGAGTGAAAATTAAATTATAAGGAATGAATTTTAAAATAGCTACCCAATTTATAGTATACGGTATAAAGTGGGTTGGAACAGTTTACGCTTTTTTATAAACCGCGAAGAAACCAAAAACATGCGTGCCCAGGAGAGGAAGACTCTATACTGTGAGTATATGGAGTATATGAATAATTGGTTGGATAAATTGTCTTACTTCGAAAAGCTATTAGGATCAAACTACGGTAAAAAAAAAATTTAAAAGGCGTTATATAACGCCTTTTCAAAAGGCGTTATAACGCGAAAAAAGGCGTAATAACGCCTTTTGAAAAGGCGTTATAACGCGGAAAAAGGCGTAATAACGCAAATAAAGGCGTAATCATGCCTTTTTAAAAGGCGTTATTACGCCTTTCCAAAAGGCGTTATTACGCCTTTCTAAAAGGCATTAATACGCCTTTCCAAAAGGCGTTATTATGCCTTTTGAAGAGCCATTATTATGTCTTTGACAGGCCCGTGCTTTTGAAGGGGGGGGGGGGGCTCCCATAAAATTGACAAGCAAACAAAAAAAAAAAACAAGGAACAACCCCCCCCCCCCTCCCCCCGAAAAAAATAAACTGCCTAAACTTGAGGGGAATCTTTTTTTAACGTTTCGGTTAAACTTTTTTTTAAATGCAATGACTTGCCCGAGTTTAACCATACTGCAACAAAATGTTAAGGGACCGAGCAATCAATAAATGATTTTTTATATTTAAACTATAGCATTACCATTCTCCCAAAAAGTGGGGTGGGGGAGCCCCCCCCCCCCCCACACACACACACACTCGCATTCGTACTACCGGCCTGTTTGAAAAGGAGTTATATCCAAAAATGGAAAGGCGTTATTTTAAAATAATAAATATATGAAAGATTGAACCAAAGCCATCTTTATTTATGCAATATTTAGATTATAGTTTTAATATTATAAATTATAGTATTTTCTATATTCCTGCACATCTCACAGACAGCTGTTTGCATGCGTATTAAGTCAACACTCTACTTTTGAAAATCCAGGATACAGGCAGAGCCAGCTTTTGTCTTTGCTAGCCATGTATTAAAAATTCATGTCAAATTTGAAATACTTTTCTCTCCTCTTGGAAAAAAAATAACAGGCAAATTATTTGCATAGTATAATGAGCAATTAGCCTTCAACCAAATTTCTGAAATCCATGCACCTTGGTAGAGGTGTCTGGCATCAGAGAAGGACTAAGATGGTTTAACACTGAAAATATCTTACACATTTAAGAATCTTTTTTTCCTGGAAATCTAATTATAATCAGCCCCCGGGGTGGGCTAAGTAAGTCATGTATTGAAAAATAACGCCTTTTGGAAAGGCGTAATAACGCATTTTCGAAAGGCGTAGTAACGCCTTTTAGAAAGGCGTAATAACGCCTTTTTAAAAGGCGTAATAAAGCCTTTTGGAAAGGCGTAATAACGCCTTTTGGAAAGGCGTAATAACGCCTTTTAAAAAGGCGTAATTACGCCTTTTGTAAAGGCATTATAACGCCTTTTGGTAATTACGCCTTTATTTGCGTTCGCGTTATAACGCCTTTTCAAAAGGCGTTATTACGCCTTTTTTCGCGTTATAACGCTTTTTCAAAAGGCGTTATAACGCCTTTTAATTTTTTTTTACCGTAGTTTGATCCTAATAGGCTTTCGTATCTTACAGACATTTCACAAGATTTTAAATCTTTTACTTGTGAATTCTTTAGATGTACATGAATAAGGTGAAGATAACGCAGGTGCGAATCCAGAAATTTTTTTCAGAGCGGAAAGGGGGGGTCCACCTCAGTAAAAAGAACAACGTATACTCACTTCTTCTCCAAACTCCCAAACCTATTTCGTGGGGGGGGGGGGGGGTAGCCGCTCAAATTCCAGGGGGTCCGGATCCCCCCCCCTCCAAGATCCGCACATGTAAAGATAAGTGATCGATCTTAAAAAATATCTATAAACAATACAAATCTGTGAACAGGGCATAAAACACTGACCCCTGTAAATTCCAGAGGTGGGATCAGGTGCCTAGGGGTAGTAAGCATCCCCTGCTGACCGGTCACGCGCGCTGTATATTTGCGTTATCACCACTGCCCTACCAAACATTCAAATTTGTCTTTTATTACACAGATATGAAATTTTCTTACGTGGACCCCTATATGGCGTAGGATTCCATCAGTTTGCCCCAACGAGAAAGTACCCAAGGCTCTTCTGATCGTCGAAAGTGTTAATAGTTATACATGCATTATATATGCATTTGGCGCCCTTTCCAGATTCTTTTATAAACTGTTTTGTATCACTCGATCAACAGATATATTGTAATGGATATGAATTCGTATGTGCAGCCTTGAGAATTCAACACAGAAGCTTAATAAAATGGTCAATTCACGTTTCTCATGGATTCAATTTTCTACATTTTTGAAACAGATGGCTGTAGAGATGGGCGTTTCCGCCGCTGCCGTTTTTGCTAGTGTCACAATACCCAAGTTGTGAAATTGGTCCACATCATTATTTGGACGCATAATCCAGGCCATAAAGGGAGCATGTCATACCTGAAAGGTATGGTATATAGGATAATATTTTTTTGAAATACCTTAAAGGTATTTGTGATATAATTGGAAGTCTTTTTTTTTTTAAAGTAAAACATTTGTAGAAAATGGTATAAGAAATACACCTTTTTATTAGGTCAATCCCTTGATATATGGACTTCACAGAAAAGCATATCGACTTCGCTCTTCTTACTCGGTTGATATGGTTTTCTGTGAAGTCCATAATATGAAACGATGGGTCTCATTAAAGGGCTATACGTGTTTTTATGCATAGAAATTCCAAGATCACAATATATTTTTTTTCTTGTTTATTGAAGATCGTGTTTCATTACAAAAGGCTACCGCCGACACTACTCACCAGATTCGTCCGGAGTACAAGTATTTCTTGTGAGTATTCTCAAACATGTGTACTCCCCAGAAACTAAGAAAATGGAATGCGTTATTTGCTACCGCAAAGGGTTGCGTTATAAAAACTGAGCGTGTCTATTGTCCTGGTCAGGAGAACTGTTCGATTTATATTGCAATGTTAACTCTTTGATAAAATAATCAGTTTGGAGTGCAATAATGTTGTGTTTGATTCACTTACCTTGAATTTAGAAATTGGTATTTCATGTAAGAATGATTTCTCTTTATTTCAAAATTGTTAACAAGTATTGATTTTGATACAAGCTTATAAAGGATGTGAAAGTTTTCGTATTTTTATTTATTTACGTCACAAAGCATAACCATAACCACCAGGTGATAGTATTAAAAATTTATACATTTATATCTTTTGAACTATTTCATTCGTATCAAGAAGTCTTGTTGAAATGAAGTAATTAAAAGTATTATATAATGTCTTTTATCTAACAATATATAATTTAAGAAAAATTAAATTAATTTTTTTTTATTAAAATAAAGTATCAAGAGCATGCCTGGGTTTGAGGAAACATTGATTGGGTGTCTGACCCTCTCCTATGTGATGGACAAATCTCAGAATTTACCATAGAACCCCTTCATCTTAGCTTGGGCATTTTTTTTACTCTCAAAAGTATTTTGTTTTGTTTAAATTATTATATGGTTGTAGATTTTTTCGCTTTGTTACAAACCCTTCGGAAATTTCGGGGGGTGGGGTGGGGGTGGGGGGGGGGGTCTAATTCTGCTTTACATCAAATCAGATATCCCCAGTTTATATAATTATACAAATACCAATTATGTCTCTGACATAATAACAAGATACTCTCATTACTGATGTTTACATTTAGCAAGGTGTTATTGATATTTACAGAAAGATAAAAGTTAAAAATTCTCGAAATTCCAACATAATTTCTTGTATTTATCTGTCTTATTATTAGTATGTAGTTGTACATTGTGTAGAAGAATATCCCCCTCTGTTGTACGTAGTGTGCCTTATACTGGTACGTACACTAACCCTGGTTTACCACAGTCGGTGATAACAAGGGGTCGATATAGCTGAAGGGGGATATCTCATGCAGGTATATTTTCATAATGCATATTAATGCAGTAGAGATAGGGGAACTATTATCAAACGAAACGTCGACACATACACACGGGTATTGAATGGAGGGAGTGCAAAAATGTGGATATCTTGAGGTTAAGGAACCATCATGTATCAAAGGAAGAAAACTTAAGGTAGATCATTTATAATTATGAAGAACTATTAAAAAATAAAAACTTAGTGTAGACCGGGCCTTTTATAATTTTAAAGAAAAATTAAACACTTGAGGTAGACCATTTGAAATGTATTATGAAACTATATTAATTAAGCTATTATTTTCGTAGGGGAAAAATAAATGTATTCAAATTACTGTGTTATATTGGCATTATTGCGTTAATCTTTTGAAAATATGTAAATATCCCTATTTAATAAGTATAGGAACAATTAAATCATCTATGCTGAAACTTATGAATATGTAAGATTCAGTCATACTGCATCTTAACTCTTGTATGCAATATCTGTATATAAAGAAAGAATGTTAAATTTCGGCCTCTGTACAATAAGAAGAAAACGACCAGAAATATTCAAGCACTGAATCGTAGTCAGGGGATTAACCAATGCTGAGAATTCAAAGTATATCCTCGTCAAATATAGTATATTTCATTATAGCATCAGGCTGAAATGTAATTTTGTAATTATTTTTTCCAACCTCTTATGAAGGTAAACAACGTTCCCAGGTACGTGTATCATTATTTCATGTTTCATGTATCATCATAATTTATCAGTCAATGTTATGCAAGCCACATTCGATACAACGTCAATGAATGATATAAATTAGATCATTTATTGATACCAATATCGTCCACTGTATGATCTTTGTTTTCTGTAAGTACAAATTAATGGATACATATTCATACACTCATGCTAACTTTAGTGATTTTATATCATTAGTGGTTAAAACAATACATTGACATGACTATATTCAGTGTATGCCTTGTGAATCTTTTTTCTTAAATAAACACAAATGTAAAGAACGCGATTTTAGTGTTTGTCCAGTGAATCCCTTTTTAGATTAGATAAATGTACATACAACCTATAGCCTGAAAATCTGTTTCTTAGATTTAAGGCCATTCCAAGTTTTTTTTTCTATGTTTAGCATCAGTGCGCCTTGGTTTTTGACACCTCAGAAAAAAAAACCCAAAATCAGCAGTCCTGAAATTGATTATTCTGGTCAAAATCTTTGAATTCTCTCAATTTCGCTAAATATTTGTCTACAATATGTCATATTAGTTACATTTTAAGCATTTAATACATTGCTTTTGCTGAAGAATAGATTTTTAAAAATAGATTAATGAAGTAAAATTTGTCGTCATTTTTATGACTATCAAGTCTGTGTTTTATTTTGTCCTGTGTGTTTTTTTGCGAATAGGTAGGTAAGCTTTTTAAAGATGGGTGGACGCTAAACAGAGAAAAAACTTGGAATGACCTAAATTGGTAACAGTACAAACGTGTAATTCACTGGTGAACAGTTTTTGAAAGTATTTAGTCACCTGACATAGGTTATGTCATGATTTCCCAAAAGGTGCATTTGGTTTACTTTTATTTCATAACGAACTAGTATATTTGACACTGATGCTGACACTGATGCCGTGTTTATCACTGTTTTCCTCCTGTATTCTTGTGATGGGTTGTAGTACAAGTATACGTAACCACTTGATGATATAACCACAACGATGCATCCAATTATATTCCTATAATTTTTACCATAGTGGACAAAATTGTACGTCACTAGTGGAAGACAATTACTATATATTCATGACAATTTGTATCACCACAGGATGTTGCATCCACAAGGCCCGATAACATGACTTGATTTTACGTGATCACTATATTTTATACAAAAAGGCCTCTTAATAATATCTTTGGTTTTGAAAAAAAATAAACCTTTTCTTAAATTTTACTCTCTAACATTTTGAATTTATATATTTTACCTAACTTTGTCGTCTATAAATACTGAATATAAATGATTGATACTGATTATAAATAAAAACAATGGTCGCACGGCCAATACACAACAGACCCTGATAAATTATCCTTCCCCTTCCATTCATTATCAAATTCACGTACACATCATGTATCCCTTAATTTACATATCTCCACTGATAACAATTGCAGTTGATTAAAGCCAATTTCTATGTATATATACTTGAGGCCATTGCCAAAATGCAGGTTACTGGGTCAAAACTCATCTTTGTTTAGAAGTTAGCTCTCTGAACTACTAATTAAGACATACATGTAGATATACATTAGGACTTCATATATATTTGTTTACTCCTTAAACAGATGTTTTAAAAATATTGAAAAGAAAACATAACTGCACAAAATGTAATTTTTTTCAGAATGATTTCAGTAGATACCGTAAATCTACCATAGTGTAAGTAATTAACTGAATGTATTTTTTAAGAAATATCAGAGAGAGAGAGAGAGAGAATTATATTTGCTACCCTTGTAAACCTCGCTCCAATATAAGGATCTGAGAAGTTCCTCCAATTTTAATTTTAGTCGCAACAAAGATCAAGCTCTAAGATCATGAAATATCTTAAGCTTAGGCCAAAATAAAAATTGCACTGACATAATTTTAAACAATTAAAAAAAAAAGTTATCTAAGATTGCATCATTAAACCGTTGTTATCTGCAAATTAAGTTTCAATTCACAATTAACAAATTAAGTCTCTCTGTTTCATGATCCCCAGGACCAGTTCTAGTTCAATACTATTTGCTCGACAATATGCCAATAAACTACACACAATGGGTATAGGCCATATCTTGGAACTTACATGTACATCATTGTGTTTGCTACTTGCCCAAATCATTTGTACTTGACTTTGTTGAACAGAACAGTTAATCATTTTTATTGCATGTATTTTGATTTGGAGTGGGGCTAAATACATAAAGTATCTTTTTTGTTTCCATGACAGGCCCGTAGGTACGGAGGATGGTGTAGTCCCCCTACTCCCTCCCCCTTCAATAATTTGCAAAAACAGTAACCACCCCCCCCCCAAAAAAAAAACAACACATTCACTGTTGTTCCCCCTCAATAATAACGTCTGATGACTCCGTCCTGTATATTTTCTTTATTTGCTTGTCAGAAAGAACTATGTGCAATATATGTATTTTTGCCCCAGCAAGTCATATTGCGAAAATTTCTTGAAATGTGCTGAATTGTATATATTGTATGAGAAATCTAACTTAACCAAAAATATTATAGTTTCAAAGTAAGTTATTGGCAATTTTTTGTTTCTATGACGTTACAAACTATTCGAATTTTGTGTTATTTCTCAGAAAAAGGAAAAAAATTGACAAAATCTGTTCAATTTTTACTATAAAATTTGTAGAGCGCAGACCTGCTCCAGAACAATATTTACACATTTCAATGATATTATCATTCTACACATTATATCAAAATATTGAGTTGGAGCAGACCTGCGCTTCGTGATTTTTACTCAAAATATGGACGTAATATATACACCTTTTTTTCTGTATAAATCATGGAAATGTTGAATTTACGTCATTTTCCTGATGTCATATCATGGCTTATAAAACTATTCAGTGCTTTGAAGTCTGCAGATATCACCGTTTTAGAATGTAATTATATATTTCTCCGTCAAAGTTTGATTTTGGGGGGCAAATATTAGTCATTACCGAATAAAGTCCTTTCTTTTAGGTTGCCTCCCCCACAAAAAAAAAATTGAAATTGGTTCTTACGGGCGTGTATGCACGAGGTCTAACAACCTTTTTTTATTTGTTTATTCGTAGACATGGAAAAGAAAATGGGCTGTCATGCAGGAAATGAGCAATTTAGCATCTGGAACTCTAGCAGCAAAATTGGATTTCTTTCTGAACGAGGCTTCTTCAAAAACAAATCCTCCATCAGCCGACAAACAGACATACCTTCTGGAAAATGTAACAGCTGTTGAACCATGTTCTTCCAAAACTCACAAACTGGCATTCCAGATCGTACAAACCACACCAACCCTGGTTCTTTGTGCACAGACACAAAAAGAAACAGAGCAATGGATATTGGCCTTCAAACAAATATTCTTGCCAAACCAGAGAATAACAGAAGAGGGTAAGTTAAAAAAGTTACATTGGTCATTCTAATTTTAAGCAATCTGTCCTGTTCAAACCTCTCATTTTATGCCTTTCATGCTCTCATAAAAAGTATTCCTTTTAAGATGGATTCCCTGTTACTGTTGTTACAAATGATGACGCAAAACGCTGCAACATACAGGGGGAATACCTTATGGTTGTGTCTCCGGAAGTTATTTCTATAGAAGGAACCAATGGTCAGACTGGAATGGAATGGAGGCTGGACTGTTTGAAGCGATTCCACATGGATACAAGCAGACAGCACATTCTATTTATAGAAAGTGGGGCGTAAGTAACAACGTTTATCACACAAGAATTGATACCTATGGAACTGTGAGCTATTAATGATCAGTAATATAATTTCTGTAGGAAAGCTAGCTGTGGAGAAGCAAAATTCGAGTTCCAGACGACTCTGGTACATGCGATATTACAGGCGATCAAGACTAACATCAACAAGGCAATCGAGATGAGGAAAAGGCGATCTTGTCAGAGTCAGGAGTCCCGGGACAGAACAATGTCAATGGAACGAGGATTTCACAACATTTTGTCGAATTCCGGACAGAGAAGTCGAGCTTCGTCTTCTGCAGAAAGCAACAAATCAGTGCCTAGCCCTGTTACCAACTCCCCAACATTGTCTCTCAAAAGCGCTCTAGAGAGAACTGCTTGCTGGCAAGAAAAGAATGAAAATTTCTCTAGACTTCGATGTAATTCTTTAACACTTGGAAGTAACGTTAGTGAAGAAAGATCAGAAGAAAATTCACATTCACACACAAGGAGTCTTTCTCTGCATGTTCAGTCGGATAAGAAATCTCCACATCAATATGATATTTTGACATTAACAGATAAGTCCAAATTGGAGATAAAACCAGAAATAGTTGCTAAAGTCTGTGTTGCAACAGAAGATAGTTCTAAACCACTGGAAGTCATGTTAGACAGTCATGGCTACAGTCACATACCAGCTAATGTTAAACACAGAAAAGACCATGAATGTGAAGCTGGTGCAGAGGAATCTGAAATTCCAAAGACTACATCGAGTTCAGATGTAACCGAGAACATTTCTCCCAATGTTGATGAAAGACCATGCATGGGCACAACCGAAGAACACAACACACAGAGTGATATGACCAGCGAAAACTTAGAAGAGAAACGTTCATTTTCTATCGAATCACACGATTCGGGTGTTTCTTGTCCTTCGAGTTACCAGACATCCACTGCAGACGAACAGGCCCATCGAAACAAGGAATCGTTCGATAGTGCTATTTCATATTCAGAAATAAGGGTCTCTATTCCGGAAGCAATCGTCGTCACCGACAGTGGTAATTCTGGGTTTACTAGATCTTTTTCACAGCCAGACAGTATGTGCTTCAATGAACCCAAAAATGAACGTTCAAACTCCGAACCTACCAAGACGGTAGCCTGTGAAACTGGATATGCAAATATGGAAAGTGAATACGAAGACCTTGATAAATACAGAAAGGACTTGAAAAAATTTTTGG
The DNA here is from genome assembly GCF_033153115.1 of Saccostrea echinata. Lineage (NCBI taxonomy): Eukaryota > Metazoa > Mollusca > Bivalvia > Ostreida > Ostreidae > Saccostrea > Saccostrea echinata. The sequence goes on from NW_026889779.1 coordinate 20,860,219, forward strand.
GGATGAGCGATAAACCTCCAGAGGAGGTTCCTCCAAGTTTACCTGAACGTCCAGCAAGTTTACCTCCATCGAGGAAAGTGTTAACAGTCCCAAAAAGGAAAAGAGTCTCCTTCACTGCCTTTGGAAACAATCGGTCGTCCTCGTCAAGTTCAGATTCTGAAGATGCAGAGCATGAAATAGCAACAATCGCAAGTTGGCCTATAGGACAAAATACAGGTAGTAATGCTCTGTATGCTAGCGTTGAAAGAAATGCGAATGTTGTTGAAACGAAAACTTCAGAGTATGATCAAAATCTATACGAGACGATACCAGCAGCAGTTGAGGAAGAACACAACGAATCTCCAATTTCCTCGATCAAAACATGGCCTCTAAATCGTACAGCGAAAGCCAACTGTAATCGTTTTTATGAATCTAACGTTTCAATACAAACACCAGCATTTCCATCTGAGACTGAGGTGACAGATTCTAAACCCTTGTCAAAGAAAGACCAAGATGACATATCGAGAGATTTTCTGACTGGGGAAGCACCGCATATATCTTCCAAAGTGCTTCCAGTTTTGAACCCTACAAAGCAAGCACCTGTTGTGGACCTTTTAAGTGAGGATATACCAGACCAGTCCAAGAAATTACCTGTTTTGGACGTTATGTTACCATTCGGTTTTGAAGAAATTAAAAACAGTCAGCTTGGCACGGGAATGTCACAGGTAAAACTTAGAAGACCGGATGGAGCGGAAAACCCATTCCCAAACATAGCTCGCTATAGTGGAGCTATGGAAAGTTTTGCAGAGAACTCGAGAAATTCAACCAGGCGAAATTCTAACAATTCTGATATAGTAACCACAGAAGAAGGGAATTTTCAAAACAAAACTGAAGTTGATTGTGTTCAGGAAGAAAAAGACTTGATTGACTTTGGGGATACAGAATCGTCTTCTGATCAGAAACCTGACACGGAGGATGTTTATATTGCAATGGAAGAGAAGGAACCTATCTATGTAGAACCTTCACTTTTACAATCAAGTGATTGATGACAGTCATAGCGTTTAAGCTTGCAAGAGTCTTCACGATGAAGACTATCAAATGTATATAATGTACAAAATAAATATATATAATCATTATATCATATATGAACCTCGCTTTGTTTTAATTCTACCAGTGTATGAAAATAATATCAGAATCATGTGCATTTTTTAATGGGGACGATGGTAAATGTACTGTATTGGACACTATAAGATGTGCTTAATACACAATGTTTGCCAAACAAACTTATAAAGCACAAGTACCCGTCCTGAAACGTAAAGTTTCAGCCTTTTCCCCAAAGGTAGAAATTAAAAGTACATCAGAACAAGAGGTCAGAACACACACCCGAGTCAGCATTCTCTTCCTGACAATGTATCAATATGTAGATAATCGAAATTCCTTACTGTCATTTCAAAATTTAAGACCGTGGTTTCAACAATATACCGAGGCTTGATGTCAGCTTTGCAACTCCTTATTCTTGCAAATGTTTACATATACCTAATAAAACAACACGAATGGAATAAAACTTCCAATGATCGTCCTAACTTAGTTGACTACTCCCTAGGTCATGCTTTGAATTGATGATTGCGCACTACTATTACTACTTACCTTGCTCTTTCTTGAGATCTTTTTAACTGTTTAACGAACTCATTTCTTATCGCCATTTCCTAAGTCACGTGGTATCAGGGGGTGGTTGTCTCCCCTGAGTGACTTCCTCTTTTTCAGAATTTAATCTTTTGTTGTTAATTTAGCATAGAAATTTTTATTTTTATTAAAGGGCCTGAAACTCCACCCCTCTCCAACTTTTTGTTGCAGTAAGGTCAAACCATATGGTCAAAGACTAAAACATAAAACCATAGCGCTACAGTTCTGCAGCAAGGTCAAACCTGCATTAATTATCCGCCTGTCTTAGGGCAATGATTTGAAAAAAAAAATCAGTGTCAACTCTCTTCCTTTATCTATGTCCCAAGCTCCATCAAATTAGTTCAATGCAGCAAAGAAGAAAAAATATCAATCAAAACTTCATGTTGGTTTATTTTTAAAGGTTTATAATAAAAGTACAACATATAAAAACATTTTTAAAAACATAACCAATTTAGGCAGGTCAGTGGAATGTCTGATAATAAATAGCAATACTAATTGCAGAATATATAAAAACCCTGCATTTCCCTCCTCTGTTTCACAGAAGTTTAATAACGGTCATTTATAGAAAGAAATAGTTAATTATCCTTTTCTATACAGTATACTGCATTTACTGGCATCTTACAAGAAATACAATGTTTACAATTTCTCTTTAGTACATGTACCACTTCCATCCATTACAGGAATAGCTATAAGAGCAGTTAATTAAGAAAGTTAAAATAATTTTTTTCTGATTTAGTGATTAAGGAAAGTCTTTCTGAAAGAGGAACCACAGAAAGTCAATTAATTAAAAATAATGCCATTTCTACACTGATTTTTGAGAGATTATCAAATTTAAAACATCAAGTTGTTTTCCAAAAACAGATTTAGCCAACCTATATGTACATATTTAAAACAAACAGATATGCACACAACAAGAGAAAATGGAAGACATTAGAATTTAAAACTTGCAATTTATGGTTTGAAAAAATAAACCCAAAATTATTTATATTTGTTCCAAACAGAAAAGAACCATTGCATGAAAGGGGGGGGGGGGACATTTGCTTGAAAAAAGGATAGTTATTCAAAAGAAGTTTTTAATCTGGTTAAATATATGAAACTTTTTATAATAGTTATATAATCAGATAATTAAATCCCAGAATAACTCAGTTTTGAATTAAACATCAAATAAGTACATGTAAGCCTCTAAAGAGACTTTTATCAAAAGTACTGATGATAAAATTGTAAACTAATCTGAATAGTCACCCCCAAAAAAAATCATGCAGCAATGCAATTCTGATCATGTGAAAAAGGACTTCTTAATAACTATATCAACTGAGTTAATACAATGTATGTCTTCATACACTAGTAGTAGTACACATTCAATGTGTTCCAAACTCTATTAGAAATAATACTTCACATTATGCCTAAAATGCTTTCGATTGTACGAGATTTCATACATTAAAAATCTTCATGATTCCAGTATAAACACTTTTATAAACATTTCATGATACGTAAGAGGTATTTCTCTAAAGATCACTTCGTCATCTTGGCTTCTTGGATCCACAGCAGGAGGATTTTGTCTCTTGGTTTTTGTCCTGGTGACGTAGGTGTATAGTATTTCCTGGTCGAGCGGACACTGGGTCCTCAGGAGGAAGTCCGTCAGCTGAAAGTAGGTTGTGTCTCACATTGTAATTATACAGTACCAAACTAAAAGACGCTTCAAATTTACTGGTGCAATAGAGTGTTCACATAACATGACATAGTATTAGAGCTTTAACCAAGTTTTTTTAAGGTATTTAAAAAAAATGAGTACATCCACTACTAACCTATTGCAGTAAACAGCTGTGGTACATTAACTGCTGATAAAGCACTTGTCTCAATAAATAGGGCTCCTATGGACCGAGCATACTCTTCAGCATCTGAACCACGGAAATTGTGATTAATAAACCATGAAATATAAATCTGGAAATCTAAGTCTCCAAAAGTAAGACCCACACAGGAACATATAATAATCATCCATTCTACATGTAGGCTATATAATAGCTGCTTGGTGGGCTCAAGGATATTTTAACATACCCTATCATCATATAATTAACATCATTTCGGGGTTTACATATAAATTTTGACCATACATGTATTTAATGTACACTTTATTTATTAAGTACTGGTATATTTACCAGGTATATTTACTTACCACGATATCTGACCTCCCTCAGGTCACTAAGGTCACATTTGTTTCCTGCAATAGCTATCACCATATCTGGTGTGCCATTTCTTTTTAACTCCCTCACCCAGTCCTTTACAGTTCTAAAGGTGGCCTGTAATACAAATGTCACTTTTACTTTCATAATAAGAATCAACGAATCAATGAGCCATTTTAGTTCGTCTATGAAAGCAATGGTCTGAAACTCACTGGCTTTGATGGACAGGTACATTTACCTGCATAACCACAATTAAATGTTGTCAAATTGAATGTGACTGACTTCATTATTGTTGACAGATTCACTGAGTCAGATACATGTAAGAACTCTGTTAGCAACAGTTAATGAACAGTGTTCCTCATATGCAGCTATATCTAACTGCAGTCATGATTCACTGGATGACATTTTTTCAAAGAAATACTTTAAATTGCACATGCAGCATCAACACAGTTTTTTTTTAAAAAATACATTATTTCATAAATAATTACCTCCCTTGTGATGTCATACACAATTATGGCAGCAGCTGCTCCTCTGTAATACATAGGTGCCAAAGATCTATACTGTGAAACAAAAGGGGAATTTGTCCGAAATATGAATATTTTCAGAAGTTATAACTACAAATTGATTAACCTTTCTGTATATTTACTCATAATAGAATGTTATGTATCTAACTACAAATAAATTTTCCCATTAATAAATTGCCAGTTTTATTTATTTATGATTTTCAAGATTTATTTAAGTGTGTGCCAAAAGCAACTAGCCCACTGTCCATGATTTTGTTATCTTTCTGACCTTACCCTGGTTTGGTTATTCATAACTTGACATCCCGGTCGCCATGTAATAAATGGTTAAAAGTTGAGATGGAAACTGTTACTAACATAAAGAAATGCTTTGAGTTTATCAGTTTCCATGGAAAAATGGGCAGGCAGTGGGCCAAGACTCATATAGGAACATATTGTAATAAATGTTTATGGGGCATCAAACTGTATCCATGTGTAAAACAAAATCAGTTCATTAACATGATCAAATAACTTCACATAGATGCAGTTGTGTCACATGACAATAAAATGACAGGATATATGGTTGAGTTGATAGAAATTTAATTTTTTAAATTAAATATGAGCTTGTTAATTCAACCTAAAGTAAAGGTATGAAATAAAACCATATGTCATTCTATTTTTCACACTTTTAAGGGGGTTAGCAAAAATGATTCGGCTAGTAATATTTTGCAATTGCTAGCCCCACTGGGCTAGTGATGAAAAAAGTTTTTGGCGCATACTGTGAAAGACCATTAACTAAATAGCTTCTTCTCAAGTAGATATTGATACTGAATTTACAGTTGAGATCGTCTCTCTCCTGATTTGGGTCATACCTTTTCTTGACCTGCCGTGTCCCATATCTGGAATTGGTATGATACATCATACACCTCTACCCTCTTAGTCATGAAGGAAGCACTAAAAAGCAGCAATAATTATTCTCAGATTTTCAATAAAGTTTTGTGTGAAATATGAATACATATATAGAACACTTCTACAAGTAAATTTCTTTTCAAATTGAATAGTCTATATTTATCTTGATTTAAGTTGTATAAAATCACTGACTTTCCTGCATGTGTCCAACAAAGACAACATTATACATTTATTGACTGGGTTCGAGGGCAACAAGTGTTTTGTCGGACCCAAGAACCAAACTGTTTGCCTGAGGCCTTAAAACCAAAAACAAAGTTTAGTTTGAGGGATCGACAAATGTATTTTGCTCTTGAACACACTAAATGTTTTGCTATACATGTACCTTTTATTGTTTTGACATGCATGTATCTTGTGCTGCCTTCCATGATGTAAAATTTCCTTTACTTGACTGCTGTTAAACTTAGTCAATTCTGTCACTGATGAACACCAACGAATGCAAATGATATTTAGCTGATACTCCCCACAGTGTGACGTAAGCAGTACAATATCTCATGAACAGGTCCAATATCTCACTCCACAGTCAAACATCAATTTTTTTATGACCATTCAGTAAAACATTGGGCTTTTTTAGTATAGATTTTTTAAAGGTATAACAATTGCATTTGTTATACGTTTAAAAATTGTTTCCTACATTTCCAATGTTTTACTGAGTCGTCATAAAAAAATCAATGTTAGACCGCAGAGCGAGATTGGACCAGTCAACGAGATGTTGAACCACTTACATCACAGTGTGGGCGTAGTCAACTGTATCTTATTTGGCTGCATTCGTTGGAGTTTAACAGAACTTTACAGAACTGACCAAGTTTAAACCGCAGTGCGGGTAAACAAAATTTACATCATGTTATGTCAAAATAAAAAGTAAAAGGTATAACAATACACTTATTGACTGTGTTCTCAGGCAAAATGCGTTTTGTACACCCCTCGAACCAAACCGTTTGCCTTTGGCCTAACGGCCTCAGGCAAATAGTTTGATTCTTGGGTCCGACAAAATGCATGTTGCCCTCGAACCCAGTCAATAAATGTATATTATTAAATTAATTGACATACATGTCTTTCATTGAAGGCTGTGTCTATTTTTGCTTCCATGTACAGGATAAATACATACCCTATTGTGCTCTCCAATGCTGGCTTGAATGAATCATTGACAAACCTCAATACAATACTGGACTTCCCAACTCCCGAATCCTGTCCAAAAAACACGAACATGTACAAGGTAAACATCATTCAAACATACTTATAATATACCCATATTGTCCAAAGCAAATAAAGGAAAACGTTCAGCCTTTCAAGAAAAATGTTATTTATTAAAAAAGACAAATATAAGATATATAGGATATTTACAGGATATGTTTCGGTTTCAGATCCATTAATTGATTAATTTCTTACTTTCTCTTTGGTGTTTGGTATTTGTTTACATTATATAATCCAGCACCAAACTGTTCACAATCTTACCCCTAGTAAACAAACTTTTACTTCACGAACTGCCATTATTATCCGACATTTCTCTTCATTTAGCTCCTTTCACAAATTATTAGATTTGTTTTCATTTCAGTCGGATTAAGTTTAAACGTTAAGGTCTACGACTACCATTTTGCAAGTGCGTCACATGATCAACGGTATAATAAAGAGTGGTAAGAGTTATCGTCCTTAACCCTGTAACGCTCTCAAAAAAGAAGATGGGTGAATATGACGAGCGAAAACCCTATAGTGTGACAAACACGAAGGTGAAAAGTCAATTGTATCAAAAATTTCCTTGACATTTCATCCAACATTAAAATATACTTTATGTAAAATCTCTACAATCGGCAAAATCTCACAAAGATGCTTATGAAATATTATACACACACTCACATTATAACACTATTTTTCGATATGAGTGGGTCTTCGCTCCATTTTTTGAAATTTAATCCTCAAAGATTGCATAAAAATAAACATTTTCTGGTTTCCAAAAATATGGATCAAAGACCCACTATACCCTTAAAAAAAACATAGCATTCGCATCTTTTCCAGAAATACTTGAAGTCCATTAAGTCAAGGGTCATATCACAAACATGATTTAAATACCACTATTCATCAGGACTTGTGTAGTCTAGTAATTAGCGCGCTAGTCTCGAAAAAAAGAAGATATTTAGGATTTTTATTGCTAGGGTTCGAACCCCACGAATTCCACATTATAAAAGAATAAATTTTGCTGAGAAAATTTTCCTCAGAAAAAGTTTTGTTTATCATAATTTCATGAATTTCAATAATGAAAACTTTACTCTAAACACTAAATTCACAAATTGAAAGGATTTTTATATATGTGAAGCTATAGGCTTTCTGCACGCTATGTTCACCTATCTCCTTATGGCCTAATTAGAAATCTGTAAAACAGTTTCTACAGGCTTAATTATTGCTAAGGCCATGGAAACAGATATTTATCACAAACTTTCCCTATCAAACCAGAGATATAAATAACATTTATTCTATCTCTGATTAAACCCAGCATTATTTTTTTCATTCTCTCCAAATGATGGCAAATCTGTACTTTTATACAGTATCTATTTAGGTCAGTGGTCAGACGACACATTAATGGGATGGAAGACCAGAGATCGATCTACAGTACGTGACATCCATTGAAAAATGTGTATAACAGATCGATCTCAAAAAATCCACAAACAATACAAATATTTGAAGAGGGCATAAAACGCGGACCCATGGAAATTCCTGAGGTGGGATCAGGTGCCTACGAGGAATAAGCACCCCCTGTTGACCGGTCATACCCGCCGTGAGCTCTATGTATTGATCAGGTAAACGGAGCTATCCGTAGTCAATTCAGTACAAAAACAAAGGCCTAACAACTGGTATGAAACAAGTCAGCCAATATACAGCCCAATGACCTACGAAAACGATCTATGAATGACCTACGGATACATGTACGACCTACAGTGACCTATGAATACAACCTAACATATTCCTTTACTACTTCCACAACAAAACTTCATGTAAAAGTAACACAGGAAGAGTGTTGGACCGAATAGTGTCTCGCCACCCAAACTGACAATATGAATAGGCGAAACCTTTGATGGCACCAATTTCAGGCCCAGCTAGGAGGGCTATAAACAACGGTTTGGGGAATGTTTTATTTTGGAAGTAGTAAAAGAATATGTAAGGAACACACGGTTTGTAATATTTTCAGATGGCAGCTTAAATATAAGGAGAAATGAATCGAGAAATAGCGCACTTTTCGTGCGCAATAAATATACACTTTTTTCAATGGGTGGCACTGTAGATCTCTGGTCGTCTAAGACGTCTATCCAATTTTTTTTCAGACCAGCGAGCTACAGATCTGCAGCTACATCATCATGTGACTTCTAAACTGTTTTTCAAAATGGCCTTAAAAAGAAATACGACAATTAAAAATTATGATATTGGCAATTCAACTGATTTCCAATAGGATTATATAGGAAACACCGTCTGGTATTTTGCACAGACCCTTGGCAGATTACGCCACTATAAGACGGTGGCCGATACGTTGTGTCTTACAAGCTAGACCCTTGGAAACAATCATGTCGCATTGTACGCATAGGCGTCGGAACCGGGGGGCTAGGGACCCCCCCCCCCCCCACTTTTTTGCAAAGATAGACATAATATAGGCATTGAAAATTGGGGCTTACCTTTTTTTATTGGTTTAGCCCCCCCTTTCAATTAGCCCCCCCCCCCACTTTCAATTTGCTTCCGATGCCAACAATGATACGTCATTTATAATTACAAAAACAACAGAAGAACAATCATATATATATATATATATATATATATATATATATATATATATATATATATATATATATATATATTGCTACTCTTTTTTCTTGTACATACGTATACAATACATTTAAAATAATAATAAATAAATAAATGAACAAGCAAATTCAAAGAATTGTGGTCCCCCGCTTTGTAATTATTGAATTACAAATAGTTATGGCAAAGATTATAGCTTCTCAAAACTACATCAAACTTCAAGATCAAGTCATGAGGTCAAACATCATAATACAATCAGAAAGGTCTTGTCACAAGTAATTCGCACGTTAAAAAATATCAAAAACCAAAGTATACAGTCGGAAAGGTCTTGAAACAGGTATAATGCACATGTCAAATGTAAATGCCATACCTTCTCTTAATCAAAAGTTAACAACAATGTTAAAATTTTTGAAAATTGGGTCAAACGTCAAGGTCATGGGGTTAAAAATCATAACAGCATTTGGAAATGCTTGTCACATGTAATGCACGTGTCAAATATGAATGCCTTATCTTCGGTCCTTCAAAAGTTAGCAACACTTATGAAATATTTGAAAATTAGGTCAGACTTGAAGATCAAGGTCAAGGGGTCAATCATAGAGCATGCTCGGAAACATCTTGTCACAGGTAATGCACATGTCAAATTTGAAAGCCCTATCTTTTCTCATTCAAATTTCATGACCAATTCAAAGCAATGCTAGAATTTTTATAAGATAGGTCAAACTTCAAGGTCAAGGGGTCAGAAATCATAGTATATTTAAAAGGTCTTGACACAGGTAATGCACATGTCAAAATAAATAAGCAAATAAATAAATGATATCCATGAAATAGTTGTGTGTGTTTTGTGCATGTTAGTAATAAACAGTTTCTATATATAGTTCCTTGAGCGGAATTAAAGATTATGATTATATAAACCCTATTATAAAGTGATGTACTGATTGAAACTTACGCATTAGACGAGCTTCTTTGCATTGTGTCATATCTCACCTTAATATAATTATATTCATTCATAAGATAAGCATTACAACCTTGACATGTAAGGTACTTATTTCTGCACTGAGAAACTTTTCGAGAACCAAAGATTGATTTTTTACCAAAGCGCATCAAAAGGTTGGAAAATAACACAAAAGAAGCGAAAAGAGAATCCTCTTAAGAACTTTTAACTTTCATTTTAAGGCCACTTGACACAAAATCTTTTTTCCGCAAAAATCATGAACATAGATACTAAATCATTTCTGTTTATAACTTTATATAAGTACCGGTATATGTGTAAAATAACTGGTTAGCCACATATTCCCCCCTCCCCCAAGATCTCTTAATACTCTCCTATAGAGTGATGAGAAAATTGCATAGATTTGTAAAAGAGGGACACAAAGTGAAAATTTTGAAATCTAGAAGAAGTATATTATTTGATTAAATTAAAATATTTTCGGAATTTTTATTTCAGTCATTTTATGCAGAAACGTGATCAAATATTTTTTATGTCGCTTACAAATTTACTACTATATAAAATCTTATTTATAATTTGAAAGTATATACATGGTTTTATAAATATCTAACAATATATATGCAATTTTTTTTAGAGTTCTGACATGAACATTATACATTTTGTTATATCTTTAAAAAATGTTTCCTATATAAATCTATGCTAAAAAAAGTCTCTAACATTTCCAATGTTTTACTGACCGATCAAAAACATAAAATAAATAAATGAATAAAATAATAAATAGATAAATAAATAAATAAACAAATAAAAGAATTTAAGTTGAATTTAAAAAAATCAAATCAAATTTAAATTTAAAAAAAAAAAAACGATGTTGTACCGCAGCATGAGATATTGGACATGTCAATGAGATACTGGACCGCTTACGTAACACTGTGGGCTGGATCAACTATATAGTCTTATTTGCCTTCGTTGGAGTTCAAGGGAATTGGCCAAAATGAATTGCTGTGCAGTTAAACGAAATTTACATCATGGAAGCCAGCACAAGATACGTCAAAAAAGTAAAAGGTATAAAAGTATTCATTGACTTTGTTCTCATGCAAAATGCGTTTTGCCGACCTCTCGAACCAAACTGTTTTCCTTTGGCCAAACGGCCTGAAGTAAACAGTTTGGGTCCGACAAAACACATGTTGCCATCGAATCCATTTAATAAATGTGTCATATGTTTAAAAGGTATTCCACTGCAAATATTAATCTCTAATAATTGCATGGCATATAAAAGAACATTTTTTTCCACATACACCCAAACACACTTGCAAAGAAATGCAATAGTCTTGTTTTAAACGAAATCACAGCCAGTCACAGAAAATAAATTAACTTTCGTGACGTTTTTGTTTTAAATTGCACACAAACCTTTCAGATCTGACAATGAATTTGAACTTACCTGAAAGTGACATTGCATGGAACCGAATATGATTTAGACCATTACATTTTCGACATAGCAAAATGAATTTAGACAAAAATAATTGTCGCACTTCCGTGACGGTAAGCCAGGAATGTTTATGAATTTAATTAAGGTATAACCAGTTTTAGTTGGGGGGGGGGACGAAATGCTTAATACTTTTGCTTAAAACAAACAGTGAAACGACAATTATATCTATTGTCAAGAATTTCAACCCATATTGTTGAAAATTAACATCCGTAACGATTTCCCCCAGAAATTTTAACATCTCTAGATTCGTGCCAGACTTCAAAATTCATGTTTAGCTCTCTATACTCAACACCCCAAAACGAAAAAAATATGCCAAATTCAGGTTTATTTCAATAATCATGTTTATGCATTTACTTCCGTAACATTGCCTTATGACTGCTGGTATATCGAAATTTTTGTAATTTAAGTTAACGATACCAGATTTATGGATAACACTATGATTTGATTTATGTTATATTAAAACTTTTCTCAATAGAGTTATTCATGACCATTGTATTTTTATTTTTTTTTTTTTTGGAAAAAATTGGGATTAATTTCTAAGATTGTTAGTTAACGTTATGTTCATTTCACAATCAAACGCATGCATTTTAGTGAAATTTAGAATCTGTCTTAGCAGACAAAATTATCAATTTTATTGTAGATTTTTGTATGAACTTATTTCGCGTACACATAACAAACGTACGGGAAAACTTACTCCGAGGAAGGAAAGCAAGGAACCTCTTCAATTCTTTCTTTTATTGTTATCAATACTCTGGATATGGCTGATATTAAACACGTTTTGCCAATATTATGGATACTGGCATCAGCACAGAAAAATCAAAAGCAAGAAGAAATAGAAATATCTTGCAAGATCTCACAAGCTTTCTGAAGCAGATGGATTGAACTCGCTAGACTTGTTTCTTATCGGAAAATTTTATTATAATACAAAAACAAGCAATTTTATACACATTAAAGCTCTCTTGTATTAAACGAGGCACTATGATAAATGTTGAATAATAAGCCTTTGTTTGCGCTGTCGAGTAGGATGCTAATTCAATAAATACGCGCCTGTTTACAGACAAATTTCGTCAAAGTCGCAATAGCTGGTTTTTGCGGTTTGGTGAAATGCTATCCTAATTCGCCAAATTGCCAAATTTGTAAGCTCGTCCGGCTATCTAAGGACACATTATAACAGTCAGTTAATTTTCAGATTTTAAGCATGAGAGAGTATCGGACATCGGGAACAAAAAGACGAACAGTTGGAGCTTGTGAACAGACGTTTGCTACACACTATTCCAGCCAGTGCCGTTTTAGGCTATTAAGAATTCTTTTTTTCTGACCTTTAGTCTCCAGAATAGACGATTTTAATCTATTTCATTTCAATTTAGGGATTCTTTCTGCTCCTTCTTATTGTGTAAAAATTCTTAACAACAGAGACTTTAGCACAACTAAAGCAGGATTGTTTCAAAAGAGACAATTTTGATTTTCATTCGAAAGATTTTTATAAAGATAAAAACTGATAATACTACAGTTAAAATCATACCTTTATTAGATTTAAAAGATTGATATTTCTAACCTCTTCAAAATCCCCTAGAGTTCGCTCCTTGATCGGGAGGCCCGGGTTTGGTTCTCTTTCACCACGTCGCGTCAAACCTAGGTGGTGACTGTTCCTTCGCCAAACGTTCGGCATTAAGGTCAGATGACATCTCTTCCTCAATAAATTATATTTTTAGCAAGAATTTGTTATTGAAATATTGCTACTCTTAAAAAGTTCCCTCACAAAAAAATTGAGGTACCTTACCAGGCAAGATAATAAAGGATGATATTTCCTATATAATTTAATCTAATTAAGATAAGATCCTTTATGCTCCCGTATTTTGTTATGTCGCTACCTTAAAAATCGATGTCCAGTGTCACGGTAGGCATTGGCACGATAAAGAATCCTCATTGCTCAATGGCCCTGAGTGCCGAGTATAGGTCTAAATTTTAAGCCTTTCGCCCGCATACAGTGAGTGAAAAATTCCTGAATGGGACGTAAAACACCATACAATCAATCAATTAATATTTACTACTGACAACTATTTGTAATAAGAGGCCCAAGGGCCTTAACGGTCACCTGAGTATAATGTAATTTTGTAAAGGATCCATAGATTGAATATTAACTAAAACGAAATAAGCTGATAAATGAAGCTATATAGCCCAAAAGCAAGAGAAATAGGATGATCAGGGATCAGCAAAATAATTAATTCAGGGCACGGTAACAAATCTTAAAGTTGATCTATTTACTTGCTTGTACTCCCCCCCCCCCCCCCATTTGTCATTATCCCCATGCGGGCTGAACAAGTCTATAGTTCTTGAGCATTATTAGTAAACCCATCTCATTCCCTCTCACACTGGCCTCTCTTAGTCTTTGAAGAACATAAAATTTTGATGAACAAAGGTAAGGTGTTTTTGTCCCATTTTTATTTATCTATTATTTAAAAGTAAAAAACAATTTAAAAACAATGAAAGTATTTTTTGTATTAAATATTTTCAAAATTCTTGTATAATTCTGTTATTCAATTGACTTTTTTGTTACATTATTTACAGTGATTAATCATCATAGGTGAATAGCAAAGGAGAATAACTTCTTTCAATAGAATACAAAATATTTAATTGACCAAGTCGTGCAAAATGTCAAAAAATCAGGTAAAAATCTGCTTGTTACAACTTTATATTCTATCTTTGCCTCCTAGATTCCCAGGAGCAGGGAAGATTTTCAAAGAAATAATGCATTTTCACTATAGATTCAACATAGCCCCATCCTAACACCAGAGCCCCTGACCCAGGGACCAAGAAATTCACAACTTTGGAAGAGACACCCTTGATCATAATAACCATGCACTAAGTATGGTTGCTAAATACCCACGGACAGAGAAGAAGATTTTCAAAGAAATAATGCATTTTTACAATTAATATATTCAAAAGAGCCCCACCCTAACACTTAAACCCCCTGACCCAGGGGTTATGAGTTTCAAACTTTTTGAAAAGGCATTATTGCTCATCATAACCATGCAATTAGTTTATCTGCTAAATACCTAGTAGCAGAGAAGAAGATATTCAAAGAAATAAATAAATGCATTTCCAATACTAAGTATATATACTATTGAACAGACCACCCCCTCCCTCCCCAATTTTGGAAGAGGCATCCTTGTTCATTATTACCATGCACTTACATTACTGAGTATCTGCTAAATCCCAGGATCAGGGAAGATTTTCATAGAAATAATGTACATGTACTTTCACTAAATAATTAATAGAGCAACTGCCCACGACCCCCAGAATCCCTCACCCTGGGGCCACAAATTTCACAATTTGGAAAGAGGCTCTCTTGATCATCATAACCAGGCACTTCGTTCATCTTCTAAATACCTAGGAGCAGAAAAGAAGACTTGAAAGAATTATAATGCAGTATCACTATATAATCAATAGAACCCCACCCTAACACCAGAACCTCAGACCCAGGCACCATGAAATTCACAATTTTGGAAGATACACTTTTGCTCATCATAACTATGAACTTGGTTTGTTTGTTTAATAGACAGGAACTGAGAAGAGGATTATCAAAGAAATAATACACTTTCACTATATAATAAATAGAGCCCCATTCCGCGGAACCCCTGATCGTGGGGCCACAAATTTCATAATTTTGGAGGAGGTACCCTTGATCATCATAACCATGCACCTTTTTTTAGGGGGAGAGAAGAAGATTTTTAAATAGTTTATGCATTTTCACTATATGATCATTAGAGCCCCACCCTAACTCCAGAACCCCTGACCCTGGGGCCAAGAATTTCACAATTTTGGTAGAGGGCTCAATGCCTATTACAATCATGCCAACACTTTGACTGCTTAATGTCCAGGAGTAAAGAAGAAGATTTTTACAGATATCACTAATTTTGATGATTTTAGCCCCACCCCTAAAGCCCCAGGGGGACAGGGACCATGAAATTTTTGTTTCCCTTCACTCATAGATTTTCTATGCCAAAATTGGTTGAAATTGGTTCAGTTGTTTCAAAGAAGAAGCTGAAAATGTTCAAATGTTAACTCACGACGGACGATGCACGATGACGGACGAATAGATAGCAATAAGTCACCAGAGTGACTCAGGTGACCTCATAACAGTGTTTCGAAATTTGATCAATCTGATATTCTAAGTGTATAAAGAGAATTTTAAAACAAAATTTTAACATCGTTTGAAGTGATATATATTAAGTATTTCCTCTCCAAAAAATCGAAAAAAGGAAAAATTTAAAAGAAATTTCCAACTTGCATGGACATTTCAGGATATAAACAATAAAGTGATTTAATACAAGTAACTGCATAATTACCCTACTATAATAAATCAACAGAAGACCCGAGCAAATTCTCAAGGTGGATTGACCCTCTGCCAAGAGAAGCAACTCAGTCAGATGAATTACTATTTCCTTGATAAAATTTTAGTGTGTTCCATATTCCAATAACACCGTGATTTTACATTAGCTAAACAAAGGATGATGATTTTCCATTTTCAACGCATCTACACCAAAAAAAAATGCATAAGTTCATTGGACATCATTATTACAACTGTACACACCTATTTCACTGAACAAACAAACAGAATTCTTTTCAAACATTTTCCAAGACTTTAATACATTGTCTTCAACTATAATATATTTTGAATTTTTAATATTTGTAATATTGTTTTGAATGTTAACAAAAATTCAAGATTCATCATTAAATAGAAAATGGATAAAAGGGACATTGGTACCTGTGATTATCCGGAACAGGTTAAAATTCTAATACGAGGGATCATCCAAAAGTAATGTTCTAATACGAGGGATCATCCAATAGTAATGTTCTAACACGAGGGATCATCCAATAGTAATGTTCTAACACGAGGGATCATCCAAAAGTAATGTTCTAATACGAGGGATCATCCAAAAGTAATGTTCTAATACGAGGGATCATCCAATAGTAATGTTCTAACACGAGGGATCATCCAAATGTAATGTTCTAATACGAGGGATCATCCAATAGTAATGTTCTAACACGAGGGATCATCCAAAAGTAATGTTCTAATACGAGGGATCATCCAATAGTAATGTTCTAACACGAGGGATCATCCAATAGTAATGTTCTAACACGAGGGATCATCCAAAAGTAATGTTCTAACACGAGGGATCATCCAATAGTAATTACACAACTGCAATGAAATCTTATGTATCATCAGATTCAAGATAATACATACATGATAACATTTGATTTTGAAAGATTTTACGGTAACCATACTATCCTTTTTTTTTTTTTTTTTTTTTTTTTTTTTTTTTTTTGGTCAGTTTTGCTGCCAATAAGTAATAAATGATCTGCTTTATGGCAAAGAATTCCGCACAGCAGATCTTCCTACGTTAACGTTATCGGTTCTAAATAAAGGAACATATCCACGACTGGTTTACTCCATGATTTGATAAATGAATTTATTTTAATTCTTAATTTCCATTTTCATTGTTCACAATGCATTATATTGGATATTTCCAGTAGTCTAAAACCTGAATGTTAGTTGTCAACATGCGTTTCATAGATCTTATTTTTTTTTTTGTTTTGTCACATTAATCAGACATAAGTAAATGTTGCAAGAACTATTAAAATAACGACCATTATTATACCTCTACTGTTTTTACTTTATATAAAATTAATACCATAAAACTGTCTATTTTCCCGAGAAGATACTATTTCCTCCATCTGAGGACTACTCCCTGAAAAATCGGAGCTACTCCCTGGGACTACTCCCTCATGAATATTTATTAATAATTTTAACCAATTAAAATGAAGAGTGGGCTGAGCGTTCAAGGAATCTCGAGTCCGTGACGTAATGTTATTAGCAATGTAACTATGACATCAAAACATTTCGACATGCGATGTCAAAATCATACTGGAAATTCTAAGCAAAAAGAGGACAACGATAATCCTTCGAAATGTCAGTGAAATTATTATTTTTTTTAATAATTTTATTTTTCCCGTTTTGATGCATTATATATTTAACAAAATTGGAATTACATGCATTTTTGATTATTTATATAAATGCCTCTATATATTTTTTTTAAAAAATGTCTAAGTCTCTATAGTTAATAAATCTCCTTTGTTTGTTTCGGTATAATAAAACAGTTATGGGGAAGTTTCTAGTATGCCGGTCCCCAGAATCACGCGATTGCGCATGAGCAGTTATTTCCCTTGCCGTTGCTATGCAGAGTGTAAACAAACCCCTCGGCAGGAAACTATTTCCCTCGGGGAACCATAAATTTGCTATTTCCCGAGTACCCATTCCATAACTGTATACTATTGAAATAATTATTTCAATAGTGGTTGAGAGTAAATTTCAAAACCAAACACAGGTTGTAACCACTATTGAAATAACGTTCACTATTGAAATAATTATTTCAATAGTGGTTGAATGTGCTTTTCAAAACCAAACACAGGTTGCAACCACTATTGAAATAAATTTCACTATTGAAATAATTTCAATAGTGGTTGAAAATACATTTCAAAACCGAACACAGATTGCAACCACTGTTGAAATAATGTTCACTTTTGAAACAATGATTTCAATAGAGGTTTTGAATGCATTTCAAAGCATAAACCAGGTTGCATCCACCACTGAAATAATGTTCACTTTTGAAATAAAGATTTCAATAATGATTGAAATAATGATTTCAATAGTGATTGATATAATTATTTTAATAGTTGCTGACAATGATTTCAGTACAAAACCACATTGCAAGCCTTATTGAAATAACCCCACTATTTAAAAAAAATTAAGAATAAGAATCTTTTCTAACATAATAAATTAATTTTTTTTAGTTTAAATCTTTGCTATTAATTGGGCAAAGTAAAAGATTATGAATACAGACAGTTGTTGAAATTAGAATATCTACATTAAAAAGAAGAAAGAAGACATCTATGTGTACAAACTTTCTGATGAAAATATGGTTATTTTTAATCAAGAGGTATAGAATAAAAGTAAGTTCTCAATCACATCCATGGGCTTGCCTACACTAAAAAGATAGATAGATAGTAAATCCAACGTTTCTACTCGTCAATACTTTAAAATCAACCATTAACTAAACTAAGTATAAGCGTTATAACATTAGAGGTTGTTATTTCAATAGTGGTTACACGTATAAAACCGCAATTGAAATAATATCCAATATTGAAATAACTATTCCAGTAGTGGTCGTTATTTCAATAGTGGGTGCATTGTTCCAACTACTATTGAAATAACGACCACTATTGAAAAAATTATTTGAATAGTAGATATTATTTAAATAGCGGTAGTATTATTGCAAACACTACTGAAATAAGGATCCCGAATGAAATAATTATTTCAATAGCGGACATCATTTCAAAAGTGGTTTTATACGCGTGCCCACTATTGAAATAACAGCCACTATTGTAATAATGCTTACAAGTTCAGTTTTTTTTATGTCTTGACGAGTAGACGTTGGATTTACTACCATATTTGCAGTGTAGGTAAGCCCATGAATATAAACGAGAATTTGGTTCCATTCTGTATTCTCTTATTACGAAAAATGACCATATCTTCATCAGAAAGTTTGTAAATATAGATTTCAGTCTACTTCTTTTAAATGTAGATTTTCTAATTTCTACCACTATCTTTATTTATGATCCTTTCCTTTCCAAATCAATGGCAAAGATGAACCTTATATAAAAATAATTACTTAAAACTTGCATATATTGATTACCTGTCTGTTGGTTTTCGCCGAGTCTGCCAGATTCAGCGGAAGCTTGCATATAACATTTGTATACTTTGTATGAATCTTAGGTACGTCAGTTAAATCAAAGATGTCCCTGTAATTAATGGATATTTCTAGAAAAGAAAAAAAAACATTAAAATTTACACATCATATGTTAAACTCAATAAATTAATTAATCATGTTGGAAAAAGTAATGAACAAGTCAACCTTATTTTTTGTAATAGTGGGATTATTTCACTAAGACATGCAATGTGGTTTTGGTATTGAAATCATTGTCAGCAACTATTAAAATAATTATTTCAATCACTATTAAAATAAATCTTTCAATCACTACGAAATCTTTCTTTCAAAAGTGAACATTATTTCATTAGTGGTTGCAACCTGTTTTATGTTTTGAAAAACATTCAAAACCTCTATTGAAATCAATGTTTCAATAGTGAACGTTATTTCAATAGTGGTTGCAACCTGTGTTTAGTTTTGAAATGCACTTTCATTAGTGGTTGCAACCTGTTTTATGTTTTGAAAAACATTCAAAACCTCTTTTGAAATCAATGTTTCAATAATGAACGTTATTTCAATAGTGGTTGCAACCTGTGTTTAGTTTTGAAATGCACTTTCATTAGTGGTTGCAACCTGTTTTATGTTTTGAAAAACATTCAAAACCTCTATTGAAATCAATGTTTCAATAGTGAACGTTATTTCAATAGTGGTTGCAACCTGTGTTTAGTTTTGAAATGCACTTTCAACCACTATTGAAATAATTATTTCAATATTGAACGTTATTTCAATAGTGGTTGCAACAAACATTATTAAACATTATTATTTGTGTCTCTGATCAAACAAGGTCTAGTGTTTTTATTTTGTTTACAAACAAAAGGTTGTAAAAACTAAATAAACAGAAATAGCTCAGAAAAATTCGATCGTGTAACACAATCTAAAAATGAAATAATTATAATCCGGATACAATAATAATTCAGGTGTACATGTATTATTTCGCAAACATCCCAGGGAAAGAAACACTGTAAAGAGGGGAAAATTTGCTCAATAGCAATCACACCTACGGGGATATTTGCTAAATATTATTTCTACCATAGGGGGAAGTTTTGCTATATTGCGTATACATCCAGGGGAAGTTTGCCATATATACATAGCAAATCTTCCCTCAGGGAATTTCTGCAATTAAGGAGGAACCTTTGCTATAGAACACCGATATAATTTTTTAATATCCAAAAAAACATTTTTAATTAGTGTAAAGAGAGTCTTAAAGAAACATGCTTAGAGAATACCAACTAGACAATGTTACTACTATATGTCTTCCCACGCAATGTAGAATACGCACCTAAAGATTTTGTGAGAACAGAAATTGAGATGCTTTATACACGTAGCAATTCTTGGTGGTATATATATAGACCAGTTTATAGATATGGAATTCGAAAAGGTTAGAGAGTGAACTATTGACCAAAGTAGTATGAACTTTAAAAACTTAATTTGTAGAGAACGACGGCACATACTAGTATGCAATCCATTCTGGACATTCCATTAATATCACGCTTATCCTTTTTAAGTGGTTTCCAAAGAATATGTCCTGGCATCGGGATTAAACAAGAAGAATGTCTTGTTGACTAGTCCCCTACCCCACCCCCAAAAATATTTATGAAAAGTTTCTACTTGCATAATAATCAGCATCTGATAAACACTTATTTTACTTTTAAAAAATCGCATTTACGAATAATGCACAACGGAAGCAGGCTTTTTTTCTTCTTAATCTCAACAAGAATATACTTGTTTGTCTCAAGTTATTTGTAGAAAGCAGTGTTCAGTAGAGGGGAAAAATGATGCATAGAAAATGATTTATATTTACGTAGCAGATTTTATAAATAAATGTTTGAGACAGGTGCTTTTAATGATTTTCTTTAGTTGTACACCGTTTTCTTTTAATATTGACAAGTTTTTATCACATTTTCTCCTGGGATATGTGATATGTGACGTAAGAAATTCACCGACACATAATCACATTTAAACTTGACCTCGGGTTTCTTCGCGCATCTGTTTTTGCCTGGTTCCGTGTCAAATTATCGTGAGATATTTTAGATTTGTAATGAAGAATTTTAACTCAAGCGAAGGAACGGTATCTCTCAATATTTTTTATCCAACTATTTCAAAACAAAAAAGAAATAATGTTCAAATGTGGATGTTATCTCGTGTAATCTCGCGGAATTGCGAGTGTTGTGGAGATGGCGCTTTTTGGCACGGGTGTGAGAGTGCAGCGGAAATGACGCGTAACTAAGGCTTGATTAGAAGAGAACTAATGATCAATTAGCTGCCAACTGACTGCAAGTGTGCTGTAAATTACAGACTAACACCTGCAGCGTAGGACCACCGATCAGGAACAAACCTTTTTTGGAATACGTCAGAATGCTTCAGGTGTTGGAATGTTTCTCGTATTTCGAAATTCTCTCGTCAAAATGAAATATTACTGTGTTAACGATCACGAATTATTTATTTATTTATTTATTTTTTTTTTTGTAAAAGCAAAGTGACAGTAGAGTTGATTAAAATATATACAGGTCTTGTATGTAAATATAAAAATTTAATCGAAAGCCAGAAACTCTGAAACATTTCATTAAACATTTTTCTGACAATTCTAAGACTGTAAAACAAAAGAGAATTGCCTTTAATTGATGTCAATTTTTAATCACAAATGCATCTTATGGTAAAAGAAAAATTGTTGCATGTGACACTTGAGAGAAAACGTTTGTTTGCCCGCATTTATCCTTTTCTGAATCAAACCAAAATGGATAAATATGCAACAACAAAAATAACTGAATGAAATAAACAAAATAAAAATAAATAATTATAATTATTAAAGAAAAAAATAAAATGTAAAGAAAAAATGCATTCCTTTCAATTTAAAAATGCTACCTTCAAGAGTCATTGTAATGTTGCTGATAAGGTGTATTTCTTATACACCAAATTACTTGTGCCTATTGTGGAGCTACATGTATGGAATGTCACATTTTTTTCATTTAAATTCCATCTTGAAGCAGTTTTACATTTAATTATCATAAAATTCTGTATAAGTTTTACAAAGGGAGCATGGTAATAAATTTAATCTATCCATAAGATATTTGTATGTATTGCATGATCGTATTTTGTATTGCACCTTGTCATGAACCTGCATTTTTAAATTTGTATGTATTCATGTGAATAACTGGTAAGATAGTAATTTATAAACAATGCAAGAAAAGAATCAATATTATAAAATGCATTTTTTTTTACATTCTTTTGATATTTGCATGTAAAAGCTATTTTCCTTAGAAAACAAATACAGAATGTAAACATAAACTATGGTTAAATCAGAAATTCACATATTGACATTCGAGTGTTTATTTTCATAAGTACGTGTTTAATGATGTATTTTATATTTCTTTGTTTTCTGCTCGAAAAGTTACAAGGATCGAAAATTATAGATCAGCATTTACTCTTATATACGAGTAAGACACGAGAAAGACTTCATGCAAGAAACTATCATGTTGATTATTTTCACACTGAATTGTCTACTGATTTTACGTTTACCCGATCATGACAAGGGGCACATGGCGGGTGTGACTGGTCGACAGGGGATGCTTGTCCCTCCATGGCACCTGATCCCATCTCTGTTTTCAAAGGTCCATGTTTGGTTCTGTTCAAAGTTTGTGTTGTTTAAGGATAAATAAGATATACATTTTTTTCCAGCAATATATCTAATAGATTTATGCTCATATAGATACCTTGAATAATATTTGCTACATAAAATGTAGAAATATTGTAAGATTTTGTAATATTGTCATAAATTTGTGCAAAAATTTGTGTAGATCTATAGAGAAAATGGGACAAAGTCGCATATTTGAACCTCAAAGAATACTTACAATCTCTTTATACTTTAGGAATTTATTATATATGTCCTGTTAAATATGTTATTATATATTTATATATATAGATATATTTACATCTTCTTTATTTAGAAGTAATCTTTAGAGGAATAAAACATTCACGTCTACTTTATGTAGTAGTATTCTTTAGAGGAATAACAAATGTAACATATTTTCTATGGAGCTCCTAACCAACAATTTAAGGAGTTTTTGTACACTTTCTTTGGCCGTTGCTGTGGGACATAGTTGTAGTATCGTTGTTTTTAACTTGTAGGTTGTCTACCTTTTTTGGACTGATATCATCGAATTTTACCAGGAATCTATCGCAATTTGTCTGTCTTTGACAATTTTGGCTTATCTGGGATACCATCTTGTCGAGTTTTCGCAGCTAAAGTGGCCGTGGAACGACAGGGGGAGCTTAAGTGACCATTCCCAGTCTGGATAACAATCTGACAAATTACAACATGGCCGCGTCGATGCGCTTCTTGATAGCTGGGATGAGGTTCGATCCTTTAGAGACCCTGTGATGGGCACTTGCTGTTTTCACACCGAGATCTTAATTTTGATAAAGATACCATATTTAATCCTATATCGCCACGATGATGTTTGTTATCAAATAATAACCACGTCCGTTTTAAGGATAATTGCTGAGCGGTTCGAGAGGAGTCCCTTGCCCATGATCTGCCGGGGATAATTCGTAATTGGGTTGGTTGTACCTAAATATCAGTGCTCCATCGGAGACGAGAATATTCCGGTTGATAAGATCGTCCAATTCACATTTGTGATATAGTATTGATTGTGAGCTCGACCAAAAAGTTAGTTATAATTCCAAAATGTTCCCAAAATTTCATGGCAACACAACACTGGATTAACACGTCACTACCTCTAATCATTACGTGCAAATATTACCGAAAATGGCAATCTTCTTAAAAAGAATTACATGGTATGGCATGTAAAACATTGCAATATTCGATCTTTGTCCATTTAGATTGTATAATTTTGTAATTGTATTTTTTTTATTTGTATTGTATAATTTTCCATTTGTATTGTATAATTTTCCATTTGCATTGTATATTTTTATTCATTTGTATTGTATAATTTTCCATTTGCATTGTCTATTTTTTTTCATTTGTATTGTATAATTTTCCCTTTGTATTGTATAATTTTTTATTTGTATTGTATTATAATTTTCCATTTATATTCTTTAATTTTCCATTGAATTGTAAAAGTTTTCCAGATAGAAAAATACAGTACAGATAGAAAATTATAGAATTAAATGGAATTGTACAATAAAATTGAAAAAATATACAATACAAATGAAAAATTATACAGTTTAAATGAAAATTATACAATATAAAAGGAAAATTATGCAATACAAATCGAAAATTATATAATAGAAATTAAAAGGTATACAATTTACAAAATGGAAAAATTATAGAATACAAATGGAAAATTATAGAATACAAATGGAAATTATAGAATACAAATGAAAAATTATACAATACAAATGGAAAATTATACAATACAAATGGAAAATCATACAATATGAAAAGTATAGAATTTAATTGGAAAATTATAGAATAGAAATGTAAAATTATAAAATAGAATACAAATGGAAACTTATACACATGGAAAATTATACAATACAAATGGAAAATTATACACATGGAAAATTATACAATACACATGGAAAATTATAAGTAGAAGTGGAAGAGTATAGAATGCAAATGGAAAATTACAGACTAAAAATGGAAAAGATTGAATATTGCAACGTTTGACATACCATAGTATGCAGTATCATCGATTTTATTTTTCTGCAGATTAATTGAATTTTACTAGTGGCACATCTGATTTACACAGAATGGACATTTCTATAGCATTTCTTTTGACATGTTTTTTTTTTTTTTTTTTTTTTTTTTTTTTTTTTTTTTTTTTTTTTTTTAGAAAATTCTGTTAGTGTAAGTGCATAGAACATGTATATCTGTTTCTGAAATTTTTCATATACTTTTGATTAGTTGTCTTATGCTTTTCATCCAGATAATAGTCTATGGTAAAAGAAAAAGAGTGAAACTATTTTGGATCTTATAATTATATGCATTTATACTTATTGGTTGAGCCAGTTTATGTCAAATAATATTATATGACCTACAAAGTTCCGTAAATCGATGTCCTTGTCGTAATAGAACATATATATAGGAATAGAAAACGTACTCAGAGTGAAAGTCACGTAGCTTGTTCATGAAGGACCTTTAATGGCACAATTTATGATAATATTATCTCATAGACCACCTGAAACAAGATCATGAAAGTTTGATCACAGGTAGGATGATTCATAGGGCGAGGGGACAGCAGAGGTTGCACGCTATATAGATCACGATAGGCTTGATGCTGCAGGGATCCATGACAACGCCATGAGTACACGTTCAATTGTGGAAACTCAACACCTCGGCGATAACTTGACGAGATTTCGCACGATACAATGATAAAAACTATGAGATATCATAGGCTCCAACATGTATTGTATCCGTGGACCACAGAAGAGCAGGAAGACATCTGATATGCAATGACATGCGAGATATATCCCATAATTCCATACGGTAGGCAGATGGAAGTGTTGATAGTTATCATATTTATCTCGTCTAGTTTAATCTGAATGACTGTTGATGTCAGTGTAAGGTAATAAATTCCAGGTAAGATATTTGATCTGGAAGCTGCTTTTAACACGACAAAGTGCATTGATTGTCACAATAATAAAATATTAACAACAGTTTTATTTATTTTATTTTTAGCAGCTCTTTTGTAAGGTGTGTATTCGGATACCGTATCTTTACATCTTTCAGCATCTTTTGAAATTCTAAAACATGTATTTTGATATTTCCAATTTAATTCCCCCCTTTAAGTTCAGTGAGTGAAACTATTTTTGAGTGGGCATGTATTAAAGTAATTGTTAACGAACCTTTCCCTACCTTTTGCTTTATCTTTTCATTAAATATTTGCCGGATATCAAACAGTGTTAACCAATTACTTATTTATACTTTTCAAATTCTATCCAGTTGTAAAGTATTATACATTTATTGACTGGGTTCGAGGGCAACATGCGTTTTGTCGGATCTAAGAACCAAACTGTTTGCCTGAGGCCGTTAGGCCGAAGGCAAACAGTTTGGTTCAAGGGGTCGACAAAACGCATTTTGCCCGAGAACACAGTCAATAAATGTTTTGTTATACCTTTTATTCATTTATTTATTTATTTATTTTTTGACATACATATATGTCGAACACCAACGAATGCAAATAAGATTTAGCTAACCACGCCCATTGTGTGACGTAAGCGGTCCAACATCTCATCGACAGGTCCAGTATCTCACTCAGCGGTGAAACATCAATTTTTTTTATGACCGCTCAGTAAAACAGGAAATGTTAGACTTTTATTTGTATTGATTTATATAGGAACAAATTTATAAAGGTATAACAAAAATTTCTTATTGAAAGTTTAAAATACAGAAACTCAAACATTTATTGCATTATAGTATTTCTAATTTGATTGATAAAAATAATTTTATTAGGTCACAATACAAAACATTTATCGTTAAACATTTACATTTTGACTGTATAGAACTAGAAATCACTTAATACCAAATTGATATTGATTCCTTATATAATTATTTTCTATGAAATGTAAACCACATGTTATCTAATCTATTTGAAAGAAACATCCAAGATTCATGGCAATTGAAATCACAAAAAGTCGTTTCTATTCTGTTAGTAAAATTCAGTGTTTCGTATATAGAGAAAACCACACACAAAAAAGGAATAACAGCTTATTCTATTTAGCCCATCATCACACTGTATTTTATTGTTTAAAAGAGAAAATTTCCACTTTTTACCCTGGAATTAAAACTTTTTTCAAGTTAGGAGCAGTAAGAAAATAAAGCGAATCTTGTAAAAGATGCTTACAGTGATATGATAACGTCTTCTTAGCCACAGATCAGCGTGATAAAGTGTCAAATTATCTGTTCATTAGACACACTTTATTGGATAAATCGTTCTCTTATTTCGTTCGTCTGTTCACATCCAGGTAATATAAAGGCTCATTGGGAACAGCGGAGTTGTTTGATGTTACGTGTTTCACGGGCATGTGGTTTCCTGAAAATTACTTATGTAAAAGAAAGAAACTGCAATAAGATACCAATTTAACGAATTGTTTTTTTTTCATTTCTTCCCTCTTCACCACTTCTTATTTCTTGTTTAGGACTCCGCATTAAATTTGAATGCCCTATTTTAGTAATCACCATTTTCATCTACAAATGTATGCTCTGTCAGTCTCTTTAGGTTTCTATCAGTCATAACTTTTGTGTTGCATTTTCAACTTTCATACTTCATATTCATTTAGTAGGTAGGTGATGGCTGGAGAAAACAAACCTTTTTTTTGGGGGGGGGGGGGGGGTCACCTGATCAAAAGTTGAGATAATTGCTTTGGCCTTTTCTTATTTCATTTAATGCAATAACTGGGACATTATATCTTATTTACAGCATAGTTGGAGAACGATTAGAGGAAGTCAAAAGTCGGCAAAAATATAACCGGTGTAAAACAAATAATGATCCCCGTAGAAAAATGAGCGGGGGTCATTTTTCGATGTTGATAAATCCCCCCCCCCCCTCAGCCGTAGTAAATGTCATTTTTTTGTGGAAAACGAATCCTAGGTCAGTTTTCTACCTGTGCAACCTATAAGAAATTGACCCCCGTTGGAAAATGACCCCCATCTCAAAAGAGTGATACAAAGTTTAAAAGAGGTGACCGATGACAAGGTTTGGGGCTCAACGTTTACAACATTACGTGTCTTTAGATTTATTATACCTATTTAGATATATTACTAGAGAAAGACATTGATGGCAACTTTATGATAAACGTGATAACTTCAACTTTTCTATTGTCAACTTCCCTTATTTACATGTATGTTGCAATATACTATTATCACTTGCAGATGGAGTTTATGACTGTCATTTGATTCGATACACAAGAGCATGCTCTACGTTCGAACAATTTCTAAAACGAGACAAGCTACTGACAAATAAGTTGATGAAACAAGAATATCAACAGTCTCGTTTAAAGTCAACATTTCGCAAATTCTATGGTCGATACAATGACATTGTCAGCCAATACAACCTACTGTATCATTAAGTCGAATGTTGACTGACATTTTTCATACAAATTGTCAGGTTATTATTTTCACACTAAACTGTCAACGGATTTATCCAGGTGCACACGGCGGGTGTGACCGTCGACAGGGAATGTTAACTTCTCCATGGCACCTGATCCAAGCTCTGCTGTTTTTAGAAGTCCGTATTTGCTCTGCTCCAAATTTGTATTATTTCAATGGATTTTGAGCTTGATTACAGTTCGTTATCTTTATATTTCATGTTGTCATTTTGTCATAAATGACAGATCATTCTATTCGAAAGATTTAATGAGATCCACCTTTCATCCCATTATCCTTATTAAACGTATACTTCAGGTGAACATTTTAGTCCACGGGCCTTTTGATTTATAATTCTAAATCTTTTTTAACCAAAAGTAAATAAGTAAATATAAATAAACAAATAAATGTATATCCCTGTCAAAATCAACAAGGAGTCATTATTCTTCACGTTGGGTACTCTAATTTTTAGCTCACCTCGACGAAGTCGAGATGAGCTTATGCTATACCCCCGGCGTCGGCGTCGGCGTCGGTGTCGGCGTCGGCGTTAGCGTCGGCGTCCCAGGTTAAAGTTTTAGGAGCAAGTCCCATTCCCAAGTAACTATAAGCCCTACCTGGACCAAACTTACATGGATGATGCATCTAGGGATGGACATGGCCACACTTGCTTCGGATGCTGGATCTGACCTAGATTTTCCAGATGAGTGACCAGGTTAAAGTTTTAGGAGCAGGTCCACTCCCAAGTACCTTTAAGCCCTACCTGGACCAAACTTGCATGGATGATGCATCTAGGGATGGACACTACCAAACTTGCTTCGGATGCTAGATCTGACCTAGATTTTCCAGATGAGTGACCAGGTTAAAGTTTTAGGAGCAGATCCATTCCCAAGTACCTATAAGCCCTACCTGGACCAAACTTTCATGGATGATGCATCTAGGGATGGACATGGCCACACTTGCTTCGGATGCTGGATCTGACCTAGATTTTCCAGATGAGTGACCAGGTTAAAGTTTTAGGAGCAGGTCCATTCCCAAGTAACTATAAGCCCTACCTTGACCAAACTTTCATGGATGATGCATCTAGGGTTGGACACTACCACACTTGCTTCGGATGCTGGATCTGACCTAGATTTTCCAGATGAGTGACCAGGTTTAGATTTAGGAGTACTCTCGTTCCCAAGTAACTATAAGCCGTACCTTGACCAATCTTGCATGGATGATGCATCTAGAGATGGACATGGCCACACTTGCTTCGGATGCTGGATCTGACCTAGATTTTCCTGATGAGTGACCAGGTTAAAGTTTTAGGAGTAGGTCCATTCCCAAGTACCTTTAAGCCCTACCTGGACCAAACTTGCATGGATGATGCATCTAGGGATGGACATGGCCACACTTGCTTTGGATGCTGGATCTGACCTAGATTTTCCAGATGAGTGACCAGGTTAAAGTTTTAGGAGCAGGTCCATTCCCAAGTAACTATAAGCCCTACCTGGACCAAACTTGTATGGATGATGCATCTAGGGATGGACACTACCACACTTGCTTCGGATGCTGGATCTGACCTAGATTTTCCAGATGAGTGACCAGGTTAAAGTTTTGGAGCAGGTCCATTCCCAAGTAACTATAAGTCCTACCCGGACCAAACTTGCATGGATGATGCATCCAGGGATGGACACTACCACACTTGCTTCGGATGCTGGATCTGACCTAGATTTTCCACATGTGAGACCAGGTTTAGATTTAGGAGTAGTCTCGTTCCCAAGTAACTATAAGCCCTACCTGGACCAAACTTTCATGGATGATGCATCTAGGGATGTACACTAACCAACCTGCTTTGAATGCTGGATCTGACCTAGATTTTCCACATGAGTGAATTTTAGCCATATTTTAACCAAATTAGCATGGATGATGTATCTAGGGATGGACACTTCCAGACTTGCCTTGGATTCTGAATCTGACATACATTTTCCAGATGAGTGACCAGGGTAATATTTTTGAAGTAGCTATATAATATTATGGCCTGTTATGATTAAACTTGCATAGATGGTGCATCTAAGGATGAAAACTTCCAGACTTGCTTTGGATGTTGGAACTGACCAAAATTTTCTTGATTACTAAACAGGTCAAAAGTTTTTTGAGCAGGTCTATAATTAAATCAAACTTGCATGGATATTGATCTTGGGATGTACCCTAACTAGAAAAAAAATATGTGAAATTTGCCTTACATGTAGATAACATTCGTCGAGGTGAGCTTCGTAATCTTTGATTACCTATGTTTAAGGGTGATGCCACTTTCTTCTACAGGCAAAGGGTCATTTGTCGATTTCGAATAATGACCGGGAGTCATTTTTCGACGTATAAAAAAGACGTGAGTCATTTTCCAACGTCGAAAAATTACTTTCGGTCACTATTCTACGGGGGTCATTTTTCGTCTTTACACCTGCAATCACTTGTCACATTTACACCCTGATGTACAAGATGGTATAAGTTTCTGTAATAATTAACTTTAATGACAAATGAATATTTGTAAAATTAAAATATCATTCTTCTGAATTACTAGTACTTGTTATTACAGAATTCGTAATTTTGCTGCCGAAACACGCACGCGCTTTTCTCACGAGTGCACATGTTCAGATATGAGATGTAATGAAATGATCGAAAATAAATTTATTAACGATCATAAAGGTAATCGTTGTAGCTTTTCTTCTTTGCCAGACATCCAAACTTCATACAATGAACTGATAAACTGGTTAGAGCATCTGGCAACGACAAGGTGATGTACTCTACTCCAAAGTCTCTTCGTTCTGCGTTATTAAGAACAATCCGTCTTGTTGACATCAAAAGCCGGAATTCGAACCTACCCTAATGTAGATTTTCCGTAAGATCCGTGGAATTCCATAACAAATTCCGTGGAATTCCATGGAAAAAGTGTTCCATGGAATTCCGAGGAATTCTCGAGAGTATTGGGACGTAACTTTTTTGGAATGGTATGGAATTTCAAATCTAGCCTGGAAAAGAGCGGAACAATGCCAGAATAGAAATTTGCGGAAATAGCTGGAAATCCATGGAATTCCAGGATATTTGGAAATCTATGGAATTCCACGGAAATCCAAGGAATTCCAGGAAAATACAAAAACTGGAATAATCAAAATAATTTAAGGGCCAAATAATTACAAAAAAAAATGACTACATCACAATTTTTCATAAATCAAATCTATATTTTCAAAATAAAAAATCATTTTTGCTTTACAATGTGTTTGGGGACAAATATTGCATACACACTTCTATGTATAATGAAAGCATAAATTTTAAAAAGTATTATCAATGAAAGTATTTTACATCAAAGATTATTTAAACAATGTTAAAAACCCACAGAAAAATATCATTACTGGATGATCACCTTGGTTTAATTAATGAGAATTATTATAATATACATGCATGTACATGTAGTAAATTACGGTCTGCATGAGAAACAAATGACTTTTGGTTAAAGAAAATCCTTTGTACCTAGAGTAATCTCAAACATATGACATTTTTTAATAATAAAACAAAATAGATTTTTAAAAAAAACATTAATTATGACCTTTTGCTTCATTGAATGACCTTGGGAAAGGTCACTAAAGCCTTAACAGGGTATATTTGCAACATTTGTATACAGTTACAATGATCTTCCAGTGGTCCATATACATTTACCATACAAAGTTAATGACTAGAGTGACAAACATATGTATTAAGTACACAAATATCTACTACACAACTATATTTGAAAGATCCCATAAAATCAACACATGCTATTTTTTTCCCCAACATGCCCCAAGATCCTAATTATTGAGGGTCCTAAACTTCTGAAGTATTGGCTAGAATCACTTCCTCACTGGTTCTGTTAGAGGGTGGTCAGATAATTGGTGTCACGAATGGATTCACTTTTGGTACGACGGCTTCAAAAGCTCAGCAAGTTTGATGTTGATCATTCCCAAAGACACTTCAAACTTTTCTTGCTCAATTTCTGAAAGAAAAGATTACCATAAAGATGTATGATATCTATCTCATGTATAAATATATGACAAATAATAAACTAAAGCTATATAAGACAATTGGTTCTTTCAACCTGGCAGATCAGTTTAATACTGTAGAATAGGAATTTATTATCTTGTAATTTTTTGTTCAGATTAGGATTGATTTCTTTTTAAACTAATGGAAGTTGTGAAATTAAAAAAAAATAAAGAGACATGATTGTGTCTAAGTTAATTAACCTTGAATATGAGAGAGAACATTGTAAATTACATAAACTATGTACCCTTAAAAACATTCAGCAAATAAAGTTAAGGTATGAAAAAAAGTACATTAGTAAATATAATTTATATACCATATAAAACATTCAGTTTTGCCTTGTCAATGGCTCGTCTTTTGTCTCTTAAGCTTCTGATTAAAAGCACCTTGAACAGGAGTTTGGATGCCTATGCTGCCTTTGATATATTATCCGAGGATATATTATCCTCCATATCAGCTTACTCCGTTAACTGACCCTTGAAAAGAGGAAAAGACGAATTTATAGGCATATGTAATTGCTTTAAATGCACATTGGTTAATTTACAATGTAACAAAAATATAGACAAAGCAAATAACATAAAGTGAATATATAGAATACATTTGTTCTAGGCTTCAAACATGCAAATACATGTACATGTACATATACTTTATTTTTGAAAAATTAAGAAAATATTAAATAAACTGTTATAAATACATGTAACTTCCATGCCTCAACAATTCAGTATTGAGTAAGATAATATATTAGTACATGTATACATGTACTTCTTTATTTCTGGAAATTTATATCTGCGACTAAGGTTATAGGTTTGTGTAAGAATATGATGAATGACATTGACAAGGCGTAGGTAAAAACTTGTGAACAGGACAGAGAACTGACATAGGAAACAAGTTAAAAGCAACAACTTCTTAAAATAACTAAAATATATTTGAAAGAGTGGAGCCTAACTAAGGTTCATAATAACTTTTCTCAATGCCTGGCTAACATTGATAAACACATAATTTCAATTCTTTTGATTTTATTGATTAGGAAAATGATTAAAAAATCTTACCTTTGTGTAAATTTCCATACAGCTCTCTCGCTCTTGTCCTTTTTGTGAGCATTCCTGTAAATAATGCATGCATGATTTTATGTCATAGAGTATAGTCATTTTTAATATTTATACTTAAATAAAATGTAAAATGATTATGCATGTAGCATTTAGCATGTTTAGATTACCTGTCAAAAGTTATAATTGTTATGCATTATTAAGGAATTAAGAATATAAACCTCTTGTTACTTGCTCAATAAAAAAAATCTTACGCTATAAAACATTAATTAATAAAAACAATGTTAGTTTATTTGTGCTGAATGATAATTTGAGCAGGCTCTCACCATTCTCACAAGCTAGATGACTGAATGACTTAGCATCTACATTTACATATTAGGACATTTCATCAAACTTGATGATTATATGCCGGCGCTGTGCAAATCGAGTACTTCAGCTATAAAATAATAAAAGTAAGTGCTGTGAATGATCATGAACATGCATTAAAAAATAGATACAATTATTTACAATGTACTCTGTAAATGTAAGTAGTACATGTACTAAGGAATGTTATTAGCTAATAATTTGGACCAGAGTTCTGAACTGGCCCCAAAGAGGCTGCCGACACCACTGAGCATGGAAGAGAAATAAATTTCCATAATGGGGTGGGGGGGGAACTATATTTAAATTATCTGTGCAAGTACTAAAGGTCTGAAAGTAAGGAAGACTTGAAATGCCTTTGTTGGTGGTAGTCTGTGAAACTAAATAGAGGCTTGGGTCTACCGCAACTAAGTTGTGCACAACTTTATATCACATAGACAGCTTATAGAGCATTATTAGTCTACCACCGTCTACACGTTTTTTCTTTGTTGTAAACATGGTAAAGATAGCTAATTTAGATGTTGCATGTTGCAACATATTGGAGACACTAATAGTGTTATGATGTCTGTGTACGATGTAACATGGACTGTCGTGGCGCAATTGGCAACGTGCCACTAGCATATATAGCGAGGTCTAAGGACATGTACGAACGGAGGAAATTCGGGTTGAAATCCACACATTGTTCAAACATATTTTGATAAGAGATGTTTAGAGTTGTACAATAATTATTAAAGAAATGAAACTCGCCCTAATGGTTTCATCGTCGGGCATTCTATGTGTGTGGTGCCCAGACGTGCAGACTGAGGAACAGTCAATTATCCATTCAAGTTCAAGAACACATAAAATACTGATTACTGTACATTGTACCTACCGGGTCTTAAAATGTCTGCATCTTTTGTCAAAATACAAATTCCATTCCAAGCTAATAATGACAGCAGTTCCCTTCTTCGTGACACT
Source organism: Saccostrea echinata (assembly GCF_033153115.1). Lineage (NCBI taxonomy): Eukaryota > Metazoa > Mollusca > Bivalvia > Ostreida > Ostreidae > Saccostrea > Saccostrea echinata. The sequence continues at coordinate 20,895,030 of NW_026889779.1, forward strand.
CTCTTTCCTTCTGTCCAACAATACAACATGGCAGCCGAATTGTTGAATTTTGGCGGGCTGTAGTTTAAATTAATTGTTCATCGATCCCGACATCGATCCCGACGTAATTGTACTATGAGCCGACAGTTTAAGAAAAAATTCTAAGTTATTTTCCACAGCTTTCCAGAGCAGAAAATGTCTAAGTTTCTCATTTTATCAGCTTTTCCATAGAATTCCACAACTTTCCAAACCTCAAAATGTCTAAGTCCAAATTTGTTATTCAAATTCCAAAAGATTCCAAAAACTTCCAAAAACACTTTTAGACTCTTGTATGGAAATGTTTGGAATTCCATGGAATTCCAAAACTTTTCCAAACCCTTTGGAAAATCTACATTAGGGCAGTATTGCGTACTGCATACCTCACCTCTATGTCGCCAGAAGACTTCCTAAACTAAGCAGGACTCTTTCGAGCCTTTACAAATACATTTATCGCATTTATAAAAGTCAAACGATAAAATTTTATATTTAATTTTCTCTTATATACATTTCAATAGGAATAAGGCAGTTCTTTAATATATTTCTGCTTGACTCTACTAAACTATCGGCGATAGAAATTACAGTTATACATGAAAATTGTTTAATCAAGGTTAAATAAAGCAATTCATTCTTACAACAAATTAAACAATACTTTATGAAACTTTGAACTGGTCTGTTTTCCTAAACCTGTTTTACCTTTTAAAAATAAACGATGAATCGCAGGTGTCCATCAAGTTAAAACTTCAAGTACATATATTAACACCAGCTAGTGCAACTGCACCCCCCCCCCTTTCCCCGGGACTGAATAAGAGGAATTCAGGGAGTCAAGGTAAACGTTTGGCCGATTCCTATGCATAATAAAATATGAGTGATATTGAACAATCCTTTTCATATTATTTGATATATCGATAAAACGAAAACATTTTCTGGTATTGTTTTCACCAGTTTTTACGTATTGATCAATTAAAACTTAATGGTAAAGTATTAATTCATATTTAATTGGTGATTAACTTGGCATGAGAACGTTATAAACGAACATTCGTGACATCCTTGCTTCCTCCTTAAGAAGTTCATTTGTTCTGAATTAATCAATTGATCCCAATTTAAACTTAAAAGAAATTAAATATTTCAAGACAGAAATATAAGCTCATTATTAGACATGGTCTGAAAATTAAGATGTTGTTGTTGTAAGTCTAACCAATTTCAAAAAACTTGAAACCAAGGACTGAGATCAAATTTTTCTGAACTCCTGTATCTGTTTCACAGTATCCAAGGAAGCCATTGTTTCTGGGTTTGACGGCGGCCTAACCCGATATTTCGTGAAGTGGAGTCGTTATTTAATAATACCAAAATATCGCGTAATTTGCCAAAATATTTGCGAACTGATATAAAGCTTTGTTGTAGAATGATTTTGAGGAAATTTAAGAAATGTGGGACTTGTAACAACATGGGAGCTTCTCAGGTTGATGGCGGGCTGGGTCGTATACTCAACACAATGTCGGAGCAAGGCAATCACGCTCTTAGAAAAATGTACATGAAAAAAGGTTAACATTAAATGAATATAAATTGAAAAAAAATGGTGTTTAGTATTTCCTTGTATTTTTATGAAAAACTAGCTAACTGTAATAAACAGGAAATATTGACAAAGCAAGAAGTGTAGAACCATTTTGTTGTAATTAAAACTGAGAACTGAATTGAACACTGCATTAAGCTAAGGGGTTAAATTTTATTTCCTTGCCATTGTACCAATGGACCCGTATGAAAAAATTATCTTCAACATAAAACGAAAGCCTAACTTCTAACATATGAAAGCGCTTCCTTTGTTATGACAGTTTGTCAGTTTTATCTCATTGTTTTCATTTCCTTTGAGCTTGCCTCATTGGTTCTGAACTCTGAGCCATAGCGTGACCATTCACCCAACATGCTGCCTTTTTTGGCGCGGAAAACCTCACCTTCTGTAATCTGATAAAACACATAAACAGATTAGCTTAACAAATTCGCAGTCAAGAGTCTGAATTTGTTACACAGTCTCTGTTCGCATCTAGAAGTTCTCTTGTAAGCAGAGAGAAAATGCTTATCGGGAAATCGCCTAGATAGTTGGATCCGTGTATGTTTCAAAGCTTTGAATGGTAAAAGGCGCTTGATATTAATTACCTATGCCGTCAATATTGTCTGTTTTATATTGAATCAATTTCCAACATCTTACATCGTCTACCGGCAATTTCACTCTCATTAGACCGGAACATTTGAAAGTCCATCCGAGACTGCCTTTGTATTTTATCAAGTGCTGGGTAAGAAAGGTCAGATGATTGTGAAAGTAGTCTAGTCACGCTTCGTTAAATCGCGGAATAACACTACACGTGCACCACAAAGTTTTCTTGTGTGGCATGACAGTTGAGTAAAGGCTTCTCAATCCTTACCATGGCGCCTGGCTGATGTTCCACTTCTATTAAAGTGATACGATGCTTAACCCTTGACACTTCACTTGTAGACTAAAACTTGTTTTTTATCTATTTGTAATTCTCATTGTGTTTTATGGTTTTTGGCTAAACAACAAACAAATTCTCATTTGAGTGTATATCACTCTTCCTAGTCAACTTAGTTTGCTAACAATACACATCATCTAATCATGTCTTCTGGCACGAGATCTTACATGGAAGGGATATTCATTTCTATTTTATCGTTTTCCGAAGAATGCTTCTAAAAAAAGATATCCACTGAAAACTATTGAAATCATATTATTTTATGTCTACCATGTATGTATATTGATCTTGTATATTTCAACTGAATGACAATCCATGGGTCTTTGCAAATATACATGTATATTTTTTTTATTCTTACAAAAGAACACGCAAATAGCCCAGGAAGCATATAGGGGAGCCGAAAGTTTATTAGAACAGTTAACAAATATAATATATTTCATATAACATACAAATGTTTATATCATATAACATATATAAATGTATATATAAGTAATACATAACATGCTGTAATACTGATATAAAACTTGGCTGGCCAGAGTGAGATAAAAACTGTTTTCTAGAAAAGACACCTCGTTAAACCTTTGCCCTATATTATACAATACCAAAATGAATATGAAAATACTGAGCATATAATTAAAATTCTACTTTTTACTAAGTTTATGTGTCTTCTTGAGAAGACGAATTAGAATTGATTCCTCGTGCTATTCAAACACTCCTCATACACTCATACCACGTGACTCTTAACTCCAATTTCATTGGATACCTTATTTCCAAATCTACAAAGCAATTATTTGCAGCTAAATTCTGTACTACGGAAAATATTCATTATTCTGAAAGAGAGGAACATCATATATATCAGTTCAACCTCCTTCACTTGTTGAAGTGGAATTTTTGTTAATTCTTTGTACATCGAGGCGATTTATAAATGCTTGAGGATAAAACAAATGTATGTTAAAAGTCATTAAATTCCTATCTTTTACAAGAAAGAAATTACGTAGGCGTTTAATAGGAAATAAATAACAAAACAATATTAATATTTTTAATTATTTTTTTCAATTATGTATTGCGACAACTTTGAGCATAAACAAAGATAATAATAAATTTTACTTAAAACTCTCTGTGATAAAGAAGACAGTTGCACATGAAACTAATTACTGTGCTTCATCAATGTAGAATACTCCCAATACTTTTTTTCATATCAGCAAGATGTGAGCCCTGGATAATTCACGCTGATACCGTCATTATAACCCTTAATTGTCTTACAAACAATGGTCGAAACATTGAAGCTATATCATATTTTAATTTGTACTTCGTTAATCCTTTTTCATGTAATATTAATCTCATTCTAGACATGACACAAGCCTACAAATCTGTTACCCAAGACATGCGACAACGTCATCTTGCTTCATCCTATTATATATCTCACAAAGGCAATAACACATACCAACACAATCCACTTGGCATCCCCCGGTAAATTCCTTATACCGACAATCCATCCGATACCCAGCCACTCAAGGTTTATTGTCCAACTATGTATACAGTGACATCAGTACTACACCCTGCGAAGACTAGATTTACCAATATCCAGAGAAGATAAGAATCTGAGAGAGTATCGCATTTTACCAGAACCAAAGGCGCCCAAACCGAAGCTTAGATAGAAGAATGATTTTAACTATCGCGTGACTAGCTGTTTTATTTTAAGCCATATAAGTATAAACATCATGGATACATAACTTGTATAATCGTTTAATGATAAAAGGGTCAGATCCCTCGAAAATATTTTCAACCTCAATTGATTTTAAATTAATGCAATGTCATTAAAGTGTAAGATTGTCATAAATCTGGCATCTCTGTTGATTTTTTTTTTTTTTTTTTTTTTTTTTTTTTTTACAATTTCATTTAACAATAATTCCTTTGAAGCAATTTAAAAAATATATATAAATCAGCATTTTCTTATACAAATAAAATTTTATATAAAAATCACGTAAGCATTTACTCAGTGCTTCTTAAAATATGTATGAGTGAAAAGTATTAGCAAATGTCTATATACTAGTATTTCATTCAAACACAAGCAAAAATAAACAAACTCTTTATTAATATTCTACTTTTTTAAAATCAACAATTGTTTTAAATATTTTCACCTGAATTTATTTAAGTCACAACGCGTAAGTTTATTATTATTTAAATATCATTCATTTTCATCTGAATTTAATTAAAGTCACAATACATAAGTCAAATACAATTTAAATATCATACAAGCCTCACATATCATTCATTTTCAGCTACACAAAAGAAATTTATACACAATGTAAGTCATACTGGTTGTAAAGTTTTCAAAAAATTCTGAAGGAGCGTCAACCTTTACAAATTTTCGTATTTTTGCGGAACATTTTAGAGCGTGGTAAACAGTCTTGTATTTAGATATGAACTGTGCCATAAAAATCGGAAAAATTAAAAAAAAAATCAAACATTTTAAAGTAGAAATGATTGAAAAGTGAACATTTCAGACAGGTAGTATACACTAATACCATAAAGTATTTCGTACAAATTAACAAAAAAGTTTACAACCAACTGCTCATAAGGTGTCCGTCAATAGAAGGTTTTATAGAAGCATCAGGCGCAACATGAAGAATATACATGTAGTGAGCTGTCCGTTCTTTGCAATTTGGTGAATCTCTTAAGGCAAGAATTGCTCCACGTTTTTAAACAGTACTCAAATGATAACATGATGTATAAGCATTATAAAATTGGAGAAATTTCTTTTATTAAAATAGATGTATTGTACTAGACAATATTTTACAAAGTGAAAAAAACCATCAAAATGTACACTGAAAATTGTATATTGTCGAAATAGAATTAAACTATAGGAGAAAAGACATTTAATGATTCAAAAGTAAAATTTAAAATCTGTTTAAATTTCTTTGTAAAGACTAGCATAAAATCAAACTAAAATTGTAGTAGATCAAATGCAGTAAACACGGAATATTTGAGAGCATACATTGAAAAAGAAACAGTCACATTCAATCTAACAGTATATTTGCTAAAAGGTTTCTGAAATGCTCATTTAAATATTCTTTTTGTGAAAATCTTAAATTATTACAAATTAAATCATTAAAAATAATTGTATTTCCATTATTTGTTTTCCCGTCATGTCCCATCACATCTAGTTTTTTTTTTTATCTTCAGATTATTGTTCATGTTTATAGTTTGATTGCTAGTAAATTAGTCTACAGAAAGGTAGCGATCTATATGCATCATTAAAACTGCACTTTTAAGAATTATTTTTAACCGTGTATACAAATCAAATATGTCTATTTGCTTTACCAACCTTCACCGCCTGATTTCATTATTTTTTAAATTTTTTTGTGATATATATATATATATCTATATCTATATATATCTATATATATATATATATATATATATATATATATATATATATATATATATATATATATATATATATATATATATATATATATATATATATATGTTTAATTCGTGTACTCATTATATGAATTTCTAATTCAATAATTAGTAAACGACAATAGTATTCAAACTAAAACATTTATTTTAACATTTTGAGACAGTAAGAATTGTTCTTATGTCTCATTTAACAATGCTTAACATGACTTGTGTATATGTTCCTTTAAACGCCAGATTTCAAAGATGCGATAATAAAAAAAATTGTATTGATATATTTTAAATGAAGATAAATCAATTTATTAGCTCTATGCGTTTAATTGTTGAATCCTTCCTAATTAGAATGGTTATCAACAAAAAAAAATATGACAAAGGTATCTCTTCCTTATTATAGTTGATATTCCCAAAAATTCTAAAATATGATATGTAAATTTCTCCGTATTTTGAAACGCACAGATGTTAAGCAAATAAGTAGATGAAATTCAATTTTCTGAACATCACACAATGACACAAATACATTGAGTTTCTGGCAGGTCATGATATATATGTAAACGAATCTCATTGTAAATGGGATGGAAGGCAGAAATTGGTATGTTACGTATGTCAGACCGGGGGGATCGGATGGCAGACCCATGAACCTCCCAACTCTCGAAAACACACCTGAGAGTTTAGTCACACCAAAACATGAAATTTAGCCCTTATCATTTGATATCAGAACGTATTACAGATTGTATCTCTATCAAAAATTTAACCAGACTTTATCGGGCCCTCAATCTAGAAACTAGAATACCAACCTTCCAAACAATCTGCATGAGAACTTGTTTCGCTCAGTGTTACATATGTGGCTATGAAATCACACAGGGGCTTTGTGGAATTTTAGATTTCCCACCATAAATATCACGAAAGTTTAACCATGTTTGGTTGTGATTCTCTGCTGAGTTTAAATGACCATCTGGCATTGTGGTCACGACTCACTTGTTATCCACTGACGAGGAGTGATCTACTCAGTTGCAAAATTGTCTGTCAACAAGTCTTTTTTTTTTTAAATTTTTGATAATAAGCATTTCTTATCGATGACTCAGTGATGACTTCATGGATGTCAAAATTTGTCAGTCTCTTCATGTTTTATCATGTATATTTTTCATTTTAAAAACCCAGACAATATTAAATTAAGGCTATATAATTGAGTTTTATCAAATAGTGTTTATGCATTTTGTGTAAAAATTGAATTATGGCGTAACTGGCACTAAGATACATATATTTTGAAAATGACTATTTTAAATTCATAAAGTCATATCCATGTGCATACAATTGCTGTTACTAAAAACAAACTTTGAAATTTTTTTAAGCAGGAAAGTAAAAGTTGCCAGTGTCTTAATAGAGTCCTAAAAGTGTTTATAGACGATGTAATATTAAGTCATATCAATAATCAATTTAGTATTCAAAAAGGAAAAATTTAAATATATACTGTTATTTCGTTGGAGTAGGGATTCTTTGCATCTTGTTGTGTACCTTAAAAAGTCATGGATATAAAAATTTCACTAAAAGAAATAATAGAAACTAATGTTTATGTCATTTATCGAAACACTGATAACAATGCATCATTTCTTTTTAAATACATGTATGATATTGGATCCCAAAATATATTTCACAAAACAGCTAAAACTTTAGACTAGTATTAATATTTTTAGTTTTAAACATTATGTTATTATTTCATATTTCCGTTCAATTTACTGTATTAAATTTGAACAAAATACTAATATTCTCAATAGATATTTGACAAATTAATTAAAATGTATCATTGTAATGATTGCATATTTAGTTTTACATTAAAGTTGACGATAACCATTAGATTGCTGGGCATTACTTCTCTCATTTACAGACTAAAAAAATTATGCAGCAAAACCTCAGAAACATGAAATATAAACGGTATTATTATCAAAGAAAAAGTAGTAATGTTACAAATCATTCTGATGTGACCTGAGAAATGCAGTTTGCATTAAGGTCTGTTGTTTTAAAGATTAAAAAAAATCAGTAAAGGACAAAAAGCAAACAAAACAAAACAAAAACAAAAAATACGCCCACAAACAAAAACAAGACAAACAAACAAAAAATAAAACAATTATGACCAAATTTGGTTTTTTGATTGACATAAAAATTAAGAGCCAAAAAATGATGTCCATTTCTTAAGCGTGTGCATTTTGTTAGCAGAATTCAGAAAGGCCATAAGAAGGTGAGAGATAGATAAGAAAGAATTTCTCGAATTATCCTATTTTTACGAAAATCAATCAAATTTTAAATACATGTACTTAAAAACCACGGAGCATAAGCGATTCTTTCTTGGGTGGCTGACATTTACACATTTACTTTGTAGATTTGGCAGATAGGTAAATTTTCTATTCGAGATTTTTCAAGAAATATGTATTTATAAATCGATGAAAAATCAATAAGACCTAATAATAATTGGACATTCAATGTCTGTGATCTTCCTGTGACTTTTGTTCGAACACTCACATATCAATTCAAATTTTGAAACAGGCATATTCACTTGTGTTTGATGTGGACTATTAGATTGTTTTATTACCTAAATAGGGGACCAACTGAACCCTTACGATACCCTCTTCAAAAGGTTCATTGTATCTGACGAGAGACATTCAATAATTAAATTCAAAAAAGGAATGCAATTAATGTACAATTTTTAAATCAATTTTATCTTCTTTGTAAATTCTTAAAACAATATTTACCCAAGGGAACTGAATCAACGATAGGTAAAATTAAATTCTATTGATTTTCATTTGGCTCCAAATTATAAACAGGCAACTTTGTTTTAAAAATATAGTTTTCCAAAATGCACAAGATCTATAAAAATTATACTGATCAGAGCCATAAAAGACTTTTATGAAAACTACTTACTATCTTATATTAATATTTACCATATTCAAAAGAAAATGTGAAAGTTACTTAAAATTTCATTAGTTTATTTGTTAAAAAGTTTATTAAGACGATTGTAGAGTAACATTGTATATGCAATGGCTGAATGAGATGAATGGAAAAATTTTTAACACAAGGCTCTAAAAAATAAAAAGGATGGTTCTTTTTTTTTACATAGCACAGTAACAGAGACAGAATTTGTATGTCAATGTTTATGTCAATATGTATGTCAATGTTAATGTCAGTATTCATGTCAGTGTTTATGTCAATGTTTATCTCTGTGTTTATGTCAATGTGTTTGTCAATATGTATGTCAATGTTTATGTCAATGTGTGTGTCTGTGTTTATTTTTCAATGTTTATGCCAATGTTTATGTCAGTGTTTATATCAGTGTTAATGTCAGTGTTCATGCAATGTTATACATTTCACTTGCTTCTTTTGGTTCAAATATTGATAAAAGGATAAACTTTGAAATACGTGATTATGTTATTACATGTATAACAACTTATCTTCTTCCGAGTGTCTTTTTGCACAGAAAAGCGGAAACTGTTACATACATTATTACTGTATCACTGTTTAAGAAAATATATATAAATATTGTTGATGAAGTTTAAAAATTTATTCCGAGCAAAAACTTGAAAACCAAGGGAGGCGCAATAATTGATCACTAAAATGTGTGATTTAAAAAAAAAAGATATTCTTTTGTATATATGCTCGCTTTCTGTTTTTTTTCTTCTTTCAGATGAAGCAGGATGAAGTTCAGTTTAAAAAATCGAAAAACAATTGAACTCAATTGATATGTTGTAATGACAATACAGAACATGATCATTCGACATTTTGTAAAAACAAAAACGATATTGAATATCCTTAAAAAGTATCATCTTTATTTGTCGATTATCTATAGCTAGCATACACATGCACCATATGAGTATTGAATACATGTTTATAGCTGTTTCAATGTCTTAGTTGAAAGAACATTGTTAATTTGTAAAATGTATTTTTAAATATTGAACACCAGAGTACATGTGCATACAATTAAGTATAGTTTCTTTTCTTCAAATAAAGCTTTGCCGTCTTAAGGAACAACCTTCGATTCTAGAGTAAACTGATACACACCTATCAGGCCGTATTATTCTTGAGTAGTTCTTAGCTTCGTATTTCTTCGTTAGCTTTTTACAGACATTAGCCCTACCATATGACCAGCGACTTTAAAAATAACAGCGAAAAGAGAGAAATAAGAATAAACAAAAATTTTAATTGTTTGCATGCAAAAAAGAGAAAATTTTTGTTCAAATCAAAATATAGAAACACTTTTTTTAATAATTGCTATAAAAAGTTTCATTTATTGCAATTTTCTTTTGGTTCGTTTTGTCGATTTTCTTACGATTGAAAATCTTGAAAAATTGGTAAGTCGTACGATAATAAGATCGCCTTGCATTATACAGAATTTCAACCAATGAAATAATTGAAAATTTTCACATCATGCATTTTCTACTAATCACAAGACTGTAAAATACGTTATCTCTGTTTACTGTCTTCACAAGGAAGACGGTGATAACATAAGGAAATAAAATAATTAAAAAATATATTGATTTTGCAAACTATTTTTTCTCTTACTCTGTCACTGTAACTGGAATTTTCTCCCCAGAAAACAAACCATTTAATGATCACCATTAAGAGTTATTAGAATGAAAGTATTACCAGAATAGTTAAGTATTGATACTACACAGCAACGAATTTACAATAGATATTCAGTCGATACAGTCGTGGAAATACGAAAGTCTAAAAAGATCACACAACTAAAAAAACATTTAAAGTGTTATAAGGCAAAGCTAAAAGGCGTTATAACGTCTATTTAAAAAATTCTACTTTTTTCTAATAAGTTTCGTATGTCTCGACTGAATCAACCGAATTACTAAATTCTTTGCTTTATCGTATCAAGTTTGCCATTCTTGTGTTTCTTCATTGTACAGAACTCATTCAAATAACTTGTTTCCATAAAAATGCCGGGTAAAGTGACAATATGATCTATTTATAATCCTTATTTAAGCGATAGAACCTTTTTCCCCCAAAAGGCGGAATAGCGCCTTTCACTTAACTCCCTTTTAAAAGGTGCAATAAGCTAAGTATCTTTTCTTCGCGTTATTACGCCTTTGAAAGGCATAATAATGCTTTTCGCGTTATTAAGCCTTTTCACTTTTGTATAATAACTCCTTTTACTTTTTTCCCGTATTTTTAATCAAAATAAGCTTTAATCACATAAATATATAAAAGTTGATTTCTAATTTCTTCAAAATTTTGATTGCCTATCTTATTGGAATAGTTTGTCGTAAAGTTTATAAATGTCCTTATGTACCATTATATGTATTGACTTTGCAAGTGACACAGTGTAAATATTGACAGAGTCAGCTTTATGTATAAGTAAAACGCCTTGGGTTATCCCAATGTCTCCTCTGAGCTATTGTTAAACTTGCACATTGATACCGAAGCCTGACAAATCATTATCCCGACAGAATCATTTAGTTGAATTTATACTGCAAGCGAGATGCTGCCAGAAACGGTAATGTGATTACAGGGAAATTTACATATTTCATGTGGCAAGATAATATTTATCTGTTTCTTGTCCATTTTCATTGTAAATGAAAGGAGTTCTGACAAGATGTAAATATGACCGATTGTGGTGATCGAATTATCCGGTAACAATGCTCTATATAGCTCCCAATGTTCGTATAAAATTACCACAAAGACATCCAATGCCTTCCGAATATCGCAAGGGAGAGCGCACCAAGAAAATTGATCAGGAATTGCTAACGAACTAAATGTCTACAACCGATTACTGTTTGGTGCTATAGAGGTACACGTTTGACACTGCCCATTAATATCGACTTTGGTGGCTGCTAGTAGTCGCATAATATTAAATCCATTGTTTCCATATTTTAGTGAGAGGGCTCTAATGTTCGAATTGAAGGCACTAAATTAGTTGACATACCGAGTCAAAAGTGCAATAAATGCTCCGAAAACTATGAAGAAAACAAGCTACTTATGTATTTCGTATACATGAACTTTATATGTCAGAAGGTTCGGTAAGCAAAACAGGACCCACTAAGTCACAAGAATTCTTGTAAATTAAGTGAAATGACTAGTAAACTACCCAAACTGATCCACCAGACGCTTGTTTGTTGGCTGTCAGGGAGGTGTCATTGAGCAAAAGGCTTTCGCGAACCCGTTAATACAGGGAAATACTGACACATCCAGACTCGTGTAAAACCCTCCAATATCCACGTGGGTCGACAAGGGGAGTCTAGGCAGAGACACGAAACGTTACACATGCGGAACTGCTCGCATTCACGTGAACTATCACTGTATAAATGTGCAGGTGTCTGAGGAAAAACAAATCATTGTTCCAAACATTCAAATTATTTGAAAAAGGGTGAAAATGATTTATTATAAAACGTATCTGCAAATTCTGTTCAGTGAATTTGATGATAAACAGGCTTAGAAAACGAAGTAAAATACTTTTATTTCCAGACCAGTTAACTTTTTACTCTCGTTAGCATCTTTTTATATGTTTTGCGTGTTAGAAATTTGTTTTATGTTGCTTTTTTAAAATTTAGAATAAACGATGACCGTCACAAAATATCTCTTTTTTTTAGCGTATCAAAAATTTCAACAAAAGGAAAGCATTTTGTTACCAGATCAATAACATGATGTTGGTCTGCTATTTATAAATTTACAGCGATTCCCCAAAACATTTTGAGTTTTTGTGTAGTGGCATTTTGAAAATTTCTTGTTTTCGTCGAAAAAGACACGAATTTTGTTCAGAATTGACAAAAGCAGTTCTGCAGTATGTCAACTTTCATTACAACAATAATAAGGATGTCAAAATGCAAGTATGAGTCTCAGTTTAAAAGGAAATAATCCAAAGTGTTGTTTAGAATAGATGTGTTTAAACTTTAATTATTGAAATGACATATAAAAATTAAAGAAAAACACTTTCCTTACATATATCAAGTAATGATTATCTTTTTTGTAAGCAGTAAAGGGATATACCAAAAGGCAAAATTTACGTTAAAGTGATATCTACAAATCAGGAATAAATAAATAAATAAAATAAAATAAAATAAAATAAAATAAAATAAAATAAAATAATAAATAAATAAACAAATAAATAAATAAATAAAATTTAACAAATAAAATTCAATAAAATAATATAGGTAAAGATGATCACTTAACATCAAACAAATCAAAATAAGCCAACCAACTCCTCAAAAAAATCAAATATAATTGTAAGAGCTTAATGCAGAAACTGGCATTCTTTTACTTTTAACACCTTTAAAACTAAAGCTGTTAATTTCATTGGTATCGTTACAATTAAGTGTTTTCGTCTGATTGTATTTATGTTTATTAAAAACAGAAATCGAGAGTAACATTTTGCTCTAATCAACTTCTCATTTAACACTATCTATACATTTGGGGAAACAAAATTACAGATCTCAACCAAGTCATCTTTATAACAAAAAATATCAATAAAAAAGATGAAAAAAAAAATAAAAATCAAGAATAGAATCATTTTAACAATTTCATATACAATCATTAATTTTTATATTCATAACAAAAAAAGTAACTTAGGATTTTATTAGAAATATCAAACAAATAATGTGTCAATATTCGGAATAATATTTCTAAGCTTTTGAACGTAAAGTTTTGTCTTTGTTAATGTTAATGCACATTTCAATCATTTATTAAACATCAAACATTTGTAGCGAATTATACATGCACTGGTTACAGGATATTGTGTTCAAATTAATTAACAGGTATATAATCAGCTATTACACGGTATTTGTCTGAGTAAGGTAAAGATTCGAAGGTTTTATATCGATAGAAATGTTTATTGAGGAGATTGATATGCTATCTTTAAAAGAATAAATATCTATTGTAAACTGTCTGTAGCAATTACAAGTATTCTAAATCTTTATCTTCTGTGTGAAATTACAAGTATTCTAAATTTTTATCTTCTGTGTGAAATTACAAGTATTCTAAATCTTTATCTTCTGTATGAAATTACAAGTATTCTAAATCTTTATCTTCTGTGTGAAATTACAAGTATTCTAAATCTTTATCTTCTGTGTGAAATTACAAGTATTCTAAATCTTTATCTTCTGTGTGAAATTACAAGTATTCTAAATCTTTATCTTCTGTGTGAAATTACAAGTATTCTAAATCTTTATCTTCTGTGTGAAATGTGAAGATAATGAACAGTGATCATTCTCAAAAGTCCATTCAAACGATACAACTTATGAGCAGAGCCAACACGGACCTCTAAAAATATCAGAGGTGGGATCAGGTGCCATGGAGGAGTAAACATCCCCTGCCGACCGGTCACATCGGTCGAATTTTGTCAAAATAAGGTTTCTATTAATAGTGTTTTTAGTTAATTTAAAGAAAACTTAATCATGAAAAATATATCACTTTTCTACACTTAATATTTATCGATAGAGAAAAATTATAATGGCTCAGTGTAGATGCACAATTAAAAAAAAATGTTTTGTTTTCATCAAATAATAAAATGGGTTCAAACAGTCAATTGTCATGTAGGGGGCATCTTTCTGCCACCACTTGTCAGATATTAATGTCGACTTGTCAGATCTTTATGTCAACTTGTCAGTAATGTTTATCGGAAATAGGAACTCGGTACCTTGTAATTAAAGGGCGTTAATGCCACTCACTGACATTTATTGTCATCATAATATCTGACAAATTGACATAAGTGTCCAATAAGTAAACGTTATATACTGACAAGTCGACATAAACATCTGACAAGTGAACGTAAATATCTGACAAATCGATATAAACATCTGACAAGTAAACATAATTATCCGATAAGTCGTCATATTATCTGTCAAGTCCACGTAATTTTCTGGAGTCGACTTGTCAGAAGTTATGTCGGCTTGGCATAAAAGGATGTCGACTTGTAAGATGCTATGTCGACTTGTCAGATATTTATGTCGACTTGAAAGATAAATATGACGACTTGCTAGAAAGTTATATTGACTTGTCAGATCCTATTGTCGACTTGTCAGAAAAATGTTGTCATCTGGTTCACACAAACTGGGCATGGACGCATTTTCATGTTGAATTTCTAACAGTCAACGAAAAATCTGACAAGTCGACATAATTATCTGATAAGTCGACATAACATTTGACAAGTCGACATAAACATTTGACAAGTGGAAGTGATGACAAAAATATGCCACTATAATCTTGTTATTAAATCGTTTTAATATGGTGGCAGAGTATAGCTCTGCCACCACTTAACAGATGTTTTTGTTGACTTGCCATTTATTTTTGTGCTTAAAAGTTCAACATGAAAACGTGCCCGTTCCCTCTTTGTGTCATTCAGTTGACAACAAATTTTCTGACAATTTGACATCAGGATCTGACAAGTCGACATAAATATCTGACAAGTCGAAATAATTATATGACAAGTCAAAATTTAAATAACATCTAACAAGTAACACACTTTTCTGACAAGTCTACATAACATCTGACAAGTCTACATCTGCAATTATATCGACTTGCCAAGTAATTAAGTAAAATTGTCAGAAAATTATTTTGACTAATCAGAAAATTATGCCTACTCGTCAGAATATTCTGTCGATTTCTCAGATATTAAGACGACAAGTGTAGATGTTAATTAGTCGCATTAACACACTTTAAAAACAAGATTCTGAGTTCCTAGTCATGAAGATTATTATCTGACGTCAACAGAAAGATCTGACAAGTTGAGTTAAATATCTGACAAGTCGATGAATCTGACAAGTGGTTGTAGAAATATGACACCATATGTTAATGCAACTAACTGAAATCTACTTTTCATACTATCTGACAATTCGAAATCCGTGTCAACCAAGTAAACATGATAACTTGACAAATCGGCATAATTTTCTGACAAGTACATATAATTTTCTGACAAATCGACATAATTTCTGATAAGTCAACATAATTATCTGACAAGTCAACAAATACCTGACAAGTCGTTATATTCATCTGAAAACTCTATATAATTTCTGACAAGTCGTCATATATATATGAATAAGTCGACATAATCATATGATTTTGACTTGTCAGATGTTATACTGACTTGTCAGATAATGATGTCGACTTGCCAGAAAATTATTTGACTTATTAGACGTTATATATCGACTTGTCACTTTATAAGTTCGACATGTCTAATATTTATGACGACTTCAACAAATTTTATAATGACGACTTGGTAGAAAGTGATGTCAACTTTTCAGATGATTTTGTTGACTTGTCAGATCTTTATGTCGACTTGTCAGATAAATATGTTGTCAACTGGATGATGACACAAGTAGGGCATGTGTACGATTTCATGTTTAAATTTTACAAATATAAGTAGGCGATAAGTCAACATAAATATCTGTCAATTCGGCATAAACTTTTAACAAGGTGACAAAGACGTCTGACAAGTAGTGCAGAACTAAACCGCCAGTCATGTTCCAAAATTACTTCTTATGTGAAACACAGAGAGGCGGTTGTTATATAGGAGATAGGTGAGCAGAAATATGATCAGTGTGAAATATCATCCGATATTCAATTTTGGTATAAAATTGATATCACCTAAACTGGATTTTCCACGACCATAATAAATACCTTTCATATTACTTATATTTGTTATATTGATTAGAAGATTGGTTTCTATCGGTTTTAGATTCCAGTCAATATTCAAGTTAGCACTCAGTGTGTGATTCTAAATGATGCTTGACGTACAGAGCAAAAATTTTCAAAAGGTGAGCCTCTCAGCAAATTCACCGTTATACATGTATCATCATATTATATAATATTTTCGGATAAGTTTACAGCTCAATACATTTTTCATTGTATAAACTGATACATGTTTACTGTTCAGCCCGAGTTTTAATTTTATTTCAGAGGTGAAAATCGATTCAATAGTACACAGTATTACACTTTTCCAAATATACACGTACATGTATGTTCTGTGATGTACATGCATAGTTAATGTTTCGCATTTTTGTACGACTTGTTCATGGTTTTAAATTTCATCAATATAAACTTCAGAGATATGTTAAATATTTTGAATGAAAATGTCATTCTTTTTTTTTTTTTTTTAGATCAGAAGCAGAGGTTTTAACAGGTAATTTTTTCAAAAGATCTAACAGGTACATACATGTATTTCAGAAACAATTATTGCAATTTATTTATAGATTAAAAAAACCCCGACTGAATCTATCTTGAGAAAACAAAATAAATTTCGAATGAGAAAAAATATGTTTAAAACAAGGCTATATATCAGCTATATTTCGCCATTCCTATTCCTGGTGCTACGAAATAAATCACAGTTGAAAATATGTTGTGTCTCAATTCTTTATTAATAGTAAGTAAAACGCAATAGTCAATCACAAATATTATATTGTAGGATAAATCATATCACAACTTCTAAAGCACATAGAATTAGCACTAATCAACAAAAAATCAACTATTTCACACGAGTAAACAAAAGTCTCGTAGATTCTCTGTATCACTGGCCTGAGAAATCAATATATCAATGGCAACTTTAAAGATAGTACAGAACATAAAAAAAAGACATATGACCGTTACGTTATGGTTGCTTTAGCTTTTCAATTAAGATGCACATGTACATAATCCAAACTAGTATGACTTCTGTTACATGATACTGCGACAGAATACAATCTACTTCTGTTTCCATTGGATTTTAGTACAGTTTGTTCTATGGAAGGAAATTTTTGTTAATAATTTATAAAAGATTTTCTTCAAATGACAATAATCAAACTAGAGCTTGAATGATGGTTCATAGTGCATCTAGAAAAAAATCATTAACTGCAACATACGTGTTACTCCTATGATCGTTATGACACAATCAGCTTAAACAATGTTATTATCTGGTTTTGCAACTAAAGAAGACTAGTTCCATGTAGCTGAGTTGAAATGAAAGACAACGGTATTTCAGTCAGTGAATTCGACAAAACCATTTCTATCTAACGTTTGGCTTCAGTGTCGACAGCTCTCGGCAACAGATGATTCGGCTGCCTTTTGAGCCGCTGCAATTTTGTCGGGTGTGAGGTACGGGTGATACCGATAGGAGGAAGTAGATGGGTAAACAGTGTCTGAAAAGGAAGCGGAAGTAGTCGGGATGTTGTCTCTGATCCTTAGGTTGTTAGCATTTACAAGTGAGTGAAAGGCCATTGGCGGAATCATAAAGTTTGTGTTCAAACCAAAGAGTCCACCATACAATGTATACAGCGACCGATCGTTTGGCATATATGAGGGCGAAAAGGTAGATGGGATCGGGCGCCAAACCGGCCATGGAGGTACCATACCAGACTTCTCGAGGTTTCCGCTCTCTTCTGCAATAAAAACGGAAAACACGTCATTAACCCGGTAAACAGACAAGATAAATAACAGAAAATGAACACAGATTATTACTCTCGATGAAACATTATCAAGATTGGTGCTTATATGTGCCTAGACCACACAGCTTTAATGCATGGCGGAGGAGAACGGGTGTTGTTAGACGCATCCGTTACGGGATGTGGTATTTATGTACAACAGACACGCACGTTGCCTTACGTGAAACGAGTCAGTGATTTCTAAAACCATTTATATCTAACTATTCAGGCAATTAATCGGTGCGTTTGACACCTCTCCGTGTTGCTCTCATGGTAATTCGAGTTTGCTGGGATATTGCAGACCACCGACAGCAAAAACGCTTCTTTGCAGACTACTTTGCGTTTCTTCTGCTTATTATGAATCATGGCATATCAGATGCCGATATAGAAACTCTGGAGCGAGTTTAGCAGTGACATGTGTGCTATAGTGCACCTTTGATATTGTAGTACATTGGACCCTTTTCCCAGGAGTTGAATATCACTGAAACATTGGCGCTTGTTGATTTTATTATTTATCAATTACAGTTCCAGTTTCTCTTGTATATCCGGTAAAGCAAAACAGAATATCGTAAATTAATTACATCACGCAATCGAGAAGTATGAATTCATAAAGAAGAAAGTTTTGTGAATTCGGAGTGTGAAAGAAGGTCCCATTCAGCTGTCAACCTCGGCTTCGTTCGCGGTTAACGAGTATCAGTTGAGACAACTGATACTCAGCGAACGTGTACACTATGATTACACCCCATACGTCTTGGAAAATTTGGCAGTAGTTTAGTAGATTTTAATTTTAGACAGGAAAATGAAAGTTTACCTTTTGACATAAATTCTCTGTGTTGCTTCAGAGTTTCCTCGAGGTCAGTTTCTGTGTAAGACCGTAAGGGAGAACGCGTGTAGGCGTGGTGTTGCATGAGAGATTCCATACCCTCTCTATACATCAACGGATAGGAATATTCCGCCCCCATCGCAGTACTGAAACGATGCATAACTATATATTAGAAAATTACTCTTCATCAAAAACAAGATTTCTTAAAAATGCATACGTATATGTAAATGTAATATATATTTAGTTCAGGGTAGAGGTATAGAAAGAAGTACTCTTTTTTGCTCACTGATGGGCCGTAAAAATATTGTTGTATTGAAACCTACCTTTCAAACTCTGTCAGTCTTGTAGAATCCCTGAAACCTTTGGCGAACGGGTTACTGTCTATTTTGAGTTTTGTAATCTAAAAGGTGGAAAAGCCTACGTTAGTTATGGACTTATCTTTATGGATATTCCTTCCAAAGAAGGAGAGAGAGAGAAAAAAGATAATTAATTTTGACGAAGTTTAACTCACCAGTTGGTTTTGGTAAGCTGTTACTGCAATAAAAACTGACTCTGGAAATATAAATGTTTTAAATTCCTCGGCATCTAAACTCGAAATAGGTTGATTTCCAGACGATTCCTTCTTCTTTACAATATGAATCCGTGGTTGATATTTATGCATAGAATTCAAAATAATCTGGAAAAGAATAAAATTCATTAATTATAAGTAAGAGCATTGTAACTGCACTGAAAAATTTTAGAATTGTTAAAGAAAATTTATTTCTATTTTTTATGTCATGTAAAGAACGTGGACATACATGGCCGTTCTTGTCCAGCATGTTGTTTGTGAGTTTCAGTTTCTCAAAAG